>NC_137679.1:10314477-10399477 GCF_963989245.1 Nansenia antarctica | reverse complement strand
TCCAGAGGACTGGGACGGAGTACAGCCAGAGCAGGGATGTCAGCGTTGGCACGCTGTGCGTGTAAGGAAGAGGAAGAAGGTTGTGTTTGTCTACATGTTACAAAACGGTTTATGTCGGCACTTCCGGGGACGTGGCAGCATAAAATGTGGACTTGGTACCGTACATGCTGGCATGTCTAACCCTAACCCTAGCACCCTAGCACCTATCTCTAACCCTAGTTTTCCCACATGTACCGTAACATACATATCAAACAGAGAAATCACTCTGAGTAAAAAAGAAGAAGAAAAAAAAATCACGCTAAATGTATGGTATGTTATTAGGAAATACAGAAATGGATGATATTCAGATGGTTCCAACTCGAAGGAGCAAATAACACTCCAATGGATACGACTAGTGAGGACCCATTTCTGACTCTCCCAAAGCCATTTAATCTTCTTCTCATCACTGATGGACAAATGACTGGGTTTCAGCTGGAGAGGAACAAAAGCTGGACTGAGAGGATGGGCTCAGCTGGCTGTATTTCAACTTCAGCTCAGGATCCAGAAAGAGAGAAAGAGAAATAGAGAGAGAGAGAGCCCCAAGCAGTGTGTGTTAGCAGTCAGATCACATACAGCTTGCAACCACATTCATTAACAGAGTCACCATGCAGACTCATTTGAACAGGACTCGGCTATAATTGGTAACCACTGATTTCAATGTACTGTATGTGGACAGAAAACAAACTTTGAATACAATACTTCACACAAAAAACATCTGTGCAAAATGTCAAGTGCAAAATACAGGCTGTCAACTGCAAAATACAAATTCTACTATAATAATGATAATAATAATAATAATACATTAGACTTATATAGCGCTTTTCTAGACACTCAAAGACGCTTTACAAACTGAAAAGATCGAGTAGTAAAATAAAACAGAAACAAATAAATAAAAGAAAGTATAGGGGTCTAATTAATTTGTAGATTACTAAATCTAAATCTAAGTGTCTTTGTAGGACAATCTACTCTGTATACTGCAATTACACCTAGATTTCGGGCGGAGAAGCGGCGAACAAGCAACGCCAGCGTCCTCTCTCGACCGGCATTTTTTGAAAAGTGATGCTATACTATGCTAAAGCCGGTGTGTGTGTGTGTGTGTTGTGTTTGTTTATTTATGTCTCTCCCTCTATGGGGATGTGGTCTTCCGGGGCACCTGAAGATTCTATACTATTCTATACTGCAGACCTGAGGCAGCAGAGCTACTGCTAGAGCCGCAGCCATCCATCAACGCTGGACGTCTATTCCCCATATGCAAACATATGAATTACAGCACTCACCTCCCACTAGGCTCAGCTACACCAGCCGAGTGTAGAGGGATGGAAGGAGAAAAGGAGGAATAATGCGCAACACAATATCATCAAAGATTATGATCATACACCACCATATTGATGAAAGGAAATATCTTACTTTCTTTCCAGGTAGAGTTAAAAAAGATGTTGTGAAAACGAGTGAATGATCGTGAGAGAAGACAAGAGCTCTTAACACTCAATCAGCCACGAGGGGTCATTTGACCCCTGTGAGTAAAGAAACATGTTTATATCTTTGTACTCAATCAAATTTCAGGACCCTCCTTTCATGACTTCTCCTAGATATGTGCGTTCTACCACCCCAGTATCCTTACATTTTCAAAATCACATCAGGATAAGCTAATATAAAGCTATTTTGCTGTTTTTCCGTCTAGGAATCAGGCTAATTTGCAAGCGGCCAACTAGTGGTCGTTGTGTGTAAATAGCAGCTTGAGCATTGTAAAGAGTTTTTTTTTTGCATTTGACCCCCGAGGCGGCTGTTATAGTTGGTAAAAAGGCACGGCTGTTCTAGTGTTAACCTCTCATACTGTGCTGTGGTGGTGGTGGTTGAAGTGTGAAGGAGGTGTTGTAAAAATGATCTGCAGTCGTTATCTAAAGGGTGTCTTCTAACCAGTAGGGGGCTCTGACTGCTCACAGCTGTGTGTCACTATAGCATTGTTGGGCTGTCGAATGATTAGCCGAGCAGAGCCTAATATAGACAAGGAGAGAATTAGAGAGAAGTACAGAGAGAAAGAGAGAGAGAGAGAGATGGGGGGCAGAGAGGACGTTTTCCTGCTCCACAGAGACTCTTTACCTCTCCACATCGAACCATGCACGCCGGCGTTTAGCAATCTGTCTGCTAATTAATCATGCACTCTAATCAGTCAGAGCTACCATGTGTGTGCGTGTGTGTATGTGTGCATGTGTGGGTGTGTGTGTGTGTGTGGGTGGGTGGTGTGTGTGTGTGTCTGTATGAGTGTGTGTGTGTGTGTGTGTATGTGTGTGTCTGTGTGTGTGTGTGTGTGTGTGTGTGTGTATGTGTGTATGTGTGTGTCTGTTTGTGTGTGTGTGTGTGTGTGTGTGTCTGTCTGTGTGTGTGTGTTCACGAGTACATGAATGGATCTGTGTGGGTGGGGGAGTCATGTATTATTCACTCAGACTGAAAGAAAGGGAAGAAAGTCGACTCACTTTCCCTGTTAACACCTGGACTATTTGAGACAACGGGACGGTGTTTTTGAGGGAAACTGTGACCTGGTTCCTTGACCTGGTTTCCCCCCCCCACGCTTCAGGAATACATTGAGCATGTTTCAAAGGGTGAAGGCCTTTTGAATCCACTGACCATTTTTGTCCACTGGTCTTGTTACAGTTAGTAAAGGAATCAGAGTAGCTAACAAAAGCACGTTATTTCTCTTGATTCCAAGCCAGGTGTATGAATGAATGAATGAATGAATGAATTAATTAATTAATTAATCTATTTCGAACATGATTTACAAATAAAAAAAACTAATAACTAATAACGAAAGGTATAGGTATCACTGTTCGAAAGGGAGTAGGATGAAGCCTAAGCTTATCATGTCCTACCCCTATCCGTCACTTCCAAGTGAGAACAATAATACTTAAATTATTATCCTGTATTATAGTCCTCTAGGTGAATAGGTTGCAGAATTGATCACGTCGATAATGATCTCCACGGCAGTGATATTACTGTGACAGGACAATGGATTGATTGCACACCTACCAGGACGAGCAATCATTCAGTCTGCAGCTATCCTTGGTCATTTCGACACGGTAGCAATGGCAGCAGGGATGGGGGTGGGCTAGCATCCGCCAGAACACCAAGCCAAGCCTGCTAGTCTGCACATGGGCATGTATGCTAATCTCCCCACTATGTGCTAACAATAGCACTGATGCGCTCGCTTTCTGGAGGACCTCCCCCCACCGCGCTTGTTTGCGAGCGGCGACGGCCAGCCTTCAGCAGCTAAGGCTCCTATTACCTGTAGGACGGCGGGCGGCGACGGCGGTGCTGAAATCAGCCGAGGCTATTGTTGCGCCCCGGAATGGCTGTCTGATTGAAGACGTGCAGGGGAGCGGATTCGGCGTCGCACAAGTGGGGAAATGTGGGGGCCCGGGATAAACAGTTTTCTAAACCAATTACTGAGCATAGAGCACAGCACATTGAGATTAGTCAGGAAGAAGAATACGAGTCAGGAGGGGGTAAATAAAGATAGGAAAGAAAGAGACTGTGTGTGTGTGTGTGTGTGTGTGTGTGTGTGTGTGTGTGTGTGTGTGTGTGTGTGTGTGTGTGTGTGCGTGTGTGTGTGTGCGTGTGTGTGTGTGTGCGCGTGTGTGTGTGTGAGCGTTCGTTCGTGTTAGTGTGTGTTTATAAGAGAGAGAACGAAAAAGGAAAAGAGAGAGAGAGGGGGAGGGAGGGAGGGAGATTGTGGGTGTGTGTCTGAGACACATATTGTGTCAGACAGATATGGAAACAGAACCAGAGAAGCAAAGGACGCGTTTTGTCGGGCACAACAATGAAGATCTGCATATTTCTGCCCATAGAGTCTGAGAGCGAAACAAACCTCTATGTTCAAAGCTTTAGTAGGTCTCTGTGTCCCTGCCTGCCCTGTACGACTCAGCTTGAGACTCACACGGAGCCTGAGGTGGCCTGTACCCAGAACACTCCTGATACTGAGACAAGGAGATGTTCTACAACAATGAGTTCTTTGAAAGAAGTACAGCCTGTGGTCTATCACAGTGCAGAGGTCTTTGATAGTAGCACTACGGAAGCCTGCCAGGACTCTGGGGTACAAAGGGGGGGGGACGACGACGACGACATGGCAAATAATATTATTACAATGGTTACTGCATTGTAGTTGAGCTTCATTACATGTCTCCTATGCATCCACACATGCACGCACACACCCACACATACTCGAACATCAAACAGGCGATGCATTCCATTCTCATATGTAAGTGTGCATTGTGTGGGAGTAAATGTGTACATATGAGTTCTAGAGATCTAGAGCTCACATACACAGCGATCCACAATCCTACATTCTGCCAACACAAGTCAAAAAGACAGTAGATCATTACTTAATGTACTTGGATAATGAGGTAGAAAAAGGGAGAAAGGATTCCAAGCTAATGCTGACAGGCAGCCAAAGGGGGGACTGTTAGGTCTGGAGTGGGCAGCAGGAAAGAGGAGGTTCAGAGGAAACCTGTCATTGCCCTGTCAAGTCAGCATAGGTTTGCAGACAGCTGACTAACTGACATGGTGTCTGACTTCACTGGCCAGTCTCACAGGAGAGCCAAAACCACACACTACCAGACTACCAGACTACCTAGTACTGTAGTCTAGAACCCAACATAGGTGTAATAGTGACGTTTAAATTGATCAGGGAGTACATGGCAGTGATTTGGGAATGTCAACGTTCAAATTGTACCATCAGAAGTTCTTAATCTTAATCAGATAAAGATAGAGATCAGATATCTATCGTAATCAGATGCATGCTTGCATGCAAAACAATGGGAAGGGCACATCCCTTGTTAGCATGCTCAGTCCTCAATCAATTCATTTTGGTGGGCCATCCCCTCAAACAGACTCTAATCATACATGTCCAACTCTTTGGTGTTAAAGTAATTCTTTAATCTAAAGATGGATCCCTTTTCTCTCACCACAGAGCACACTAGATCTCCCTAAAGTCAGAGAATCTCTGTTCTCTCACGATGATGAAAACCTACTGTACTGCTACACCCAATGTGACTCCAAGTCCTATATTAGGTTTTCACAGTCAGTTAAACCCTCCCTTGCATCACATCCTCCAAGGAACAGACGATTGTTATAAATGAACAGAATTTAATGTAAAATAAGTGTGAAACTGAAATAAACACAAAAGTATCCAGTATACAATAGCTTACTCAAGCTGGTTACAGTTAACATAACTAATTCACTATTTTGTAAGACATCATGGTCAAAACTATACTTTCTTCACCAAAATAATTACATGTAAGATATAAGATTAACTAATCAGATATTAGTATTACATAGAACATCGCATTTATGCTAATCAGTGAATCCTGTATCAAAAAGAATAGCCTGAATGATTATTACGATCATTATGATCATCATCATTACAATGTGCTATCGTACATGTCACCAAAACTGTACAAACAATAAACATTTACATAACCTAATCTTCTGGGGACAAGAGAAGGATACACTCTAAGATGGGTCTATAGAAAGTCTTAGTAGTCTTGTGACGGGTAAGCTTAAGTTCCACTTTCCTGACCACTCCATCTTTGCTTGGGAGAGCCTTCATAATGATTCCCATTGGCCATTCATTCCTCCTTATTTGCTTGTCCTCCAAAATAACAATGTCCCCTTCCTTGATGTTTGGCCTGTTGAGCTGCCAGTTTTGATGACTCTGAACTGTGTTGAGGTACTCTTTCTGCCATCGAACCCAGAAGGTGTCAGCAAGAACTTGAACACCCTTCCACTGATGATTAAACATGTCTCCCTGGATGAAGTCTCCAGGGGGGGGCAAGGCTACACCACACTTCTGGGTGAGGAGAGTTGAGGGGGTCAGAATCAGAGGCGCTTCTGGGTCAGAAGAGACAGGCACTAGAGGTCTTGCATTAATAATAGCTGTGACTTCAGCCATTAAAGTTGTCAGAACCTCATGAGTCAGCCTGGAGTGTCCAGCCTGTAAGAGCATTGAGTCAAGAATGCGTCAGGCAATACCTATCATGCGCTCCCACGTGCCACCCATGTGAGATGAGTGGGGAGGGTTGAACACCCATGAGCATCTCTGGTCAAGTAGGTAGTGTTCCACACTTGTCTCACCAGAACTCGGAGGATCCAGCTTCAGTTCCCTGGATGCACCGACAAAGTTGGTCCCACAGTCAGACCGCCACTGCTTAGCAGGACCTCTGATTGCGTGGAATCTGCGAAGTGCAATACAACTCTAGTGGACATTCATGTAAACAGAACCGCCCATCTCTTACAGTTGGCTTGTCCCCCTTTACTACGGCGTGCAGTAACCTTCGAAGGTCCGAATACATCAAGCCCGACGTAAGAAAACGGAGGATCCGTCTGTAGGCGCTCAGCAGGAGCTCTCTGTAGGACGTCAATGGCCTCGGCTTCAGTAGGAAAGGACTTCAGCGCGTCATCGACATAGAAGTCCCGTTTGATGAAGTGTCGTGCATCGCCACCATATTCGTCTTCCGCCTCCCTTGCTGCCTTCTCAGCCCGAAGATCGCCACTGCTGGGGAGGGACTATTGCCGAAGACATGCACTCTCATGCGGTAGTCTCCCACACCTTTCTTGAGGTCGTTGTCTTGATATCAGAGAAAGCTAAGAAAATCTCTGTGATCTTTCTGAACAACAAACCAGTAGAACATTTGCTCTATGTCCGCTGTGATGGCAACTGGTTCCTTTGGAAAGCGGAGGAGCACACCCAACAAGGTCTGGCCCAGAAAGCAGAATGTCGCTGAGAGACACTCCATCAAACTGTGCACTGGAGTCAAACACCACACATATCTTCCCAGGCTTCTGTGGGTGGTAGACGCAGAAAATGGAAAGATACCATCTTTCTTTATCTTTGTCAAAAGGTGGTGCCAGCTCTGCATGTTTGTTGTAGAGCATTTTCTGCATGAATTCGACAAAGTGTGTTCTCATGTCTTCCTTCTTGTCGAGCGTGCGTCGAAGAGACATAAGCCGCTTGTAGGCACAGGGTCTGTTGACTGGGGCCCACCCACTGCGCCGACGGACCACGATGCCGACAGTTTATTAGCGGATTTCTGCAAGAGCTGACTGACGGACCACGATGCCGACAGCTCTCAATGCCGAAGGTTAGGGTCCTGCTGTTAAGGTACATGTGGGATTACGGTACATGTGGGAAAACTAGGGTTAGGGTTAGGTGCTAGGGTGCTACGGTTAGGGTTAGGGTTAGGGGTAGGTTATATAGTTTGTTAAAGAGAGGGCTGAGAGAGAAGCGGAGAGCATTCACATGCAGGGAGGGCTGTCGGCACAACGGTCCGTCGGCATATTGATTCGGCACCCAGCCGACTGGGAGTAGACACCTGGGGCTGCGAAATGGTAATGGGGTGACCCAGCTGTTAGTTTCATCTTTGAAGACTCCTTTCATTTTCTCCAGATAGATCATGTCTTGGACAGATGGTGCAAGCTGGTTGTCGGTATCAGTGCAGCGAAAGACAGTCTCTCCTAAACTCTCTTCAGTGGGTCTTGAGGTTGGGCTTGAAACTTGAGGTTGATGGGGAGTGGCTTTCGAGTAGTTCGTCAGACTGAAGTTCTCCTTCACAATGATGCGACTGTCACAGGGTGTGAGAAGGCTTGGGCGTCCATTATCCAACACACGCGTTTTTAGAGCACTCACTTAATTTTAAATAATTAATTTGGCCATTTAGCAGACGCTTTTAATCCAAAGCGACTTACAATTACGAATTACAGGGACATTCCCCCTGGAGTAACTGAGGGCTAAGTGCCTTACTCAGGGGCACACTAGTAGTGGTGTGGTTTCAGGCGGGATTTGAACTCACAACCTTCCGATCACAAGTCCAACTCACTATCCACTAGACCACCACTACCCCCACTTCAGTTGGCTTATGAGCACTGCCGAGGCACACATCGCCTATGATAACCCAGCCCAAGCTCGGGTCGTCATCTCTGCCGTTGAGCTGCTTTCTTACTTTGTGAGCTCGCAGAAGGTTTCGTCCATTGAGCAGGAGGATGTCTGAATCTTGGTCGAGGGGTGGTATCTCAGCAGCTATTGACCTCAGATGGTGGTGGTGTTATGCGGCTTCAGGAGAGGGTATTTCTTCTCAGTTGTTTGGGATAGCATTGCACTCAATGAGTGTAGGGAGAGGGAAACAAATGTTTCCATCTACTGACTCTATTGTGCAGCCACAAGCTCTTCTACCCAATGTTTCTGCTATGCCAGCACAGGTCTTCAGGGTGTATGGTTCAATTGTGCTCTGAATGTCAAACATGTCAAGAAACTCAGTCTTTGCAAGGGGACAGGTTACTTTGATCATCCACAATTGCATACATCTTCTTACTATTGTGTCGCTGACCTTCAGGCAAGACACGCACAAGACAAATCTTGGAGCAGGATTTTCCAGAGAATCCCTTTCCACGTACCTCTGTACATGTTGCTGTGACATAATAAGATAAGCTTGCTTCCTCCCCGCCATGCTCTTTAGGGGGAAAGAGGGTTTCAGTTGTCTGTGGTGCTGGGCCAGGGTGAAGAGCTGCCAAGTGTCTCTCGGTCCCACACTCCTCACACCTGATGGTGACATTGCAGTTCTTTGCCTGGTGGCTGGTGGATGCATTCATATTATTGGTGGCTGGTGGATTATGTAATATTATTGTTGGAGAGCTGTGAGCGGGAGACTGGATGCATGTAGCTGACTAATGCTGTGGACAGCGGCTGTTTCTTCAGCGTTCCTGTCACATCGGATTTCGGAACGCCATAAAAATAAATTTGCGCTCCCTGTAAATCATGCATGTTTCCACGTCTTATTTCCCCCCTTTGATGGCATATGATGCCGCGAAGTTGTTGCACTGTTGTCCTATATCAGTGCAGACTGGCAGGGTAGGAGCACAGGTTGCATACAGGTTAGAGCACCGTCGTTCTGTCATGGTCTGATAATGAAGCATTGTTCTTTTTTATTTGATGACTTGTTTGATCGATTGAAAGCATAAAATTAAGTTGTGAATGAATCGCGAGCGTCAATGCTTTTCTATGATAATACTGATGACGTTTCAGGTACTTGAAGGGTAATCCCATTTCATAGGGGTAGATTTCAATGACTACGGCTTGTGATGTTCGGAGGCCTTGGATCCACAGCGAGTGGCACTCCAAAACTAGCCGTAGGGGTAGAAAAGGGAATCGGGATAGAGCCTTAATCTCCCTGTGATCTTGACCATGAGCCTCTGGGTATTCCATGATGTTGCCTGAAGATGAGTGCTTCACCATTAAAGGCTTTGAAGGTCCTATCTCCAGTTGATATCCCTCAAAGAGTGCTATCTTTTCACTGTACTGCTACACCCAATGTGACTCCAAGTCCTATATTAGGTTTTCACAGTCAGTTAAACTCTCCCTTGCATCACATCCTCCAAGGAACAGATGATTGTTGTAAATGAACAGGATTTAATGTAAAGAAGTGTGAAACTGAAATAAATACAAAAGCATACATCATACATCAGTGCATCCTGTATCAAAAAGAATAGCCTGAATGCTATCATTACAATGTGCTATCGTACATGTCACCAACACTGTACAAACTGTCGCAAATATGCCAAAACACTTAAAGATAAACATTATAACAATGATGGATAATAATTTCAACTTACAGATATTGCCACTCAAAGGGTTAGAAACTAAACGATGGCTAACGATGGGGCACAACATTGATGCTGTAAAAAACTATAGTTTTGTTGTTGTTACGAAAACGGAGCAAGAAGCAGCACTAAACAAAAACACCACTAGATGGCCTAGGAGAAAGACTCTAACGATAAAACAACTATGCCCCCTAGTGGCAGAAGAAGGACTCAAATAATACATGGAAACCGTTTCATTACACCGACATTGTCACTCTAACAGTAGAGATGGGAGAACCCAGCTTTGCTTTGGGGCAGACGAAAATCAGTCCTCTAAGCTTTTCCCCATCCGCCCAGCCATCCATTAAAGGCCATTTGCATTTTTGACACTTATGGGCGCGCTTTCTGCGCTTTCGGCATAATTTATCTGACTTATACGGCTCATTTACGGATTGATAGCTGCCATTCCTAACTGGGCATAATGCATGTCTCATCAACGCACACAAGTCACTGCGCCGGATCAGACATTACGGCTAAGTCTCTACAGAGTGACTCTCATTCTTCATTAAAACCCAATTTGTCTTTGGAAGCCTGTAGTCTGCACCCAGAGTTTTTAATGTGTCACATCACTCTCTTACAAGGAAACACAATTTTGCATTAAAGTTCATCTCCTGTATCTGGGAAGTGAAATCAAATGGACACAGAGCCGATCTCCTCCCAATTAGCCAGCAGCCACAGAGAGAGCTGAGGGGAGGGAGTGGGGGGTAATTCTGAACGGAGCAGCTTATGGTCCACAGCAGCCAGAAATCAAGGTGATTCAAGGAACAGGGTGTTATCTGAGATAATTATGCTTACACTCAAATCTGCACGAGTTAGAGTGTGACTGTGGATGTTATACACCCCAGCCCTGTGACAATGAGGAGTGTGAACAAGGACACTACGTTGTCCTTGAAAGTGTCCTCATTCTGCAACACCCTATTGACCCCCTACGATCCTATTGTAAAAGCCTGCAGCTCTTTATAATTCAGGAACTTCTGTGAGTCTATACTGGTGGTGAGACTCAGAAAGTCCATTCTGAACGTGTTTATCCCCCCCTGCCTCTGAGGGACACCTCACATTCATGACCCCTTTTAACCACCGACTCTCTCATGTTTCAATCCAAACTAGAGAGAAATCAATGGCACAGCCAGAGTTCTGCCTCAGAGCAGAGAGCAGGCAGTATGATGGCCAAGCTGTGATAGAGCCTTTCCAGAACACCTAGCGCTGAGGCTAATGAATGCAGAAAGAATCAGCGTCTCTTTCATGCTCCACTCCGTGTTATGCAAATGCAAAACACACCGGTGGGGAGAGAGGAGAGGAAGGGAGGGAGTGAGGGGAAAGATAGATAGATCGCCAGTTGACTGTGGGGGTCCCACCTGTTTCATCAGACGCTGAGGACCCTTTTAACTTGGCCACAGTGGCCCTTGCATACGCAAATCACCTGAGGGGGGGCGGTTATCCTGTCTGATGATGCCTAAAAAAGCAGCTCGTTTGGGATTTCCATTTGAAACGGATGGCTTAACATGCACCACCTGGTCTTAAGTTGTTATTGTATTTCTTTTTCATCCCTTTGTTCGTTCACATTGAGAGATAAAGAGAGATCCATGTTATTCCACAATGCATGTCTACAGGGATTAAAAACAACAACACAGATCTGTGCATTTAAAGAGTGGTGGGGAGACAAGAATATGATGCAGAGACTACACGCTTTGTAACTGCTTTTCAGGACAAAAACATAAATCGAAGTCCAACATGAAACAGTGCATAACCCATCGGCAGCACACACACATACACACACACACACACACACACACACACACACACAGACAAACACACACCTCCGGATAAAGCAAAGCAAGAGGCAATCCTCATCACCTCATGAATATGACAATGAGCTGCATCTGGGTCATTAATATGACACATGCATGACACGGGAGCCCAATTAGTAGTCAAGCCTTCTCTGTTCTCTGCTGTTCCCCCTGCCACTAAACATGATCACTGCACTACACCATCCAACATCCAAGATGTATCAAATCGGTTTAATGTTCACCTGCCTGGAATGTCACTCACACACCCTCACCTAGACTATCAATGACGGTATGAACGCTGTCAACCCCATCACGAATAACAATTGCCTAGGATGACAGTAAACGGGGGACATGCGACAAAAATTACAAGCAATTGAGGCATCCGATCAACGCCGTCAACCTTGCCAGCCTCAGTCATACACACGCGATCTATGTGTCAGCTGGATATAATGTCATAGATACAGTATATAAGAACAGACTCGTGCACATCATATAAAGTATTGCTATTTTCACCCATTACCAAGGGGATCAAAATGTGGTAAGGCCTTGCTGTGTGTGCGTGACTGTGTTTTCCTCTTCTGTGGCAGACGAGCACACTGCAGCCAAACACTGTTTCCCCCACAGGGCGAGGAGGAGGAGTGAGGAGTCTGGCAGAGGCTGCATGAGTTATCCCATGGAGTACTGCACACACACACGCACGCACACACACAATGGTCCAGTGCCATTCTGTCATCTGCTGCCTCACTTGACCCGTCACACCCATCTTCTTCAGGCAAACAAAGAGCCCATAAAGACATACAAAGCACCTGTTCATCCCTCCATAAAGATTTCATCATTTTAGCTTTTTTTGTGTGCGGTTTAATATGTGAAGCAGTAACCCCCAGCATTCACGTAGCGTTTGATATAGTAGCTTAGCTTACTATCTGTTGTAAGCCCTTTGGAAGGTGACGTTTTCAGCAAAGCGTTTCCTCCTCTTATCTTCCCTTTATGTTGTCTGAGTGTCAACTGGCAGCCTGAGTCACAAGGCCTTGACCTCGCAGCAGGGAAACACGCCAGTACCACAGCTGACTCGGCAGAAACATGTAGGATTAAATCAAGTTTGAGTTCTATTCCTGTCAGATCACACAACTTCTCTCTCATCGCAATCCGGTCGACATGCAGGTGAGCACGATGAGTGACACATTAAGGTCAGAGACAAAGAGACAGAGAGAGAGAGTGGGTAGTGTGACAAACACACGCCAGGCCCGACATGCACCAGTTAATAAGAGAGAAGTTAGACAGGTCAGGATAAAAAGGAGGTAGAGGGGCAAGAGATGGATGGAAATAGATGGGTGAGAGTAAAGAGGAGACACGTGAAACGGGGAGAAACAAGGACATGGGAAGGTTAGTGTGCTTGCATGTGGGTCTGTGATTGTTAATGCGTGTGTGTGTATGTGTGTGCGTGCATGCGTGTGTGTGCGAGTGTGTGTGTGCATGCGTGTGTGTGTGTGTGCGTGCATGCATTTGTGCGTGCATGTGTGTGCGTGTGTGTGTGTTTGTGCGATTGCTATTCCACTCCCTTTGTTTCTCATTAGTCAGGAGTTGTCGAGGCCTCTAGAAACACTGCAGGTCTGACTAGGAGCAAGGGTGTGGCAGTGTGCATTGTGTGTTGTGTTGCATTTGCATTGTACGGTATGGTGTTGACAGTCGGCCAGCCTCCCCCTGTGGAGCTGTGTGGCGCTAGCATCTGATTGCCAAAATGTTTGGGTCCGTGAGTTAAAGAGGGGATCTGGGAGACAGACGGCACAGCTCCCCCAAGCTGTCCAGATCCCAGACGCTCATTGCTCACCCCTGGGTCTTGCAGAAGTCTGGGGGGAGGAGAGCACACAGACAGGGAGAGGGAGAGGGAGGGGGGGACGGATTTGGAAGCTACAATAGCCAGGATTCTCCTTTTAGGGATGCAATCGTAGAAATATAATACATGTTATGTTATGTCCACTCAGTGTTGCTCAATGTTTCTGGCTGGAGATGTTGTTTGACTGATTCATATTGCACCTGTTGTTGATCCCTTTTGTTGATGACAAATAATAATTGATATGTTTTTGTTTTTTTACGATTGTGTAATTTATTATTTATTTTCATGATATATTGTTGTGTTGTTTTTATGGATGCGCTCCTGCTGCTGCGTGTCTTGGCCAGGACGCTTTTGTAAAATATATATTTAATCTCAATCAATTCCTGATTAAATAAAGGTTAAAAAAACGAACATTGTATATATGTATATATATATGTTACGGTACATGTGGGAAGACGGTACATGTGGGAAAACTAGGGTTAGGGTTAGGTGCTAGGGTGCTAGGGTTAAGGTTAGGGTTAGGGTTAGGGTTAGGGTTAGGGTTAGACATGCCAGCATGTACCAAGTCGACGTAGATAAACTTGAAATATGTAAAGGTTTATGAAAGGACATACCTAAGCACGTAACAAACACACACACACACACACACACACACAGTGTAACATGGTAGCAGTTGTATCCTGAAACCATGGCTGCAGAGATCAGAGAAAAATACTTTTTCTTGCATTCATAAAACACATCACAGCTGGATCTGACCATAACAATTATCCACGCACATTATTCCATCACCAGAACTTTATAATTGCCATTACTTTACTTGATTTCATTATATTGTAACAACCCTTTATAAGACCCGTTAGAAACTGCCAATGGAGTTAACTCTCTTGGTGTTGTATCTAGTGGCCGGTTTGTAAGCTGAAGGTTGTGAATTCGATACACGCTTAGGGGAAGCTACACTACCCTGTTGTTCGCCACAATATATTATGAATGTAGGGAGATTCTATTATGCTCTGCAATCATACCTAGGAGTTTTCAGCAGGCCCTGGTGAATTTAGATGTAAAAGTAAAGGACATTGTGGTTTCAGTCATCATAAGCAAAGAAAAGAAGGCTTTCTCTCGCTCTCTCTCTCTCTCTCTGCATAGTCGTTTTACTCTTTCATCTACATAGGCTCGATGAAATAGTAACATAGATTGTCCTTGGTTATGCAGAAGTTTCACACAAAGCTGGGGTTGTTGATGTCAGGACATTATTTGACACTGCCTCGTGAATGTATTAGTGCCTGATGTTATGATTCATGCAATGGAATATTTTTAATTTGACCTCACAATCTGGAATGATACACAGTACCTGGCCCAACAGTGGTTTGACTTTGCCCAAAGGTAAAATTAACAGGACTGTGTCCGGTGCATACCAATCACAGACCCACAACAACAACAACAACAACAACAACAACAACAACAACAAGAACACTCACTTATCATGCGGAAGATCAGGTAGCGAAGCGTTGTAACTCTTGTAAACACTTACGACAGATACTTTTTTTTTCCGTTTTCAAATGTTTCAAATCACCATTGTACTATTGTCTCATCCTCTGACCAATGTTAATGCATGCGGAAGTGTCTGTCTCACTGATAGATGAAAGTCCTTACATATGAAGGATGAGTTATAAAATCACTACCCACACCCCTAGACAGGATTACATCTTGGAAAAAGATTGCAAAGGATTGTACCAACTACCAACTGCAGGAGAATCCTAATATCTCTCCAGTAACAGCTCACCCGGTCTCACCAGCACCCAGGCAGACTTTGCACACACAATCCTTTCATCTCAAGTGTGTGTTAATCTGTCAAAACACCACATGTTGAAAGGAGGTATACACACCTGTGTGTGTGTGTGTGCACGTGTGTGTTTGTGCATGTGCGTGTGTGCGCGTGTGTGCGCGTGTGTGTGTGTGTGTGTGTGAGCGTGTGTGTGTGTGTGTGTGTGCGTGTGTGCGCATGTGTGAGCGTGTGTGTGCGTGTGTGTGTGTGTGTGTGTGTGTGAGTGTGTGTGTGTGTGTGCGCATGTGTGAGCGTGTGTGTGCGTGTGTGCGTGTGTGTGTGTGTGTGTGTGTGTGTGTGTGTGCATGTGTGTGTGAGTGTAGACCCACTGTGTGGACCGACTCTCCCTGACTGATTCAGCCATTATTTTTGCATGAAAGAATCTGCCCGGGCTCTTTGTGAGGGGAAATTGCATTAATGAACTCAGATAAGAACAATCAATTCCAGAGCAGCCTCTCTCTTTTTTTTTCTTGCATTTGCGAATAACCTATTAAATGCAGATTCTTTCTGGCCCCCCCATCGTTAAGAGTTGCCTCTCGTTTCGTCCTCTCCCTTTCTCTCTCTGTCTTCTCTTTCTTTCTGTCCTTACTTGAAGGGAAGAACTCTCGAGCCTCACCTTCATTAGACAAGGACTGAGAAAGGGAGGGAAGAGGTGAGAGACAGGCACCCCGCCCTCTCCTAGCTCAGTTTAACCTTTTAATTTAGCAGCAAGAATTAATGTGGTGACCCGGTACAGTATCACTTTAAACCAGACCAGGTACCCCTGGAGGCACGATGATTGGCTTCATTGGACGGTGTGCATGTGTCAGGTTTGACGCGCGGGTGGACGCGTGTCAGTGTGTGTATGTATGTGTGTGTATGTGTTTGTGTGTGTGCGTGTGCGTGTGTGTGTGTATGCTCCCGTGAGCATGGCTGTCACGTCAGCGAACCGTACCTCAGCGTCTGTCACTCTCGTTTCAGCACCATGTCATAGTCTAATGGGATTGGGGATTAGGGGGTGCAGGGGGGTGCAGGGGGGCGGGGGCGGGGGGGTGGGGGGGGTGGGGGGGCGTGAGGTAAAGTTATTAAGTGGCACCATCACTCGTCAAGACTGGCAAGATGGGTCATGGAAGGTCTGTGGTGACTAATGTAGCGGAGGCCTGAATCCAGGTCACTGTTTTTAGCTGGATTTTGGAGAGGAGGGGGAGGGTATGAAGGGTGGGAAAAAAGGTGAGGGTGAAGTGGGGGGAGGGGAGGGGAAGAGAACGCTCACGTCTGTGAGTCAGAGCAAACAAAAATATATTCCAGCCGGTTTGTTTTTAACCATTCCCAGCAGCTTTATCACCACTACTGCCACACCTGCCAAAAAATATGCTACAGGCCATTACACAACACACCGCAGCTGCAGTGACTTACCCCCTATCCCGAATGCTGCTCCCGTATCCACCAACCTCTATGCTCACAGTAACATGTACAATTGGCCATTGAGAGGGGCAGAGAAATAGGAGCAATCCAGTTGGCCTCCAGTGTGACAGAATGGCGCTTTTATGATGTCCCTCAGATTATTCCCTGAGATTGATGGGGAGAGCAGGCGCACCGATTGATTAATCCATCGAATGGAGAAATGTGCTGCGGCCTTCCCCGCATCCGCTGTCCTTTCCCCCGATGGCACATTCAGGCAGACAGGTTGGAGAGCATGACTAATGGGTCAGGCCACTACAGATGCTGCTGTATGTGGATCTGTGTGTGTGTGTGTGTGTGTGTGTCTGTCTGTGTGTGTGTGTGTGTGTGTGTGTGTGTGTGTGTGTGTGTGTGTGTGTGTGTGTGTGTGTACTGTATGTGTGTGTGTGTGTGTGTGTGTGTGCGTGTGTGTGTGTGTGTGTGAGTAAGTGCTTGCGTCTGTAGCTGCGTCTGTCGTCTGTATCTAGACTAGAGTGCCTGCGTTTCTGTCAGTGTGAGTCTGTGTCTTACCAGTGTGTGTTCGCAGGACGCTTACGCGTGTCATTCGACTTATTATGCCACAAGTATGTTGTTCCAGAGCTGGCCAACATCTCTAGTCTCTACGTGATTTGAATAATTACACTGATCCTTAACGGGAATCTGGATCAATGTCAGCAGCACCCATAACAATGCATAACAAGCACCCATGGCAACATCCAAATATAAAAACCTTTGAAGATCTAGATTGATTACAGAAACTACTGAAACATGAAGGAAAACATTGCTGGACCTAATTATTCTAGTAGTATTGCAGGGAGTTGCTAATGGTTTTCAAGACGACAATATAAATCCATGCTGCTCTAGCAGACGAGAGTTACCCCTGCCCTAACAATGAGTGCAGATCATAACTGGGTCATTCTTGTGCTGTATAATTAGTGTGATTCAACAAAACAACAATAACCACTAGAACAGCTTTTCTTAGCTTCACTGAAAGCAAAGCGAAAAGACAGTTAACCCTTGTGTGGTGTTCGGGTCAAAATTACCCGTTCAATCTGAAACTCCATGGCCTTGTCTTATTTTCTATGAAAGGCATGTACAAGGAAAACATTTAGTACACATGCTACAATACCCTAACAAATGTATGTCCTTCATAAGATGTTTGCATACACAGAGACACACAGAAACATGCACACACTGTACAGAACGTATGCAGCAACTGCAAAAAGTACATTTGAGGTACACATACTGTTAAATGTTGTGCTTCATGTGTTGTGTAGACAGGCATGCCCATGCACACACAATTGTAACCAGTGTTATTTCAGAATTATTTTGGATTTTTCAGACATAATACCGTATTTCGACAGTGACAGTGAAAACAGTGTACATTCTGTTCATGTTTTGTGATTCAGCATTTGCAGACATTTTTGAGAGATGTATTTCATAGCTAGTGACAAAAACAATCTTAGTTTGGTTCTTGCATTTCTATTCTTGTTCATCACCTGTATTTTCTTTAAAGCTTTGATTATAATTAGATTAATGTGAAAGTCAATTGAGAATATAAGTTCAAAATAATAAACATCTATGAAACCATTGTTTAATTTTAAATGTTCCTAGATAAATATGATTTATGACGCCCAAGTCTTTATTATAGTGGATTTTGCATAGGAGCATCATGTGCGTAAAAATACTTCTACTCATCATGCTGCCGTTCGGCTCCACCTATTCCCAGAAGTCTGACACTTCAAGGGTCATTACTAAGCATCCTCTGCTCCAGCCTCTCCAAAGGGCAGCCCCCTAGATCCACCAGAACAAAATATGCACTTTTGAATGTGTACACAGTACCTATTGTGCATTATTGGGTACAGTACCTGTTTAGAGGCGCCCTTTACTATTATGGGCTATTTTGGGGCTTTCTTGTGCCCTAAGCATACTCCCTTGTACGGGTCACCCTTGGGACTAGGAGCATCGTGTCAGGACAAGTGCTTTTAAAACCCCCAATGATGTCATGGGTCAATTTGACCCGAATAGTACCAAAGGGACCAAAACAAAAAGTGAACATCACACAAGGGTTAATGGGGATGTCAACACATCATCCACCAATATCTTGAGCTGTGCTGAAAACAGACTTTGCGATGATTGCTCACCGTGTTGAGTTTTATCACGTGCATGTTGATGGTTTGAGTGGGGTTTAAAAGGCATATTTCCAATGTCAAATGCAGCGACGTGACTCCAACTCTGCCTGCTGTACCTCAGCACCAAGGCCATCAAGGCTCCGACTACATGTAACACAGCAATCATCTGAGATGATGCATCCCGTTACATCTTATACGCATAGCATTGCAGCCTCTGCCAAAACCTGAATAAATAATCCACCCCTCGTTCTCTCTTTCCCTCTCTATCCACACAGAGAAGGAGTGGGTGATAATGGCAATACCATGACTATGTGTGCTCTTGTACAGTAGAGGTGCGATTGAGGAGGAGCTTTCTTCACAGGCTTTGGTTCATAATGTATTCCTACCTCATTTTATTCAGGGAATAATGTCTAGGCATTATAGGAATGTTCACTTGGCCATTATACTTGCATTCAGAAGATTGAAAGTAGAGGAACACATGCATGTGTTCTGCAAATCTTTGTTTGTAGTTTGTCCCAGAAGAAAAACATTACTAATCCCAAGACAGCATGTTTGTTATAGAAAGTGTGTGTATTATGGCTATTGCCCAAATGTAAGCCGACACATCAATGAAAACATGATCTGGAAACATACTGCACATGACATGGGCATTGTTCCTTTTCCGATTTCAGTTGTCACAGTGTCTTTATCCAATACTGCCCTCTACCCTATGATGATCAAAACCCCCCTCCTCCTTCCTACCTACGTCCCTATCTGGTGGTCCGTAAGCCTGGGACTCCTGTATGGTGCTGTAAGGCTGCTAGACAAGAGGCGAGAGAGTAGATAACGCAGACCTGCTCGACTGCTTCATTTCCCTTTCACACCAAAATCAAATCCCCTGAGAGAAAAAACGTATACCCAGAGAAGATGAAGAATTGACAGGAGGTTCCATTATTGATAGAAGTCCCCAGCAGTGAAATAAATGAATGCTAATGGTGTCCTAAGCCGGGCTTTACAGAGATTAATCCGATTTAAGAAATGAACATGTATTATTACATGGCACAAAGTGGTGGCCCTGATCTGAACTGAGTCACAGTCTGAAGAAATAGGCAAAAATTACAAAAGGAGGATCTGGAAACGGAACATGGCCATATGCTCTGTTGCTACGGCGAGGGCTGACATCTCGTCACAATGGTACCCTTTTCTGGCTGACACGTTCATTAATTTTCTGACACGGCTGCTCGAAATGATTTCCAATGGATAGCTCAAACAGAAACCGGGGGAGGGAATTTGGACATAAAACAGACATCTGAGGGGCGGAGGCGACATTAACAACTGAAGTCTTGGCTCTGTGCTACTGGCAGTGGCAGGAGGAAGCTCTTGGTTCTGCCGCTATACCTGCTCTGAAGCTAGTGTAAGCTGTCTCAATGCTGAGGAAGCCTGGGACCCACTGGGGAATCCACCGTCATCACAATATGATACAGAAATAAACAAGCACATAGGTGCAGACATCCCAGGGTGATGCATCCCGAGGAGATACATCACCATTCACCAGATTTGCTTTCTTTTAAAAAAATCGGGAGTTGCCCTTATAGTTGACATATAGAGTCCATCCAGAAACATACAGAAGACCAAGACAGATGGCCTGCTGTCACCGCACAGACAACATGGCTGACAACTCTGAAGGTTTGAGGAAGTTTTTTTAGAAGGGCCTAAATACACGCAGAAAGGATAGGCTCTTTTGTGGGCTATGAATCACTCTGCATCATTTGCCGACAAAAGAATTTCATCTTTGTGATGCGTAGGATTGATTTATCACGCTAAACCCCTTGACAGGAAAGCACATACAATGAGCAGTCTGAGTTGTCTCCCCAAGGCAACGGCGCTCCATCATCTGGGTGTTCTCGCTCGCGGAGGGTGAAAAATGGTCACTCCCTTCCTCACCTTAGGGAAGAAAGGCTTTACTTTCTCAGTTGATGGACTGACAAATAACACTGTGACTGCAGAATGACAGCTGTGACCTCGAGCCTACTATACCGTTCCTACTACTGCTGCCGTGTCACCCACGACCGACGACTATTGATAGTCTTCTCAACGACTATGATATGAAATTATGAATGAATACTATATCAAGCGAGCTAAAAACCAATGTCAAATTACACTGTGTGCATACATCATCCACCCTGAATTTGCATTCGTTTGCATGATCCTAAGTGTTCTATTGTATTATCCTTATGATTCCACCTGGACTACATACAGACAATATATATATATACTATTATGGAAGGTGACTTCATGTGTCCTATCTGTGTTCCTTTGATGCAATAACATGACAAATTAGATCTACAATAGGAAGGAAACAAATAAAGGTCAAAAGTGTTATGGCTTTGTTATTGCATTGTTATAAATCGTACTATGTAATATGCCATGTCTTCTATTCATGAAAAAAGTGAAATAATTGGGTGTAGTTATGGATATAATAGGCACATGATAGGCACACAGGGGTAACAGCTGAACCAGTCTCTGTTGGACCCTGGATCCAAGGTCCTGTGTGCATTCTGTATCCTGTATCCAAGGTCGAGTGAAGTGTTGAGACTGTGAGAGTTGAATCTGTTTGAATTCCAACAACAATGGTACCTTTCTGTGGACAAACAAAGCGACACACCAAACACTTGTCCTCAATTTTCTTCCTGCAGGCAGGTAGGTGGGTCACAACAATCAATAATAATTGTCCACTAACAATAAAAATAGCTAGCAATCACATACGTCATATTCTTCAAGGATGTAGGATGTCTATGATGAACTGGTTTTGCTTTTCTTTGTGTCTATGAGTTAACCACATATAACCACAAAAGCACATTTCTCTGAACAGTTTTACCCTCAAACAAGATGGAATGATGCAACACAGACCCCCAGATCAACATGTATTAGGTGCAAATCCACATTTGAGCTGGTCAATAGGCCTATGGCAAGCTCCAGTGGACTGGTTAAAAATACACATACACATACACTTTAAATATTTTTTTTAAAGTTCCAATCCAATTCAACCAATTAATCTATACCACGAATTGGAACACATTGAATAATCAATGCATCAAGTCGCCTAGTACATCTCCACGGAGGATAATGTCAGGTGATCCATGAATTACAGTGCTATAACCCTGCTACTCTTACGCGGTGCTGAACAGCGGCCTGAAGGCGCGTAAGAAGCTTGTCATTTCAGCACCATGTATGACGGACAGCTCCCTCGTTGCCAACACGGAGCGATAGGCAACGCAGAGCTAACTGCTCCAGCAAGCAGAGACTGCACTTTCAGATTGAATACCATAACATACATAACTACTGGTACAATACCTCCAAGACTAGGAAGAACAAACAACAGTGGATACTTATATCCCAACATTATTCCCAAAGACATAATGGTGCCCATTATTTTCAGCGCATAATTTTCATCGGATATCATTCAGGTCCATGAGAACTACAGTATGTCGCTCCCCAGACAATGGCTAGACTATTCTCACATATACATGAGAATGTATTCAGGATACATTTTTATCATGCCTTCTTATAGGCTGCTGCTAAAAGGTAACGGTCCGAATTCAGCATATTGGATGCAACAGACTGCATCACCGCTCCATATGGCGGAAACAACCACAGCATATTATTATAAAATGCAGGAGAACTGTAACTGTATCGGCATCACTATTAAACGACATAGTTGCGTTTTATTAGTAGAATGGACTATGGACCTATTTCGTGTTATTTTCAGTCGAAATAGCAACCATGATGTCTTTGCGTGCGCAATGCCACACACACACACACACACACACACACAAACACACACACACACACACACACACAGACACACACACACACACACACACACACGCACGCACGCACGCACGCACGGATATTTCTCTCGCACAGACGCGCACACACACTACACGTTTCGTTACATATGACACAAAATAATGACAGTAGGCTATCCTAAAATATTGGAGTGAACTATTCAAATGCATCGAGAAGAAGCCGATTGCATGTCCTAGTCGAAGTGCTTTTAGTCGTTAAAGGAGTGAGAAAAACGTCAAAAGGGATGTAGAGCAACAGTGGTTTGAAATGCCTGGCTACCCATACGTAGGCTACAATGTGGGCAAAGTGGCGGCATTAAGAGATAAACACACACATACTAACTCACTTGTTCCCGGAGATGCTGATGTTCGCAGGGGATCTCTAAACAGCGGCAGTTTCTCCTTCAGCTCCCTCCCTACGAAAACGCCATTGGAAATACATCCGCAATTCTCAAGCAATTTGGAAGAATCCGCGGTGATACTTTCACATCAAACACAGTTTATCCGGTCCCCAGATTTTAAAGGACGTTGCATTTAATCCACCAATTACTATCAATCGGTTGTATGATAGGATTTGCACATTGATTGTAGAGTCAATTTATCCATCCTTCGATTCATATTCTTCAAGGTGCAAAATAATACAGAGGCACCCACAAGTGCCACCGTTGAAACTAATCTCTTGATGCAGAGCGATACCCCGCGGTGCTTTTAACACGGCACATTTCTACCTATGTCGCTGTCCGATGCCATTTCGTTTATCGCTGATGATCATGACAAATCCGTGCTGCTCTTTCCAGAATCTTCTTTCGTATATTTCTATTTTCAATTTTAAAAAACAACGCATACCTCTTCAAACTCGGAGCGCTAAAGACACCATCTCACGCATTCATGGATCCTCAGATTGATAACATCCCAAAACCTCGCCATAATCTACGGCAGACCATCATCCACATAGGCTATTGTGGGATACATGAAGAGATTGATGTTGTCATGTATCTGTCATGCTTTCAGCTGGAACTTTTCTTCCTTTCCCCTTCCCTTGCTACTCTCCAACCCCCCGGAATCTGATTAAATTTCAACTCACAACCCAGTGCGGATTTCAAGATTCCTATATTTCACTTTTCCTCCGTGCTAATGTCGTTGGATAGGGTCCCGGAGTGGATAAATTCGTCGGGTGGATAGGATAAAGAAGGATAAAAGTCGTTTGTCTTATCGTTGTCTTCTCATAGATTTCTCCATTGATTCTAATACGGATAGAATAATGTTTGATGTGGGAGCTATACGGCACGTCCAGCAGGTCTAAACAGCACATAAGACCACAGAAAATGCGTTAAGCCTCGTCCACAGGGTTAAATAAAAAAAACCTCCCTTGGTATATCTATCTCTAAAATCAAAAGCTTAACATGTGGATGTTCCCGGTGCCACTGTAGGCTATTTGTTTAATAGTTCCAACGGTTTCATGCGCGTACTTCTTGCCGTGTCTTCGGAGACATTCGTTTGTTCACCAAATGCAGCTTATACCTGTCAGTTTTCCCCCACAGCATCCATCGCCTCCTCTCTCTGCGCTTTGGTTTTACGCATCTCTGATCCAGTCCAGGCAATCCACTGATATCACACGGGAGAGTATATACACTACGAATATCCACCAGGTGATGAGCCTCCACGCATTCCTAGTCAACTCAAATAGCGCCTTTACGTCGGGTTATACTGACAAATCGCCGGGCGCTGAATACGTATATATCCACCAAAGCACTCACTTCAATCGAACTCTGCATTGCGCACTATTCGCCTTATTAAATCATAAGATAGCCCACTATATGCGCAAGTTCGGAGGTAGACAGTGGACACTACTGGGAGGTATTTTTCTTCTCTCACACACCTACACACTAACTGGATTCGTCTTTCAGAACAAGATGATTTGTAATCCGCCAGTCAGTGCTGGTGGACTGACGCTGCTGCTATCTGAAGAGCGGATGTTACAGTTAATGCAAGACATACTCTCCCTCTTGACTGATTGAGCGTCTCTCCTTTGACGCGCATGCATGTCTTGCGTTCCCCTTGTTGGTTTCTGCAATTATTTCCCCCATGCATGCACCTATAGTCTCACTTTTGATAGGTGAAATGCAGCTATCCAGTTTCTTGCCATCATCTCATCACTGACTAGCCAATTCCATAACACTTGAAGTCCTGAGGAACGACGCGTCGAGGGGTGTAATATGGATGTGTGTGTGTGCATGCGCGCGCGTGTGTGTCCGTGCCCGTAAGACCTTTGAGAGAGAGAGAGAGAGAGAGAGAGAGAGAGAGAGAGAGAGAGAGAGAGAGAGAGAGAGAGAGAGAGAGAGAGAGAGAGAGAGAGAGAGAGACCTGTTTCCCAGTGCCTCGCTGTACCAGATGGGACACGACTGCCACCTACCGACTCCCCTCCCCCTCTATGACACCACCAGCCAAGAGCTGCCTGAGCGCAGCCACGGCACTCCTGTTATTCTGTCCACCTCACAACGGGCCAATGTTTGGCAATACGTGACGTTAGAATTATAAGGTTCGATCTCCATTTTTGTCAAAATTGAGTTTTTTACATAATCTGATCCATTAGGTGTTTATTAATGCCTGTGTGGTGTTATTTTTAAAATGTTGACATTTTTGAGTTAGTAATTCATAAAATACAAAGGTTCCATCTCACAAAACATAATGGAATGTGAAAACTTTGACGCTCAATATCTCTGAACTGCCCTGAACGGATAGAACCTTATAATTCTAAGCTCACGAATAGTGCGAATGTGCACGACTGTAGTTCGCATAACAATCTGACGGACAACACCCGTCAACACCCGCCAACCAACGTCCAATATTTCAGCCATATTTCATTTGAGCCTTGCTTTTTCAAGAGCAAAATCTGAAAAATGCTGTAAATATGTCGCAGTTGACAATATTGAATAGATATAGCCTAATTAATGTCGTTAGTAATGTAGTGGGAAATGATATTGCGTGCTCACAGGTTGGAGTTGGATATTGCGGAAGGGAGCAACTTTCAAAAGTCGGTCTCATAGTGAATCTTTTTTGTAAACAGTCAACGGGTTACCAGAGTAGTAGACTACACACAATGTGAAGGGAATCACAGTATCATTTCAATGATTGTTAACCAGCGCGTTTGTCTGAATGACTCAACATTGCGCGCATTATCCTCACACAAAGAAAATACGTCAATGTAATTGGCTAATTGAGATGTCACCGCCGATTTCTCAACCGTCTAGAATGATAGAGCACTGGAACAGTGCGCACTGAGTGTCTCAGTTCAAAGTACAGGTCCATCGACTGAAACCACTGTCTAACATGTGTGGCAACCATGATAGCATTTTCATTTATAATACTGCATTCAGGGTTCTTGATTTTTGATGTGGTAGCCAAAACTTTTGTTCAGTATTCAGGAAAGGTTATTACTCAAGCGTATGGGATACTTATAGTGATGGATATTGTATGGGTGATGAAGATGGATTTGCTGATATCAAAGTGAAGTGACCTTCTGGTGAGGTGAGCAGACCCTTCAGTGAGGAGAGCCTTCAATTGCAGGGATTTAAATGGATAGTTCACTATTTTACAACCTCTAGACAGTTGTTCATTGGAAAGTAGTCTATGGGCCAGGAGTGTAATCCATGGTTCAGAGTTATTTCATTAGCTCCTAATTTCAGCTAACTTTAACAAAAAAAAAACAACAACAAAAACATTTGTGGCCAAAACACATCAACATCTCTGACTTAGTTGGAAGTTATTTTGAGGTGATTTGGCCACAAGTGTCGAAAATTCACTCACAATCCCTGTCAGTTCCATTGTGATTGGTTAGAGGTGGCTAAAGTTATAGTTCCCGGCCCAGAGACTGCTTTCAAGATTAGGAACCATCTGACAATTGTTGACAGTAGTTGTACAATAGTGAGCTATCCCTTTAAGACTCTTGATGTTGATGGATGGTATATTTAGGATATTTTTTTCTCCGAATGCCAGACCAAGGATCTGTCCGTCTAGCTGTCAACGTCTCATCTCATATCCCTCAACTCTGAAGGCGCTGCATCATTCATCAGTCTACACAACTGTCGACCTGTCTGTCAGGCATTCATTGGTTGACGCTAAAAACTGTATCACCTTCCTGCTTTCCTCACCTTTGCTTTGATTGAGTCATTTCAATTGTTCTCTCTTTCCCTCTCCCTCCCTCCCTCTCTCCCTCTCTATCTCTCTCACTCGGGATCACACACACACTCACACACACACACACACACACACACACACACACACACACACACACACACACAGTCGCCACTCTCTAATTTAGGAGAAGTAACCTTTTTCAATATTCTGTCCCTTGCTGCCTGCTGTTCAGGAAATTCATGCCGCTCACATGTATTTTTCAGTTCACGTTCATTGAGCAGAGCACTGTTATGACAACCTCGCCTAATGGCTCGGATTTAAGGCTTTCATTTTACCGACCTCATGTGAATCTCTGGTGACCACTCCTTATTACTTAAGGTCTTATTTGCTCTGTGGGAGCCATCACCAACGGCCATAACTTTTCCCAGTTCCCAGTCTTATTGATGTGTCCCCTGGGAGGACTGAATGGCTGTTGACTGAAACACCCACGGTTCGGTTGCAATAAAACAAAAAAGCATTGAGGTATTATTGTGTTCTGGTCTGAATATGTAGATGTATTCACATTGAAATGAGTATTTATTTGGGTAGATAATGAAACGTCTTAGACGCATTTCGCATACGTTGTGATCATTAAAACGTGGATGAATACAGTACATCTCAACTATTATGTCAACAGCACTCTTGAGTCTCTTAATGCGTGTTGAGAAATATCAATGTCCTTGGGGAAGGTTAAAGTGGTCTCCGCCTATTAACTATGTGGCCTTGTTCTCTCAAAGTGCGAGAGCCATACTCATGTGATTACAGTAACGGTTTACATTATTGGTTGGAGTGAGCTCAAGTGGCATACACATGACCAGGGTTAACATGCAGTTGGTCTACAGTTGCAGTAGGTTCCTATTATTCACAGCCCTAATGCAGTAAGAATAAAACATGTCACTGTTATGCAATTGAACTAGACTGAACATGGGGCGCAGGTCGGAAATGTTTATTTTCAAGACGCCATACTCTATTGTCGCCTCATATAGTCTGCTGTGGAAAGACAGTGTTGTGACAGGACAGAAAAGGAATTAAGTTAAACAGCATTCAGGAACTGCTTTAGGGTTATATCCCCGCCTTTTCCGGGGAGTAATAGGTTGACAAGCACTGAATAATACATGTGTTGGGATGCAATTAGATCATGTAATAATCATGCTGGATATGTCATGTAGAATTCAGCCAGTGATCAAAAGCAATATGATACACACTGAACATTGCTCATTGTTATTTGCTACATGTCATAATTCGTGCTTTAGAAGGAAAATGCTCTAATGTAACTTGATGTCAGACATTTATGATTGCATTATTTAAACACTAGTCAGTGCAAAAGTTTGGAATATGTGACAGCAGCTGGTGAAACAGGGAACAGGTCGGCCAACAACCAAATGTGCAGACTTTTATTCCCGAAAAATGTAAATACATTTCAACGTTGTTGAAAATCAATGACAGACTTGCTAGTCGAGCCAAAACATTGCAATGGATTTGGTAAGTAATCCCCACTACTCTACACTAACTAGGTAGTAGTAGTATTTATTTACTTTTATTTTTCGGAATAAAAGTCTGAACATTTTGACGGTTGGGTCTTTGGTTGCCTTACTTGTTCCCGGTTTCACCAGCTACTGTCACATGTACTATTTTAAAATGATATGTCATACAGGCATACTGTATACTGTGCTCTGTGGTAACTTGAGTACTGTATGATTGTTTAGTGACTCTCACCCCAGTCCATCTCCATCAAAAAAAGATAAACTCTTAAAGCATCTGAATATTGATACTGGAGTCGTTGTATTAAGTATTGATAGTGTTGTTTTTTGAGGTTACGGAACATTGCTTCCCATGTCCTCATAGGGCTCAAGGGGGAATGACAAAACGTAGGAAATGAAGAGGCAGGTGTTGACAGGCGTCTGCGTCTGTCTGTGTCTCTGGGAGAGCGCCACTCGTCACTCCCTTCCATTCCGCTTCAGCAGACCTGGTGGCAGCTGAGGTTACCACGGCGATACATGCTCTCTGCCATTCGATTATTTTGTTCATCTTTGTTTTCATAGTCTAGTCCAACAGGAATAAGTATCGCTTTTTTTCTGCTCAAGTAATGCTTTCAGTTTCAGTCTCCTCCTTTCATTATTCATGGTCTCACAGATAGTGTGACTCTGTCTGCACTGATCTGTCTGATAACTCCCAAGCATATTATGGGAAAGATAAAAAGTAGCCCGGCTGAAATATGCGCTCCTAAAAACTTAACCATGGTTCCAATGGGACAGAAACTTCTCAGCTTTAAACCAGCCATGTTTATTCAACAAAACCCAATATATATTTCATAAAGGATTTAAACTGGTTTTATTTATTTATTATACTATTTATATTATTTATTTCTCTTTCCAGAAAATGTCTTAGATGGTCGTATGACTAGCAAAGGAGTTTAGAAGTTACCGTAGATGTGCAATGTTATGTTTGTCAATGAGGACGAAAACAATGTGACACGTTCTAATGCTTTGGTCCTCATATAGGGATCTGATCTAATGATCTGACTTTTCTTTCTTTCGTTGTTGTTGAAAATCAATGACACATCGCTAGTCAACTAACACAGCTTGTTTTGTGAGCCTGCTCACAATGTAAAGTAGTGTTATATAGTTAACTAGGTAGCAGTGGGGATTACTCACCCAATCAATTGCGTTACAGTATTTTGGCTTGACTATAAACGTAGTTCCTTGTTTCAAAAGAAAAGTCTGATATGGGGACCAAAAGACCGTGTCACATTATGTCCAGCTAGCGAGCTGGTTTAGGAGGTTACATTATGAAATGGATGCTCATCATACTTATATACAAAACACTGCCTCTATAAGTAGCAAGTAACTACAAAAGCTTTTCACTTTTGATAGTTTGTAAAGTAGATTGTAATGCCACTGACAGCAATAGACAGCGTGGAACCAGAATAGATTATTAGACAGTTCAGACAAAGCGGTGTAGCACTAGAACGTCAAACAATGCTCCTTACTTTAACATTGGTAGCACAACAGGCCTCAATAAAAACACACATTGCTGTTCACTACACTATGGGAAACTTGACGAATACATTCCAGCAAACATCTCTCTGAGATTCATCAGCAAATCAGCAAATTTCACAGACTTGCTAATTAGGCGTCAATGTGTATGCCATCCTGTTTAATCTTCACTTTGATCCATGCTAATCTCTCACTGTGCTTGTTATCCAAGGAGCCTTTATGCCCAAAGGGCTTGTGATCGAAGAGCAGAGCAATGCTCCTGGTTTCAACTCCCAGCCAGCGCCACCATCATCTTGATTTCTCTATTCCACCCCTTCATCAGGGCAAATTTGAATAATTCAAAGCTGGGCCCACCCTAATAACATCCTCTGCCTTGCTTCAATTTCACAATATGATAGGTAAAGGAGGCTAGATGACTCACAGGTTATTGGATTTTTGGCTGCAGCACATGAAGGTAAGGAGGATGGAGACAGGATATATTATGATCATGATAACCATTATCACTGTCATCCCGCTGATAATCATCATTTATCAGCAGCAATGGTGGCAGAAGCACTACTGGTAATTATCACACATGAAAATACACATCTTATGCACAACGACTTGTGAAGGGTGTAACATTGCAAACATTGCACATTGCAGGTAGACTGACATTAAATACCTCACTGACTCTACAGTATTTGAACTGGGAGTATACGAGTGCACTGAACTGAAAAGGGGTGTGCACTATTCTAATATGCAACAGTCAGGAGTCTGCTATATTATGAGAACCTTGTGACAGAGGCATTCTGACAGGTGCATCCAGGCATAGCTCTATGAGGAAATGTGCAGATTTGCACTGGGGGCTCTCCCCCACTGTGACAGTGACATTATAAGTTGTATTTTAATTAGCAATAAGGCGCGGCTCAGTAGAAATCACAGCAGCTTAAGACAAAGCAAAGCAAAACATGTCATCTTATATCTCGTCTTAACACAAAATGTTAAAGATGCAATGACTAATACAGAGCCTTGTTCTGAAGGTAGTGGGAGCACATTGCCTAGTTTACTCTGCCAGGTAATTCACAAAGACCATTTCGGGGCAATGTCTTAAAAGTGAAAACACCTAAAAATGGTTACTAGGGTCTGGACGGGTATTTTTTTATCAATTTGAATAAAAAACTCGAATAGAAACACTCCTCCACAGTGCTGTCAGGGCAACGAAATATAATAACAAGTGAGTATAAGTGAAAAAAGCCTGTGAACACAAAAAAGTCCCCATGAACATAAACACACAGCCTGTCAATACGGAAACAGAAAGGTCCAAAAACGTTGGCTTATTTATGTAACTCTGGCACTCTGAAAGGAGATGAGGGGAGAACCCTCACTATGGCACACACTCTGTGGTCCTATTTGCTGTGATCCTACCCCATTATTCAATTGTGCATGTACAAGCTGAGAGTTTCTTTTTTTTTCAGTCGACTCGGTTCGACGGACAAAAACCCTTACGGATAGTTGATTACAAAACCTGAACGATGTCCGAGGAGGAAAAGGGCGGAAATGAAAAGGTAGTAGTATTACGGGAAACTAGGAGATGAATTTGGATGCAAACACTGCATTAGGGCGGTGTACATTACATTACAGTCCTAAAATGCGACATCTTAATGTCAACACTCTGCAGAGCGTTGAAACAGTCACTAGTGAGTGCTGAGAACCAAGGATAGGTCTCACAAGGGGATACATGATGTCTGGTGACCGGATGAAGATGACACACTCCCTTCATGAAATGACAGATAAAGGGGTACACCCCAGAAGTTGACCCTCCAATACCCACATGGCATGAAATGCCTAGTCGTGCCGACAGGACATCCACAGGCGCAACATTGTTATGACTACCACACACTTTTTTGCCAACATCTCCATGTCACATACTGAGGCGTGATTAACACCTGCTCCCAAACATGCAAATGGTATAATTGTGGTCCTCATCAACGCTTACCCTCATCATGGTTAATCGAAACTGACCTTACAGATATGAATGGCTTACCCATTACAACCGTTGAAAACAAGAAACTCTTGTTTTGCAGAAAGCTCATCTCACCAATGGCCCATGTGTCTTTGCTATGCGCCCACCCCCTAAGGGACTAGCAGGGCTTGGGTGCTTGTGAACTACATCCGGAACAAACAGTGTTGCCTGTGTGACGGGAATGTCTCCAGCCGGGGGAACAGTTACTAACAGTTACTATATCCCGGACCATGGGCGTCCTGATGTGGCTGCTTGGCGGTCTAGGTCGGTCCCTGTGTTGCTGCTGCTGCCAGAGGTGGCTGTGGCGCCTTGAGGTTCTTGAAGTAAGGGGAGGGGGACTTCATAGTCACCACCTGTGCAGCGCAAGGTATGCAAGGTTGGTGATAGGCCCTGCTTCCTTCTTCCTGGATCCGACCCTGATCTGCATGTTGCTCATGACCTGCATGAACATCCCTAATGGGTTGACGGGCCATTAAATAGACACTTCCTCTCCTTCTCCGACGGTTTAGTTTTGATCAAGCCACACGCATGACACTGAGTTCCCGGCCTGTCTGAACGCTTTTCAGCAATGGGCTTCTCATAACCCTCCCTCGTCTGGGCTCTTTAAACACAGGTCGTCGAGGGCGACACCAAGCCAGGCCGGCCGACAGGCCTATCGAGGACGTCCCGGTACTCCATGTCGGAAATGTTGGACCTGCCAGTAGATCTTGGTGTAGGTATGGTAGAGTAGAAGGTTCGTGAGTCTTCCTGAAAGTCAAGCTTTAAAATGTAGGGTTCCAGTAGAGACAACCGAAAGTAACGCCCCAGGATAATCGTAGGATTCTCTGTGGTACATGATGCACCTGTGCAAAACATGTTTCTGTTTCAAGACACTATTACAGCCATCTGACCAGCCCAGCTACTAAAAGTCTCAATATTTATATGCAACTTGAGTATTTTAGGAAACAGACTCTGCCTCATTAATTATGGATTATACTTTGGGATGTGTTGTGAGTGGAGGTGGTGGGGTTGTTTTTCAAAGATAGTACAGTACAGTGTAGCTTGTCCTCATGAAAACTCCTTCTTCTCAGGGCTATCACCAGCATTCGAGTGAGGGGGGATGAGGGGGGATGGCATCCCCCCCCTGAAATAAAAATGGTCAAAATCATCCCCCTTCTAAAACTGCCATCCCCCCCTTTCCATCCCTTATGTCATTTTATCAATGAACGTGGTATTACTGCAATTTCAACATTTCGTTTTGCGCATATTGAGTAAAATACTGTCAGCGAGGGAGGGGGCACGCACACATGCAATGACATTTTTACCAAGTCACTGACACTGAAGTCACTGACGCTGTGGGGATGCTAAAATTGTCCCCATAATGATAAAATGCACCATCCCCCCTGATTTTCTTTTACAACTTGAGTACTGGGTATCACCCTTCCGTTCTACTTGTTACAATCTCCAGAAGAAAAAAAAAACTCAATGGCATCAGGCATGTTATTCTCGAACAATACTGTACATCTCCCTGTAATGTGCTCAGATGATGTAAGCGAGTCAAGCATGAACAGCTGTGTCTTCTGCAGGTGAACAAAAGCCCTGAGAATTAGGCTATGCATGAGAAAACATCAGCGGTGCTCAGACCTTTTTCCAGAGGCTGATATGGAGACTCATTCATTCAACCATTATGCTATGCTATTTTGTGAAATTAATATCAAAATGTTGCACAATTCTTTATGCAAATGTGAAACATGGAATGTGCTCATAATTACAATGCTAATTAAAAAATGCACAGGAGACAATCCCCCTGTGCGGAGTACTTCCTGTGGGCTACGCAATTAGTGGGAAAAGGTGAAATCACTCTCATATCTCACTCACATATTCTATTGACAAAGCACATGCCATAAGACTGCTATATTTGCATTGGCATCTTCCATGAATCAACTTACGATTCCGAAGGATCTTACCAAAAAAAGCTCTTTCTGCTGTGTCCAAATGGGAATTGCCTGGTGTACTGCGTTTTCATCTGGGTGAAGTTGTTAGCACAGTAGTTCCCTATGATAACAGAAGCAGCTGAGGGGGGGAGAAATCTTGACTGACAATCTGGGGGATAGTGCTTTAAGCGTGGAATAAGCCTTGTAATCCAGTATCATAGAAGACTTAGAAACGGAGCCTCAGATCCGGGGCTGTTTGTTCCCTCTGCTGTGTCTCTTGTTCATGGTGAAAGGAGCAGCGCCCCAGACAATGGTGTACCTATTCACATGTGAGGCATGGGGCGGATTGGTGGCATCTGGATGTGACGGGTGATCCACCTCCCTAATCCTCTTTGAATCCAAGGATCCACCCTTCTGTTCAGACGTGTTGGCACTGGAGTGGGCAGGACTCAATCTTCACCAGCCCTGCCATAGAAGAAACAGAGATGGTTGAACATACAGACAGTACACTAGAGAAATCAAAATACTGTAATAGACTAGTAATAGTTTGATTCCACATCTGGTATGAACAGCCCTCAAGTTGAGGGGGGATGAGGGGGGATGGCATAAAAAACGGTCAAAATCATCCCCCTTCTAAACCTGCCACCCCCCCCTTTCCATCCCTTATGTCTTTTGATCAATGAACGTGGTATTACTGCTATTTCAACATTTAGTTTTGCGCATATTGAGTAAAACACTGTGGGCGAGGGGGCACGCACACATGCAATGACATTTTTACCAAGTCACTGACACTGAAGTCACTGACGCTGTGGGGATGCTAAAATTGTCCTCATATGATAAAATCCACCATCCCCCCCTGATTTTCTTTTACAACTTGAGTACTGGGTATGAACATGTCAGCGGTCTCATGAGAGTGAGAGACAAAGCTACCGGTATGTCATGTTAATTAGCTATGGAAAGGGATGTGTGTGCATCGTTAGTGATATAGATATTAGCTATACTGGTATTTGTTGGTCCCTAGCTGGCATAACATCTGCAACCCTTCATTTTCGACTTGTTCATATTGTCAGCAAACCTCAAAAAGATCAAGGGTTGAAATTGAGTTTATTTGTGCAAATTAAATGGACTGCACTTATATAGCGCCTTTATCCCAAGCACTTTACAATGGCCTCTCATTCACCCATTCATACACACATTCACACACCAATGAAGGGCAAGCTACCATGCAAGGCGCCGGGAGCAATTTTGGGGTTCAGTGTCTTGGCCAAGGACACTTCGACATGTGACCAGTCGGTGCTCGAACCGCCGATCTGCCAACCTCGCGATCATTAGACGCCGGCTCTACCTCCTGCGCCACAGCCGCCCCAAACTTTGCATCATGTTTGCTAAATCCACTGTTGAGGTCGTCACTAGAAACTGTGAGTTTAGATAGGGTGGAATCAGAGATCCCATTTGGAAAGCTCTACCAACCTGCTGAGAGACACATCACATAAGTGATGATTACCTCCATTCAATCCCTGAGAAAGGTCGTTTGACAGTCTAGTTAACTACTAATGATAAGCCAATGACTGACAAATGATGACATTTATAACTAGATCTGCCTTAGGTTATAATTTTTGAGCAAGGTAACATTCTTTAAAGAGATTAAACAAGACATGAAGGATTGAGTGGATGTCAAATGTGACACGACATAGCCATTAAACACAAGGAATGGGCCAGGAAAGTAATTTAACACTCTAACCTGGCTATAGCAATTACATGTTAACGGGGAAATTATGCAATTTTTGCCATACCAGTCAAATATGACTGATGTAATTTGACAGTCTTTACCTGCTCATTTGCCATCAGGCAATGCATCAATGATATTCTTTGAAATCAGAGAACATAAGCTGTAAAGCTAATCACTTTTGATTAATTCGTGTCATCTGGAGGTTTTTGAGAAATGTGTATTGTTTTCATGGAAACAGCCGCTCGTGTGAGACAACTATGGAGTCAATGTCCAGAAACAAGCAATTCAAAATGACATAACTTCAGCAGAGGGCCAGAGAGAATGCAAGTCAGACCATACAATTAGTATATACTATAGATAATGCACAATGCTGTTAAAAGGTGTCATGGCAATGCTCTTGACCACCATCTCAGGAACTCTGTGAACTCTAGCCGAGAGGTTGCGGTAAATGGCAGGGCTGTGTAACAGTTATAATTGTCCCTCCCTGATCTTCTGCCCCGCCGGCAGAAATCATCACTGTTAAGTTAGACTGACCTTTGTCAATGATCTATATATAGACCAGTGCCCTTGACCCTTCTTTACCTCTGTAGATGGACACACTTTCTCAGTATTTCCTCTCCACTTCAAAGCCAACATGACATTACCAAGGTGTCTGGGATTTGTACAGTATGAGATTGTTTTTTCTTTCTACTAGAAATATAGGTTTCGGTGTCATATATTATATTAAATCCATAATGACGATAAGATAGACATGAAGCTTGTTTATGATATAGGGATGTCTGCTCAAATTGTATCTATACAATCTATAGGCCCATACGATTTGAGCAGACATCCCTATATGACAAACAAGGTTCACTTCTATCTTACTGATACATACATCTATATTTCCTTTAGAAAGAAACAAACTGTACATATCCCAGACCCTTGGTGAGTCATGTTGTCTTCGAAGTGGAGAGGAAATACTGAGAAAATGGTTTCCACGCTGTATAATAATGCTATATGTTATGATACTGCTTGTACTACAACACATTGGATCATCTAAATTATATAAATGGATGAAACAGTCACAACCAGCTATAACGTACAACACCATAGTAGGCTGTATTACATTTACACTTGTACACGTTTGGCATTTAGCAGACGCCTTATTCCAAAGCGACTTACAATCGATACATTTGACTAAGCAAGTGATTCATCAATTCACCAGTCGTAGCAACCCCCCTAGATGAATAAGACTAATGACTGCAAGATTAGAACCCGAGAATACGATGAATCAGATACTGAAAACAAAACTACAGCTACAGTTCCTGTGCAGGGCTCCTCACATCTATATTATAGCTACATCCACAACTACTGTATAGCATAGCTGCCATTTGGGTTACTATCACACAATCAATCACAATGTTTCCCCTACAACATATTGCTTCCTCATTGGCCACTGCACCATGAAACCACAGCCAACAATGCTCCAATGTGAGGTTGTTTTGACACTGTTTTCAATGAAAATGTACACAATCATTAGAACAGTACAATGCATGCGTCAGAGTCTCACATACTGTCCAAATAAGAAACACATTGATCCTGATGGCTCTCTCTAAGACTAAACTAGACATAGATTGTGTCAATTAAACACATGATGTGTTAATGTATGAAGGTAAGTCAGTGAAGACCGGTTGCCTGGACTGAGCCTACACACATTCCCTTATAAAACGTCCTCCATGACGCCACATCTTGTTGCCATCTTGTTGTTTTCCTTCCTTCGAGGACCTTGCTTCAGAGGCCTTCCCTTCTCTGCTCTGTGTCCATGTGCCATTATAATAATAATAATAATAATAATAATAAAAAAATATATATATATATAATAAGAATAAGAATACATTAGACTTATATAGCGCTTTTCTAGACACTCAGACTTGCAGACTTGCAGACTTCTAGACACTCAGACTTGCAGACACTCAAAGACACTTGAATGAATGAATGAATGAATGAATGAATGGTCTTTATTGTCATTGCTATAGTACAGGTACCAAACAACGACATTTGGGAGGGGTGGCTCCCCTGGTGCTAGGAAAGATAAAAACAAAAAAAACAAGAAGGGAAAGGAGCTGGTTTACATAAATAAAGGCTATGTACACTATCCACTATACTATATTGTACAGATAAAACACTGTGCTGTACTCTATGCTAGCTTGATGTCTTTATGTAACCATTCTGATGGTTAATACATGGCTTTATGGGTCCAGTCCTTAAAACTGAGCTGTACAATAGGATGTAAGGCTGCAAAATCCTTCGGTAAGCACAGATAGAAGGGTAAACTTGTACAATGTAATTGTAAGCTGAGTATGTAGACATATTTCTTTTCAGAGTGATACAATTCCAAATGTTACAATTTGCAAGAGGGATAAAGGCCTACCATTGAAATCCAGGCTAATGCCTATGTGTTTTTTTTTCTTCTTCTGCGATATAATGGCAATTTATCTCTAGTACCCAGTATGAAATGCAGATATAGCTTTCAGGCATGTCTCTGTTAGCGTCAGCTTAAGAGCTCCTTCACTACTTCGCCAGAGAGAAAAAAAAGAAGCTGCTAGCAAAAACACTTGATCTCTGGCCGCTCACAGTATAAATAAAAAAATCAATATTAAAAACCCTGCATTTCTATTTTGCCAGAATGTAGAGTGGGAACACATATAAAAAGGAACGGAAGGTGTATTTAGCTTTAACACACACACACACACACACACACACACACACACCCACCCACACACACACACACACACACACACACACACACACACACACACAAAGACTTGGCTAGAATGTACTGTATGTGCTTCAATCTTCCCTCCTATAGGCCGAGCCGGCCTTATTCTGTGTCATGCATACATCCTCCTCCTGTTATTTTAGTTTATTGGTGCACATGATTAATAGGCAGGGTTTTCCTTCAGTCGACTCGTTCCGACCCCTCGTTATGAATCACACTTGTGAACACGTTTGCGACTTCTATAATACAATCGTGCCTGGTACACAGCCAGTTATTCAAGCTTTAGAAATGCTTCAAAAACCGAACCCTTATGTGAAACCAGGCGACATTATTTGCAATGATTCTACTAGTAAATGGAGCGTGTCGTCGCTGCGGAGAACCTTGATGAGGGACAGTGACAGCGAGCTACGCAGAGTTCTCCGTTGGGGGGGATGGAGAAGATGGTGCTGACCCTGGACGCCCCCTCACTTCTGCCCCAGCCCACTACGGCGGCACGGGACGTGAAGAACGAGGTGACTTCTAAGACGGACATGTTCTATGTCCTCCCTCGAATCTGTCTGAGGAGCCTCCTCCTCCCTCCAAGCACAACCTTGAGCTCCCAGAGGCCCAAGAGGACGAGGCTAGGGGCGACCTGCAGCCAGGGCACCTCCCGTCCGCATAGCTGCATGTTCCCGTCCTCGACGAATGAAGCCTCGATGCCTCGAGTCGTCGTAGAAGCAGACTTATTCAGCCCTGACCGGGCTATGGGATGGGGCCTTTGACGACTTCAAGTCCGGAGTCGAGGAAAAAGGACAAAGAGGTCTATCTATACCTCTGTCCTCCCTCTCAACAAGAGGACCTTCCTGACCCACGTTGTGACATTGAGACCTCCTCCCTCCAACTTCAAGACTCCCAGGTTGCCTCCGGCAGTCTAGCCACCTCAAGCCGAGGACCGATAAGGCCAGTGTCCTTTGCCAAAAAGAGAGTGGTTCGCTGGATAAAACTGGGCACGCTTGCTAGGTGGTATAGGATGACTGTTACACTTTTTTCCCCTTTCATATGTGAATTGAAATATGAGTCAGATACTGTAGTCTGTCAGTTTGAATATGTTGCACTGTATTTAACACGGTTTAGAGAACACGACTTTGACCCTTACAACTAAAGAGGTTTTGGTTGGAAGCAGTTAGTGAGTAAATCATCACTGCAGAAGATTAAAACAAAACATAAACATTAACAAATGAGTGTTAAATGTTCTGGCAGGGTAATAAGGAGAGCTAGTGTGTGACATGCAGCATGAGGAATGAAAGCAGTCACAGAGAACTAATCATGTTAACCCACCCCGAGCTCTAACGGCACCCTCAAATGCACTTCATGACCAAGTTAATATGTGTGTTTGTGTGTGTGTGTGTGTGTGTGTGTGTGTGTTTGAGAGTGGGGGAGAGATAGTGAGAGAGAGAGAGAGAGAGAGCATCCTTGGTAATCCTATGTTCAAGCAGGAAGTAATAACATACAATGACACACACCACACGCAGTAAGGCAATGCAGTTTCTTCACCTCAACTCTACTACCCTATGACTGATATAACTCAGAAAGATACTGCATGGAGACCCACAAGAAACAAACACGCATGCTTGCATGCACACACACACACACACACACACGCACACACACACACACACACACACACACAAACACACACACACACACACACGCACACACACACGCACACACACACACACACACACACACACACACATCCGCCAATGTCCATACTGTAAGCCATGTTCCAACCTCCCTGACTGGAATTTAAGCCTTTTTGCCTTAATCCTTCCCTGTCTCACTTTTGGGAGGGGCTCAACACCAACAGGCAGAGGACCACCCACTCCCCCTGAAGGATTCAGCACATACCAACGGTAATGCAAACTACTTACAGTAAGCTAGTCTATCCCTAAACCTTCACTACCCTATGTCAGCTTGGCACAGAGATAACTGTAGGACTGGTCTGACACCACTCTCTCTCTCTCTCTCTCAAACACACACACATATACACACACACACACACACACAGACACACACACACACACAAACACACACACACACACACACACACTCACACACCATTAATACGCACACACAGACACACACACACACACACACAAACACACACACACACTCACACACCATTAATACGCACACACACACACACACACACACACACACACACACACCATTAATATACATATAAAGTATATCTCCATGCTGCTACTGACCACCAAAATGATTCCAATGAGAGATGTGGTTGGTACAGTGAATCCAGGAAATGCTGTTGATGAATGCTGCCAGAGTGTTCATGGCAGCGTCTGACTGGTGACACCAACCTTGGCACCAACGCAGGCGCAGGTCATTAGGAGAGGTGTTTGCAGTGGACCGACAGTTCTCACTGTGGACACATGGTAGAGCTTCAAAGTCTCTTGGCAGGATTGTCCCCTAACACACACACACACACACACACACACACACACACACACACACACACACACACACACACACACACACACACACACACACACACCATTTTCCCTTAATTAGTGTTGGCAGGACACAGACGGGTGTCTTCTCAATCTCATGCCCCATGTTGTTAGAATAGAAAAGTCACATATTGGCAAGCATGACTTGGTTCTTAGTTTGGTTGGTTTGTTTTGCATATTTTCTCCACCGGTCAATATGAATTGCCATCATTTGCATCACACACTTCAGCTTCCTCCAATATTGGACAATGGAATTGGGTAGTGGCTAACAGTAGTGAGAGCCACCCCCCTGACCAACTGAATTGTTCTCCTTTTCCACTGGAAATTGCCTTTTGACTGTGTGTCACTACAAGCCAGATGTCCTGATGTCTCTGTCTCTGTCTCCAGCCACAGATTGATGAAATGGGAGAGCTAAATAAAGCATGACATGAATCATGAAAAAGCCACCGATTGCTGTGTCCTGGAACCCGGACTTTGGATCCAAGACTGAATACCAGGGGCAAGCCAGTAGGGCTCCAATGTGGTGTGGAATAAAATCTACACAAACATCCTATCCAGTTGCAGTACAATCACCCACGTGTGTGTGTGTGTGTGTGTGTGTGTGTGTGTATGTGTGTGTGTGTGTGTGTGTGTGTGAGATAGAGAGAGAGCTGAGCTGTATGTGCAGTTTAGCATCCAACCAGAAGTGCAAATAGTGATATAAGGGCATGATATAAATAGAACAAGAGGTAGTGATAGGTAGCTATGTAATATACGGTATGGGCAGAGGTGGTATTGTAAACATCAGTATAATTACAGTTATGGGCAATATGCAGTTATGAGCTATGTACAGTGAGGTAGTTATGTACAGTATCTAATGTGCAGAAGTATAAAAGAAGCTATGTGCAATATACAGGAGTCTTTCGAAGAAGGAGACTTTGAAGGTAGGGGGTCAAACAGTCCGTGGTTGGGGTGGGAGGAGTCCTTGATGATGTTTGCCGCCCTCCGTCGACACCGAGGGACGCCCTCCGTTGCCTGGAGGGACTCGAAGGAAGGGAGTTTGGTGACAACGATGCGCTGGGCGGTTTTCACCACCCGTTGCAGGGCCTTCCGGTTGGACACAGTGCAGGTGCCCATACCACACACAGTTGGGTACAGTTGGTGAGGATGGTCCCAATGGTGCAGCAGTAGAAGTTGGTCAGGATCCTGGTAGACAGCTGGGCTTTCTTCAGTCTCCTTAGGAAGGATCGGGCTTTCTGCTCGGCTGCTCCCAGGCTGTGGAATGCTCTCCCTGACCACCTAAGGGTAGATGCTTTTAAACGAGGCCTTAAAACCTACCTTTTTAATAGAGCTTTTTATTAGCCTTTTTTTTTTATTGAAAATGTTTATTGTTTGATCTATCTTCTTGTTTTTAATCTGTAGCACTTTGAGATTTCTTTATGTAAAGTGCATTACAAATAAAATGTATTATTATTATTATTATTATTATTATTATTATTATTATTATTATTATTATAGGTGCTCCTGCGCCTTTTTGACCAAGGAAGAGATGTTAAGGGTCCAAGAGAGGTCCTCAGAGATGTGGAACCCCAGAAACTTAAACCCCAGAAACTTAAAGCTGGGAACACGCTCCACCTCCATCCCATTCATGTAGATGGGGGAGTGTTCACAGTGTCCAGTTTTCTTGAAGTCTACAATGATCTCTTTGGTTTTGCTGGTGTTGAGGGCCAGGTTGTTGTCAGCGCACCACTCCTTCTCGAAGACCTTCACGGGGCCGGACGTGAGTGCAACAGGGTGGAAGTCCTTCAGGTTCACTGCAGCAGGGTTCTGTGGCACAGGCACGATGGTTGTTGCCTTGAAGCACTTGGGGACCACTCCCTGGACCAGTGACAGATTGTAGATCAAATCAAATCAAATCAAATTTTATTTGTATAGCGCATTTCTTACAAGATGCAACTCAATGCGCTTCACACAATGAAAATGTTCAGTCAATCAGTCAATCAATCAATCAATACTGACAGAGCCGCGAGCAGGCAAAAGTAAAAAACCTGTATACTATGTAGCCAGGAAAAATTCCCTTGCAGCCCTCTACCAATAGAGCGACTACTAGCCAGTTTGCTTACCAGTACCCAGCGGTCCCCCAGGGGAGGCCAGGACCACCGGCACAAAGCAAGCAAGCAAGGGCAAAAACCTGTACACCATGTATCCAGGAAAATGATTGTAGATTGTAGAGGTCAGCAGTCTAGTGCCTGTCCTGAGCACCCAGCCAGGAATGCCGTCAGGGCCCGCAGCTTTCCGTACATTCACGTTGCTTAGCTGGTGAAAGACCTCCTCCTCTGAGAGCGTGAGTGGCAGGTCATCTTGGGGGGGGGGGGGGGGGGGCGGGGGGGGGGGCTCGGTTTTGGTGGCTGTTTCTTTGTTGTCCCGGTCGAAGCTAGCGTAGAAGTGGTTTAGCTCGTCGGGTGGGAACACTGTGCTGGTGGGGGCTGTGTTACATACTGTATGCTGCAGACTCTCTAAACTCACTGCAGCATCAGCTTCAGACAGTCGGTGTAGACCGGAGAGGCTGGGGTGACAAAGTGTATCGCTGTTTCTGAGCGAGTGTCTCTCCTCCCTGGGCTTGTCATGATGTATAGCCCAATGCTCAGCCCCACGGCCTATGTGACAGAGAGCCCACGTCTCCACCACAGAAACACGCTCTGACTACACAGACACGGCAGCCCTACCAGATCATTGAATTATCTGCTGCCATTGAATCATTTGTATCTTGTGTGTGACAGGTGTCACTGTCGCAGTAACAACACCCGCCAATCTGCAGCTCAGCATCTAGGGGCATCTAAATTTCAAAAGTCTGTCACGCACGGATGGAGTTCCAACTGTCAATTGAAGGAGACGTCGACTCGGTGGGTCAATTACTAAGAGAATATGCTTCGCTTATGAGAATGCATTTAAACAAAATGGACAAATATGTTTTGTCATTTCCTTCATTTTAGCTGTAGCTGTTTAAAAAACTGACAAATAATCTGCTATAACCCTCTGAGGACAAACGAGTCAGACATGCCCATTACAGTTGTGTGACCCTGCCAGCTTTTGGTGTTTAAATCCTGTGCTATGCCCTCTGCAAGCTGTCATTTTCAGCCATGCTAATTAGCTCCGTAAACCCAGCGCTACACAGCGACACAGGTTAGCTATTGTGCTTGTTTATGGTGTTGGCATAACCCAGCTAGTATTTTCAATTGGCCTTTATGGGCACAAAGGAAGACAATTAACTTTGAGAGGGGATACATGACTCAGACTTACACAAGAGGAGTAATACTGCACTGAGTGCCTTTTGGTCTGATTATTACAATAATGATGATGATTCTTTGTTTCTCCTCACTGCTTGGCTTAGTGCAGTGCAATGAGCATCCACAGTTATTATCTGTGCATGATGTCCTATCTGATGCAATTTGGCAAGCTTTGTCCATATTTTGAAGGAAGCTCTCAGAGCTATGAGTCATGTTATACAATATCATCGTCTTCTGGTGGATCGTGTTGGAAATAAACAAAGAAATTACAAACTCAAACAACACTGTGGATCCATGGCAGATGAATTATCACCTTGACAAGGCTTGGATATTCAATGCATACTAAAACATACCTTATTCATCAAGTAGGCAATAGGATACTGTATTACTCATGAGATCTCCATTATAATGGTGTTTCTAGGGGAGGGGACAATGTACAAAGTAGGTATTATGCTGCAATTCCTTTAGTATTCTATCCAACGAGCTAAAAAATACAGATGGTCTGACTTGTCATGGTACAATGTCATTTGCCAATCATGTTTAGCTATCATGCTATCATTCAGGGGAGCACAATGATCATTAAAATGTGTTGGTCTGCGCAATCCAACTGAATGAATGGTCACAAGCCTCCACCTGTTCTAGTCTAGTCCAGTACCTTCCCTATATAGCCCGTTTCCTTAGAGAGTAGATACAGAGTAGCCATGGACAACATCAGTATCCCCCTCATGTGTTGACAAATAGACCTCTCAAGTTACCTCAACCTCAACCTCTTACTGCATTTCATTACTCTGCAATGACAATAAAGTTGAATCTAATCTAATCTTAGTCACATGCTATCAAATGTGAACATTGATTGTGCTGAGCAGAGGGCCAAAAATACCTTACAACTCAAACTACTGTACAGCATGATTTTATTTATTGTTTTATTGTAGCTTGTTTTTAACAATGTTTTTTTGCGAATCTAGTTTTTGTAAAAAGTGTGAAAATCCATTGCATATCCTGGAAATGCTAGATGCTGTATTCAAAACTCCATTTTGGATTATTTCTCATTGCGTCATGATCAAGGAATACCATGACAACAAATATATCTGGGGACAAACATAAAACACATGTTTTAGTTATGTTTAAACAAAACATAACTAGGCTCCAAAGGAGACTAGTACATACAGTTATTTTAGCTATGTATTTAGCGTGCTAAAATATGTATATTTGATATTCGAAACATGTATTGCGAGAGAAAACTGAAAACGCTTTTTTGAAACCTGCACAGTTTTCACTGTCTCTATTTCTGGGATGACGGAGAAAGCAAAAATGATGAACACTAATCCATTTTTATTATGGTGGGATCAAGTTTGTCCGCCAAATATCTGTATTTTGTGTTACAACACTTGAAGTTTGTTTTGGGCGTCTCCAGTGAAGCTACACTTTACCAGCATATTAGACATAATAAGATAGGACTAAAGATAGCTGACTATGTCCTCATTTTACACATTATTTCACATGCAAATTGGAAACCATCATTAGTGACATGTAGCTTCATTAACACTAGAACAGCACTACACCAACTGTCAAATCTTATTTCAAATTTGAAAGTGACAGTTAAATCTGAGTGACAGTTGACACTAGAACAGCCGTGCCTACTAACCTACAAGAGCTACTAACCTACCTAACAGAGCCGCCTCTTTAAAATGCTAACCTGCTACATACACACAAAGACCACTAGTCCTCACAGGGGTCAAATGACCCCTCATGGCTGATTAAAGGACACAGCACCGTCATAACCATTTAGCAAGGATTTCTAATGTGGATGTTACATAATCAAATGTGAATTTGACATTAATAATTACATTAATTATGACATTAATAATTACATGCATGATCTATTCCACATAGAGTCATACAGTACATGACATATTATTTAAGTTGATAGTCATTCAGTGATAGAGTCATCCAGGGTCCAGGAGAGAATGATTGTCAAGAGAACCTGCTGCAAGGTTTTTGGAGAACTTATGTCAATACTGTCGTCAAATATGGTTGAATTACAGAATTATATACCATGTTAATTTGACAACTTGCAGAAAATGTATACAATGCAAAATCTGGGTCTACATATTCAATGGCTGGTTAAATTATTCATGTACGTATGTAAAGTAATACATTTGAGTCTGGAAAACCTATAAAATTATGAGCACACCTATAGAATATAGATTAGGTGTTACATGCTGTATCTTATGAACTTTGGTACACCATTGCATTGTTGACTGTACATTTGAATTACTGTCACTCTACCTGGGGAATAGTGGGTCAAAAGCAGCGGAATGGACCATTTAAAAAAGCAATTTTTGTGCACAAGCTAACTTCCAATGTGTCACAGTGGACGGACAACATGACATTTGAAGTATGTTTTATTTCCGTTTAATTCAGTTTGCCTGTTGACAGTGCAGTTCTTGTACAGTATATTACATTAAAGCTTAAAGCTTTGCTGCAGACTGATGAGAATGGAATGACAGCTAGAGTAACGGCATGGGATATAAAACCATGGTGTCTTCTCTCTCTCAGAACTAGTATATAATCACTTGGGACAAGCCAATCATTGCATCTGATTGCTTTAACCCAATGTTGTCAGGCTACGGTATATTGTATTGCCTACAGTTGGGATATTTTATACAATGGCACTGTCACAAAGTGGGAAAGCACTGCTTTCAAAGCAGACAGTGACAGTGGTTATGAATAACTGTCCAAAAATGTCATGTCATTCGAAGAAAGCTTACAAAAGTGTGCTTCCTATACACCATTCTTAATTGTGTAGTCTTGTCTATAGGCAATAGACTTGCTAGTGTGGTTACAGCGTTTGTAGCCCTTGGTGCTTTTTGTGTCTATAGCCTATTATTTTAAAGCAGTAAGGACACTGTTATCTGAAAGCAATCAATGTCTACTTTTGTCAACTGAAGCCCCATTCCTACACACAAAAGAACAAGTTTCTATCGACCTCCACCCTGCAGTCTCGCATCGCAACTAAAACATTTGTTGAACCAATAACCGAAGTTCCCACCGGTTTAAACTGAGAGTAAGCTCATGGTTGTCGACTACTTTATAGGCTACTTCCTTACTTTAACCTTGCTTTAAGGGTTAGTTTAGGGTTTGTGGTAAACAGAACAGTCTATGAGAGCAGGGCACCGAAGAGCGGACCATGGGTACGGGCACACATTCCATGGGGAAGGAGTTGTAGTGCTTGTTTGATCAATCTTAATTCACTTTAAACTTTATGCTATTTTACAGTATCAGTCCAAGGATTATGTAGCCTAATCAACGCAATAGTAGGAGCCGGCAAATCTGAAGTGCAACCTAGGGACATGCCACTTACCCAATACAAAAATTGGGTTGCTATTACATTGTAGTCTTAATTTTATTCATTAGCATCCCAAGGACAGTATTATTTGAAAGCAATCAATCGATCTTCAATTTTGTAAACCGAATGAGCATTATCCTATAGGTCCGCTGTCCTAGAGTTTCATGCAAATACAGTTAATCCAAATGATGCGACATTATGTCTCTTGATCAAATCAAAAGTGTATGAATCCTGGACTTCCTGTCGGACCGAAAACAAGTGGTGAAGATGAGCTCCGCCCCTCCGCCCCTCCGCCCCTCTGACCCTCAACACAGGAGCCCCCCAAGGCTGCACTAAGCCCCCTCTTCTACTCCCTATACCCATGACTGCGTGGCCACTCACAGCTCCAACACAGAAGTGAGGTCTACTAATCCTGGTTTAGGCTTAATCCAGGTTTACTAAATCCAGGGTTAAACTAGGTTTAAATGTAATCAGAGATGCATTGCACATCATTATTTTAATCCTGGATTAGATCAACCTAGTTTAAACCAGGACTAAATTAAACTAGGTTTAAGCTAGGTTTAAAGTTTGGTGCAACAGGATTAGCCTTGACCAGTTTAAAATGTAAACCACGTTGGTGCAACCCAGCCCAAGAGAGTTAACTCCATCGATGAAGCTACTAAAGGGTCGTTACACTAGGATTCATGATATGCTCATATGTAGAAACTTCAATTGAATTAATCTTAAATTCCTCTAATCCGTTACTTCATATCCGTTTCAACCCCACATCTTCAACACATGCAGATGGTATAACTGTAGTCGTTATCATTACAAGTTATTACCTAATACAGCATAGTTGTATAAGTGCTTTAGCCTTAAAGATGGTTATCTTTCCCCTTCCTTGGACAGGAGAACATACTGTATGAGACAAGATTTGCACAGTAACAAGGGAGCATGCATTTCCCAAGTCTCCTACATTCAGAGAGGAGAGCCTAATGGCTTAAACAATGCACCAATGCACCCGTAGTAGAAGAAAGAGGGGGGGGAGGGATGTTGTCATTCATTGTAGCAGACGGTACAAAATAATGTTATAAGAGGTAGTCTTTAGTTTTAGGCTGAAATTGCAGACATCCAAAAATAAGTAGTACAGAGACAGGGTTTGACAGTATTTACAGTGCACTCATCAATCAAAATGTGTGTGTGTGTGTGTGTGTGTGTGTGTGTGTGTGTGTGGTGTGTGTGTGTGTGTTTTAAGATAAAAAGTAGCAGGGGTAAAACAGGGGGAACGCATTGCAGTGCTGTAATCGATTATTTAATCTCTGATTTGTCAGAGCAGTGTTGCAGTCTCTCTCTCTCTCTCTCTCACTGCCTCTCTCTCTCTCACACACACACACACACACACACACACACACACACACACACACACACACACACACACACACACACACACACAGACACAGACACAACTGATCCTTCGGATAATCCACCTGACAATTCATTTTACATACCGGTACTGTAGTGTAACATGGTTTTGTTTGTGGCTATGTATTCATATCCAAAACAATATAGATGGTGACGAGGTGTGTGTGTGTGTGTGTATGTGTGTATGTGTGTGTGTGTGTGTGTGTGTGTGTGTGCGTGTGTGTGTGCGTGTGCGCGTGCCTGCCTGCCTGCCTGCGTGCGTGTGTGGCAAGCACAAATCAATACTACCAAATGGCAGCCTGTGGATCTCAGATAATTAGAGGGAAAAACAGGGAGAAGGAGAGAGAGCCCTGGCAGAGGTGTTAGGCCAGCATTTTCCCTCAGCTCCTTATCATGTTTTCGCCAACACGCATCCCCTCACATCGACCAGCAAAGCTCTCACTTTCTGTTCGCCGAGCGGATGGGCTGGAGATTGGATTAGGGCCTAAGTGCTAAACAAAGCACCCCTATGAGACAACAGACACTTCGGCAGGCACTTCTGTGTTTTTTTTAACAGTGTGCCCTTTGTGTGTAGGGTGTTTGCACACATCATTATTATTTCTCCCTAGGTACGAGCACGTATGACGAGTACATTAGAAATATAATGATCTAAACCCCATGTTTCTATCATGTATAGCGTAAAGACTATTAGGGATAACCAGTTTACATACTGATGAGTTTTTACAGCATCACCAGAGAAGATACCCAGCGTCTGTTTGGGGTCATTGGGTCACAGACTTCAGGCAGCTATTGCATGCAAGGGCAGGGTTCGACAGTAACGCTTTTTTACTTGCCCGGAGCAAGTAAAACATTCGCCGGGTTTGATTGCACGAGCCCGATGCTAGATGATCGACTAGATTATCGTGGAGTGAAGATATTATCAAAGCGTACGCGCCTGTCGATCACCTGTACGCTTTGATAATGTCTTCACTCCACGATCATCTAGTCTAGTGTCGCGCCTGCGCCGTCTGTAAATATCCGGGATCTAGCAGCGTTGTCGGGCTCGCGCAAACAAACCCGGCGAATGTTTTACTTGCTCCTGGAGAGTAAAAAAGCGTTACTGTCGAACCCTGAAGGGAAACATAAATATTGAGACAGACTTTTGATGCAAAAACAACAGCGATAGTATCCAGAGCATTGCAGATGACAAAGTAGTGACTAGCAGCAGTCATAATAATAATAATAACTTTTTATTTGTATAGCGCTTTTCCTGCAAACGTTGCAGCTCAATGTGCTCCAATCAAAGAACGATTTTAAAACCATCTTATGACAACAACTTTGATGTATAAAACCACACCAAGGTAATACACTCAGTGATTTCCCATGTCACCCACATGGATAGATTACAATTGACATGAGTGCAATTGTGAAATAACAGTCATGAGGGTGCAGTCGTTGGAAACCCTCGCTCTGTCACAAACTCTGGAATAAAACAAAGACTGTCAGCAGAGGCATGTCGCCTCGACAACCTTGGACAAGCACTGATTCATGTTCCATTTGTCGTGGCGGCGGTGGTGAGAGAATTCCTTACACATACAGCTGAGGTAATTCAATGACCTGCTTTTTAGGGGTTCATTTCAATGATATAGTGACACATTACAGCTTATAGTGAAGTAAAGGGGAAAGAAAAGTGTATTTTTGTCAAGGAGCAGTGAGACCTCTCTCTCTCTTTCTCTCTTTCTCTCTCTCTCTCTCTCTCTCTCTCTCTCTCTCTCTCTCTCTCTCTCTCTCTCTCTCTCTCTCTCTCTCTCTCGCCCTCTCTCTCATGGTAAAAAGCATGCCTTATATAGGGATATGACAGATCATCTGTGTTGCCTCTTAAAGTGCCAATGAATATATATTGCAGCTCCAGTGTATTCCTGCAGCCCTCTAATGGGCCGTCCATTACGGAGGCCGGCCCACTTAAGAGCTCTCTGCCTCGGGGTACTGAAACAAGGAGACTCATCTCCATCCCTCTCTCCTTTACTTCTCCCTGTCCTTCTCTCTCACACTCTCTATCCCTCTCTCACTCCGCAGGACTCGGGCAGAGCTGACATATAGGTCTGACGATGGGGTTAAGGCCATTCCGCTGACACAGCAGTGGCCATTCTTGTATTATATGCATATAAAGCTGGGCATTAAAAAGATAGATGAATGGACGGACGGACGGATAGGCAGAACAAGAGAAAGAGAGACGTTCGGTACGTAGATTGATGGATGGAAAGATCGATGGATATGTTGATTCCACGAAACAAATCCGAGTCAATGTTGATGTTATAGCGACTGGGAATGCTTGAAAGGACGGTGCTGGAAAAATAGGCTTTTCTTGTATAAATCGGCCTTGTGTGTGATGATCAGATTCATCTGACAGGTTCAAAGGAAATAAATAAATCTTTCTTTTTCCCGAGCATGGAAGAGGAGAAAGCAGGACTCGCATTTATAACACTTTCATCTCCCATTACAATAATGCCCTTTAGAGCAAATGAGCTTCATGTTTCAAATGTGACAAGCAGGTTTCCAGCTGATACATGTATTATACACTCTTTTATTATTCCCTTCATTCTTATTCTCAGCAGCCACTGTCCCTGAATTCTCGCAGACGACAAGTGCACTCTCTCACAAACACAAAACACAGACACAAGATGTGGTGTCTCTACGGCCCTGCGAGATTGGTTAGCTGTGAGTGTGATCTGACATCCTCTTTATTCTCTTCTGACATCTGGGGTAATATTATATTCGTGGGGCGTGTCAAATTACGCAATGTTTATCCGGATGTTTATTTAGTTCTGAGTATTCGGAGCGAGTTCCGATGTAGCCTCAAGATTCTAAATGTGAGAAAAATCACACAGTGCTTTTTGTTTGACCACAGGAGACGTTGCCATGGGAACTATATGATCGTAACTGTTGGACGTTTCGGGGCCTTGTGTGTCATCTATTCTTACTGACGTAAGATGACATCTTGCTTTTCATTAGCAGCAGAAATAAGAACACAGAGAGTTAATTAACGATGAATTGAGAATCAAGGACCCCAATTGAAATAAGCCAGTGGCTTTCTTGGGTTTTTATCCTGTTAGTTGACCTTGTATGTAATATGTACTTTCATGTACCTACTTCTGCAAATCTTCTAATAAAGTTTTCAATCAATCAATCAATCAATCAAGAGATCCGACGTAGATCCCTTTAGTTTATTAATTACATGATGTTTGTGACAGCGTCTGGTTCAAAAGTCCTCATGGTACTTTTTCAGTTTTTCCCAGATTATGAAAGTGCAGATTGTAAGCTTTCAAATGATGTGTCATACATTGAAATCAAGTTGAAGAAGAACTACTTGAATGTTGGTCCACCTCCAAATAGCTGAGAAACACGCACTGAATCAAAACACAGGCAAAACTGTGCTGCTAATAGCCAGTGCTAAAAAGGAACATTGCTACAAACATCGAACTGCATGTTGAGCACATCACAACATGCTGATAGAACATCAACATGCTTAAAACACATAATTAAAAACGACACAATGAGATGATCACACAGTCCTTGCTTTTGAACACGTCCTTAAACTAAAGTTTGTTTACAAGCCTTGTATCACTGCCAGTAGCCTACAGCAGACGAGTCACTATCGAGACACAGAGAGTGAGGGAACGACGCCTATCGAGACACAGAGAGCGAGCCACTCACAGACAGGCAATGAATGGATTGAAGAGCCACACACAGACAGGCAAAGAATGGATTGAAGAGCCACACACAGACAGGCAAAGAGCCGCATGCGGCTCATAGTGTGAAACACACAAGTTGTGAACGAATCGCGAGCGTCCATGCTTTTCTATGATACTACTGATGATGTATCACGGTCTTGTAGGGTTGTCCCAAGTCATAGGTTGTCCCTGTTTCGACGGGCAAGCCGAAAAGCGGGTGGCACTCGAAAACGAGGGGTAGGGGGGAAAAAAGAAAGAAATGGGATTGGGCCTAAAGAGATCTTGTGTCTTTAAACTAGGGCATAAAATAGGTAGTGACTCTGATTTCTGTCCTGACATTCCACCACTGGGGCACCAAGACAGAGAAGAGCCTTGACCAAGCAGAGCAACCATTACGTCCTTGTAGACATGCCAATGTCAAAGACGGTGCCAAAAACTGGATGATTGAGCGCGAGATTGGGGACTCATTTTGTAGATAGGGTTCGGCTGTTCTATCTATCTACTGCTCTGTAGGGGAGTAGGCCTACCAGGTTCTTGAATACAATGTGAGCTGCTACTGGGAGCCAGTGAAGGGTGCATTGAAATAAACTGTCAGACATCTGGGTTGTAGATGGGGTGAGAACGGGGAGAAACACACAAAATAATATGCCGCAGATGTTTTTATTAGCATCGTCTCAGTCAACAACGATTCAGCAAGGTGTGATAAATCGTGACGTTAGAATTATAAGGTTCTATCTCCATTTTTGTCCAAATTTAGTTTTGTACATAATCTGATCCATCAGGTGTTTATTAATGCCTGTGTGGTGTTATTTTAAAAATGTTGACATTTTTTAGTTAGTTATTAATAAAATACAAAGGTTCCATCTCACAAAACATAATGGAATGTAAAAACTTTGACGCTCAAAATCTCTGAACTACCCTAAACGGAGATAGAACCTTATAATTCTAAGCTCACGAAATATCTCTGTACAGTTGGTCAGTGTTTGAAAGATTCATATTGCATTGCAGGGGTGGGCTACTTCAATGTCGCTGCTGTGGCAGACACACGTTTTGAAGACGTGAAGTGTTGCCAAAAGCCACCACCAAAGAGGTGACAAGAGAAGGATGTTTGAAAAGATCCATCCGTCTGTCGGTATCAATTATTCACAGTGCTGACACTATTGGTGTTCCCTCCAAATAATGACACAAATAAAAAAAGAGAGCCAGAATGCTTTTTGCCTGATGAGACAGATCAAGTTCATTATAGAACAGATCAGCTCAAGATTTACAGAGATGAAGAGGTCATTTGGTTTAAATATCAGATTATCTTAATGGGGATCAAGAAATGGGACCAACTTGGTTTTTTTCGAATATCCTTATCTACCCTCATACCGACATCACATCACGGGCCGGCTGCGGCGCAGGAGGTACAGCCGGTGTCTAATGATCGCAAGGTTGGCAGTTGGCGGTTCGAGCCCCGGCTGGCCACATGTCAAAATGTCCTTGGGCAAGACACTTAACCCCAAATTCCTCCCAATGAGCGGGCCGGCACCTTGCATGGTAGCTTGCTGCCATTGGTGTGTGAATGTGTGTGTGTGAAAGGGTGAATGAGAGGCCGTTGTAAAGTGTTAATTCAGTCCATCACACATTCACTCATAGCGCAGGCTGCAACCAATACACGACGAAGTGGGGGAAATATTTTGGTGTAATTTGACATGAATAAGCATGAGTTGGCTTTGATAATGCAACCTATGGATTACAGAATAAATTGAATTTCCATGTGAGTCATGAGTAAGGATGACAAATTCTCCACAGGACCACAGTTGATGACAAATTCACTCACCTTCCCCCACTCCGGCCCTATATTACATAATTTGCTGTCCATTAGAGACCCACGAAACACTCCCTTTGAAAAGAGACGGTGACTGTCTGCATAAATTACTGACCCGTCCCCGTCAGTAAATTCCCTAAACTTTTCCTACATTAGGCTACATATATTTAATTTGTACAATGAGCTGAACAAAAAAACACTTAATTCTTATGTCGAATATTTCTCTGTTTCAGTGATAAAAGAAGAGGTGAAAACTCCTGGCCAAAGTTTTAAAAGTATTTATTCAAAAAAGGTCGGGTCCTCAGATTACAGGCACACTAAACAGTCACAACGAGATTCGAGGTAGTCAAGAGCAGAATCCGCTCCTCCCTGAGCACAGGGTTTTATAGCGGCATGTGCGTGTGTGTGTGACTGCGCATGTGCGACAATTCGTGTGTGTGTGTCAGCGCATGTGCGACAACTCGTGTGTGTGTGTCAGCGCATGTGCGACAATTGAGATCGTTTGTAAATGAAATAATAAAAGTATTTAATAAAGTGTATTTGAAGTAATAAAAATATACGTGTAATATGTGTAAAATATACGTGAATATATGTGTAAAATATACGTGAATATAAGAAGGCTATTAATGTGTAAAAATATACTACAATTCCTTCTTCTGTTGGCCCCTGGCCCTAGCATATATTATTGTTTCTTGATTCTATGACTGATGAATAGATGATTCACTTACTTAGACAAATGTCATTTGATGTAAGTCGCTTTGGATAAAGGTGTCTTTTGAAGTCACCTTGAAGCAAAATAATATTGAAGGAAAGTATTGTATTGTAGACTACTCAGCATTTCTTCTCCTGACATAGGGGGCGGGGAAGTGTCTAGACACATTATCAGGCTATTGTATGTCAATGGGAAACAATTGAGTCTTGTTGTAAACGAGTTCACGGTGCTCACGCAAACACACACTGGAGCTGCAGCAACATGTTGTGAGTTTAGAATTATAAGGTTCTATCTCCGTTTAGGGCAGTTCAGAGATATTGAGCGTCAACGTTTTTACATTCCATTATGTTTTGTGAGATGGAACCTTTGTATTTTTATTAATTACTAACTAAAACATTTCAACATTTAAAAAAATAACACCACACAGGCATTAATAAACCCCTAATGGATCAGATTATGTAAAAAACTAAATGTTGACAAAAATGGAGATAGAACCTTATAATTCTAATGTCACAATGTGTAGCCTAAAGATCATACATGTCACACATATCAAGGACTGTCCAAGGCTACAGCAACTATATGAAACCATTATGAAAGTTATTCATGTGTAACCAACTATGAAACACGATACGCCAGGATGAAAAAGAATGAAAGTTACAAATTCCAAATTGGGTAAAATACAAATGACTCTTTGGATATGCAGTAAAACAGTGAAAATATAATTTGTTTACAGATTTAACATTTGTGAATTATATATTATAGCCTACAGTATAACATCAACATATGAGCTCACTTTCATTGATTTCAGTAAGTCTGAATATCAGCCACACAACTACCAGCTATTGCCATCCAGCATCACCATAATTGCAGGCCACACACCATGTGCCATGATACTGCCTATCTCGCCTACCCCTTCCACTGTCTCTGAAGATCAGTGGAACGGTCGGACCAAGACGTTTTCATCTAAGCATGAGTAGCCATGACTGCACTTTACATACGTTATCTATCCCAGTCTAGGTATGATTTCGACCTTGCTTGGAGAATCTTTTTGCCAGGGGAAGAGATCAATATAACACAAGTGTGATAGGATCTGACAGGGCCTGCTGGGAGGGGCAAGGCTTCCCTGCCTGTCTCTGGGTGCAGCCAGGCAGCGGGCGGCGGCGCTGGAAAGCAGCAAGGTTGATTCATGGGATGCCTACAGTTGGGATCATTTTTTTCAAAGATTGCAGCGGCGGGATATTCATACCAGGAGAATTATTCACCGAGACTGTCTGTCTCTGGACTACTGCAGAGTGTAGCCTGAATCTGGGCTCCCGCAAGAGTCGTCGCTGTTCAGAGACGGCTCAGCACAGCTATGTAGCTAGTGTTGTGTGACTGTGCAGACAATGCACTATTCATGAAAAGTGAAGTTCACAAGTATGGCTAACTGTAGCAGCGATTCAGAATCCCTGATGCAATTAATTTTTGGAACTCTCTCACTATGCATTTGGATAGTTGACAAGGAAGTGAAATTGAAATGACATGATTGTCACTTCATTTGCAATGTCATTTGCATAAAATGAGCATGTTTATTTATTCAATTAATTGTTTATCTGTAAGGACAGATCCAATTAAAAATGTTGGAAAAAACATCTGATGCTTGGCACGACAATACTTTTAGCTGATCACCAATCCCTAGAAGCCTTATATGACATACACGTTTTTAATATTTTGTCTACAGAGATTGCTGTGAACTGTGACAATGAAACATAGTTTAATAAACCTGATATTTTTTCATATTTGAGATCATGAGTCACTGTCTGTCTGACCCCCCAGACAAATACAAGACTCTAGCTTTTTCACCAAACAGTCACATGCTAATCAACAACATGGGTTCTAGCTAACGGTGGAGTATGTACTTCGACTGATCTAAGAGCAGTCCAGAGGGATCCCTTAGGTTAAATTCTCCATTATGGGTTTGGACTCACCACTGCACTCAGAACAGCTCAGCGAAGACCTGCAGGCCAGGTGTCCACCACAGCCTGAATAACCCCAGCTCTGCGATCAGTCAGAGCCATAATAACATGTGGGTCATAAACACACACACACACACACACACACACACACACACACACACACACACACACACATATTGTGTGTAGGTGTATATATGGAGGGTAGGCGTTTGGACAGCACATGAAGCAGTCCAGACTGGAAGTACTTACATGATCAGCAGTAAACACATCTAATTAGTTAACAAATCTAATTAGTTTACTGTGGTAATGCCAAACATATGTGCCAAATTCAATCATTCACAGACACTCTCCACTTTGTCGTGTCAATATAAAAATAATGACAAAAAGAGAATGTTAAATAGCATACTGTATCTAGAAGCCTCCACCATCTACAGTGAGTCGACTGTAATGTTGGTTAATTGGTATGGATTATATGATATGATAATAAGTTAACCAGACAGATAAGATAGCCAGACTGTGTTTACCACGTCAAATTAATTAATTTATGATGCCCAGCCAAATCCATGTTTAGAGGTAGCTAGCAAACATTACATTGATTGTCCTACAAAGACACTTAGATTTAGATTTAGTAATCTAAAAATTAATTAGGCCCCTATACTTTCTTTTTTTTGTTTCTGTTTTATTTTACTACTCCGTCTTTTCAGTTTGTAAAGCGTCTTTGAATGTCTAGAAAAGCTCTATATAAGTGTAATGTATTATTATTTTTATTATTATTATTATTATTATTATTGTATATGATAGACAAAGGGTCGACTAATGTTAAATGACATTAATTTGCTGGTTATCATTCCACCGTATTCCACCTGGTGCTCCTGTCTTGTTCCCGTCCTGTGTCACCCTGGTAATCAATGTGAAACATCCTGGCACAGTCGTCTGATTGGCCCACCAGAGCTGCACTTTCGGTTGTCACTTTTCATTTCGAGTGTTGGGACGTTCATGCCTTGTGACAGGAAAATACTTTATTGCAATGACACTGGTGAGCGCTGTTCATCTGGAGAAGAACCACACCATCATTATTGAGGCTCAATATGTCTTCCAATTAGAGGGGTGAAACTGAAAGAAACTCTCTTTATTTACTGAAAGCCCATTATAGTATGAACTGTAGATACTATGCTACAATGTTAGTGTCTCCCTTATACATACGTTTGCAATTAAGTCGGTGTCTGACAGTCAATTGATGGGATGGATTGTTATAGCAAGAAAGCAGTTGTGCAGTTAATGTAAAAAATGGATGTCGACATACTGTAGGACCAGGCTGAAATGACAGTGGGTAAATCATCCTTCCTGCTTTGGGAGTGTCTCTGAGAAATGTCTTTAATCTTTTGAACCTTTGATCAAATAAGCTCCTTCTATTTGTGGCTAAAGTGATTTGAAGGATGCAGGGTCATTGTAATCTCTTCCACTGCAGCGACCGGGGTCAGAGTAACTGTTGTAACACACTGTACAAGGTAGCCGCAGCATATCAAAGACGACACTATGTCAGTGTATGAACGACATCGACAACAATAACTCAAATACAACAGAGAAGGAAGGATGTGTGTTCGGATCATAGATAGACACAGACCGACCTGTTGCTGTGAATAGATAGCCCGCTCTTGAGGGTCCCTGTCTAACGATTTTGATTAATCAGCCTTATTGGAACCATTTCACATGTTCTTTCTGTCTTGTTTCTTTTCTCCACAGTGAGCACGGGGAACAGATGGTAACTGGGAGTAACATACTCTCATTAGGAGGTCCCGAATCTGCATTTCTGAGAGAAGAGAGAGAGAGGGGGTAAAAAAAAATCCTCTGAGTTTTGGCACTGTAGACTATCTGACCTTCTGTCCAGTCTGCTGGCTGACGGGCAGGCATGAAAGGATGGAGCGGCGAAGAGGAAATGACAGGCTCCCAGGAGCAGGGAGCTGGCGATCTGAGGCAGTGTTACCAGTAATCACTGATACGCCGCTTCTATCTATTACAGTGCTTTTTGCTGGCAGAGAAAATCAATAAACAGGGATACTCTTCATACAAATCAAAACTTTGGATTGCTACTGTAAACAGATGCACAACTAACTGTTAGTGTGTGTAGGGGGGAGTGTGGGGCAATTGCACCAATTTTTGCAATTAACTTTGATATAAGAAACCTCCATCTGTCTACTAATTATTCATATCTTTAAACGGTCTCTATAGATGACGGTGTGATCACACTATTGATTTGAACCTGTGCATTCGCCCCATACAGAGATAATGGCAGTGCACAGTCCTAACGCCGACTTTCATAGACATTGTTCTCGACAACAATCTTACAAGGTTTGAGTGGGTAACCATAACCAATGGCATAGTGCATACATCTCACCTTGTGCAAAGGAGCCCTTATCGTAGACAATGGACCTATCACTAAGCCATGCCCCCGTTGAAAACTCTTCACTGACAGTAACTGACTGACCGACCGTGACTGAATGACATTCAATGACTTATAATGGCGGGGGTTGGCAAAATTCTGATTTCTGATTTACCACAGCAAGTAATAGACATGTTTTTTTAAAGATGACAAGAATATTTCGTCTAGAAGCTTTAGCTGTTTTGACTTTTGCTGTGATATGAATGGACAATTTCTATTTTGGGGCGTGGCTTAGCGATAGGTCAATTAAAAATGCACAGATCACTAAATTACTATTTGAAGAGACATTAAAAAAGTTGATTAACTTATTTTGTCTCTCCTTTCACCTCACCATGGTTCAGTAGCACAGTGTGCTGATGTAAGGTGTGTGTGTATGTCCCGCCTCCTCCCTAAACCCCTTCTGGTTCCCTAACAAACCCTGGCAGCTGAATGTCAAGACTGACAAGAGCCAATGAGGCAGAGCTTCTGTCAAGGCCAATCAGGGTCTTTGTTAAAAACCTATAGGATCCCTTATAGCACATGTTAACCTGCTGCCTCCAACTCCAGTGACAGTTGGACTGGAACGGACTGCACTTATATAGCACCTTTATCCAAAGCGCTTTACAACGGCCTCTCCTTCACCCATTCACACACACATTCACACACCAATGGCGGCAAGCTACCATGCAAGGTAGCCGGCCTGCTCACTGGGAGCAATTTGAGGTTCAGTGTCTTGCCCATGGACACTTCGACATGTGGCTAGCCGGGGCTCGAACCGCCGATCTGCCAACCTTGCGATCATTAGACGGTGGCTCTACCACCTGCGCCACAGCCGCTCCAGTGTAGTATGTTAACCTGCTGCCTCCAACTCCAGTGACAGGTGGATGTGATGGGCACATGTGCAGCCTCTTCTCTGGTCTATGGCAATACTTCATTTGCTTTATATTTGAGAAGAGATTAATATTGTTTGTATTATTAATAAAGTGCATTTTTTATGTCATTCAGGCCCAGATTGCTCTGGTTTGACAATCACGGATGCCACTCCAACTTGACCTTTATTCCTTAATCTGTAGGCCCTATTTTCTGCACTGGGAAAACTCCAACTCCCTCTGTCCCAAAAATAGATCTTCGGGTCAACATTTCCAGTCATTGAATCTGTTCTGTTTCTGCTCCACTTTCCCTTTTTTTCACATCACCCTCCTCTCCACCTCATCTCCCTCTCTGGCAAACTCTCCGCCTATGTTCTCTCTCTCTCTCTCTCTCTCTCTCTCTCTCTCTCTCTCTCTCTCTCTCTCTCTCTCTCTCTCTCTCACCATGATCCCGGGTGTGCTCCAGCAGATGGGGGAGTCGTTAGCTTCTGCCCCCAGACGGCTGTGTTTGATTGGCCAGTCCTTTCTTACCCCCTCAGCACTGGACCTCCGAGTGCCCCTGGGGCCCGTGAGGATGGGGCCCACACCTCTCACACGCCTCCCCAGGCCTCCCAGGCCGCCCATCTAACTCCGCTGCTTGCCTGCCACTGCCCCACTTAGGGACTCCACAGTGACTGAGGATAAAGGAGGAGAGCTTGGATAGGGAAGAAGGGCTTGCTGGTTTAATTGGAAGCTAAGTAATGGGATTAAAGAAGCTAGAGCAACAGCAAAGCCAGTTGAATAAGCAAATACAGTACACACACACTCAAACTCAAGCAGAAATGTTGTTTAAATCACACACACAGGGGAAGGGAACTGGGGTAACCGTAGACAACTTTTCTTGGCATGCGTGTATAGTAATTAACTCTTTAAGTGAAATAATTAAAATTAACTTTTTGGGGGCATTTGGCAGACACCTTTATCCAAAGCGTCTTACAACGAATATACATTTTGTCAAGTAAGTAAATCATCAATCCATCAAGCATCATAAGATAAAGTAATCTATGCCATGACTAGGAGCCATTGGCAGTCACAATGCTAGAAGAAGGAATCGTTATTATTATTAATTGATGTATTTATTTAATTTACAGTAGATAAACTGTACAGGGTGGTAGTGGGGATGGAGGGGTCTTTAGGAGGGACAGTTAGGATGAAGAGATGGTTTTTCAATCTACGGCGGAAGACAGGTAGTGACAGCATGTGGGCAGCCCGTTCCACCAACGGGACGCCAGGACCGTGAAAGGTTTTGATGGAGTAGCGTGACTGCTGCATCCAGGTAGAGGCGACGGTGCCAGGTGGCCAGCCAAGGTGGAAGAGTGGAGTGATGGGGCAGAGGTTTGGGGGCTGACCATTGTTTGCAAGGAGGGGCAGTTCCCTTTGCTGTCCGGTAGGCGTGCACCAGTGGCTTGAATCTGATGTGAGCTGTTACCGGGAGCCAGTGAATGGTGCGAAGGAGGGGGAATTTGGGGTAGACACATACAGTATATTATATAATATAACCCTGTTGTGAATGAGAAAAAATAAAAGCAATATGTATTTGCTCTCTTATTTCGTTGTCTGGTACTTATACTCTGCGATGACAATAAAGTTACATCTAATCGAATCTAATCTAATCTAATCATATTTTCACCATTTATTGGATTGTGTTATTGATACTGCCAACACTTCCACAAACAATACTTCCATGTGCCCTACTTAAAGCAAAGCTACACAGAGCAAGTCAGAGAGAGAGACAGGAACACAAAGAGAGAACACCTCCCCAACCCCCAACTGCGACCCTCCCGCCCTGGGGGAGGATGAGTGAAGCGTCTCCAGGCCCCAGGCCCTGCCGACGGGGACGCGGCCCCCTACGGAGACCAACAGTCTGACTCATCCTCCGCCTCACGGGACAGCCTCGGCGGCAGACACACAAATCCCAGGTTCCCTCAGGTGGAGTCTGGATCGCAGGGTAGCCACAGAGCCAGTGGGCTGAGGCACAGGCACAGGCAATGAACACCTGGTGCAGGCCTAGGGTGAGGAGGCAGGCAGCCTCCAGGAACAGTCTCTCTCCAACCTGCTACGGAGGACCAGAGGATGAGCTGCTTCTGTTTATCTCTACAGCCGTGGAACTCACTGTACTGTAAATAATGACAATGGATGGTCTAAAAACAGGGAGAGGTTTTAACTGAAGTGTTGATTTGATTTAAGGTTCTATTTAAATTAAATATAGCCCGAAATAAATGGCAGTGGCGGCTTAATGAATATAAGCCACATCGTCAATTGCATTAAGCCACTAATTCATGTGTGTGCACAAAATCCATTAATTTACTTAATACACCACTGGACAAAATGTGAGCCCCGCTGAGGCCTTGTAGACTCCCCCTGTGACACGTAATGAACACCGATGGTGTATCCAGCTTAACTAAAACAATCACACATACTTGTAATTCTGCCCCCTGCTCCATAGCAGTCACATTAACATTTGAGCCACCAGTGTGGAACAATGGAAACAAATGGAGCCAGGTAGCACAGACAATGAACCACCCGAGATATAATATTTCATACAAAGTCAGGTGAGCTTTGGAACGGACACCGTCCAAATAAATAATTTGCATAATTAATGACACCTCCCTAATATGATAAAACAATTTGGTTGAGTGTGTCTCTGAGTTTGTAGATACGTTGACTTGTTGATATCTACTCTTTGAATTTGACTCAAAAATAATAGTTTGCACACCACTATTGATATGGTTCCAAAATACAATTACTTTGTGTATACTAACCTCATAGATATCCTAGTTGTGAGCTCAGATTTACTTCCTGGAATAGTGTCATATAATTCCAGGGAGTAAATCTAAGCTTGCTATTAAGATGAATCTCTATGAATCTTTGTTAATTAAAATAATTCGTTTTTGGGACATTGTCAATGATGGGCTGACAAGAAATGCACAAGTCAGCTGTACTGGAGCATAAATGCCTTCTTTCATTTGTACTATTACATCTGCAAGGTTCACCCACTAAACTATAGAGATCAACTGGAAGAAAGGGTATATTTACTATACAACAAGATCAGTAAGAAAAGTATGCATTCATATCATCCCCTGCTGTTCCTGTTTGGAATTGTCAATCCTTAGGAAAACATGTTTGCTAATCTCTCTCTAAAGAGAGAGAGAGAGAGAGAGAGAGAGAGAGAGAGAGAGAGAGAGAGAGAGAGAGAGAGAGAAAGAGAAAGAGAGAGAGAGAGAGAGAGAAAGAGAAAGAGAGAGAGAGAAAGAGAAAGAGAAAGAGAGAGAGAGAGACAGAGAGAGAGAGAGAGAGAGAGAGAAAGAGAGAGAGAGAGAGAGAGAGAAAGAGAAAGAGAGAGAGAGAGAGAGAGAGAAAGAGAAAGAGAGAGAGAGAGTGTGTATGTGAGAGAGAGAGGGACAGAGAGAGAGAGAAAGAGAGAAAGAAAGAAAGAATACGAGCATAAGATAACTTGCAAAAACACCTCCCTCTCTCCTGCCTTAGTGCTTAAACGGCACCTGCACATATGCTAACGGTGGGTTGTGCCGTCAGCTTCAGGGACCTCAAATCACTACAGGTAATGCTGCGATTAATGAAGGCTGGGGGAAAAGATCTTTCTTTGAAACACTCTGGCACGCTGCCCCGACCATGCAGCTCTGAGCCTATCGAGGATCCATGTGAGAGGCATTATCACCCATCCTCGCCTCCCCAGGAAGCAGGCCAGCATGTGAGGCAATCATCTCAAACTCTGCGGGATCGGCTACCTGGAAGACTAGCATATGGCCAACAGAGTAGTACTTTAACTTAATGTTCCATACTTAGTGTACACTACAATTGCATGTCCTGTAGATACTGCAGAGCTGCTTTAGATGCCGTTTCTTTATGGATAACAGAGAAAAACACAGGCTTTTCAAATATGTGACACAGTCTGGTCATTTTGGTCCGCATGTCGGCGACCGATCAAAATGTTTGGACTTTTCTTTTGAAACACGGAACTACGTTTCAACGTTGTTGAGAATCACAACGCAACTTCGCTAGTGGCAAAATACTGCAACGCAATGGACTCGGTGAGTAATCCCCACTACTACCTAGTTAACTATAACACTACTTTACATTGTTAGCAAGCACAAAACAAGCTGTTTAGTTGAATAGCAATGTGTCATTGATTTTCAACAACGCGGAAATGTGGAAAAAGGGGGAACAAGTCTTCAACCGACCAAATGTTGTGACTTTTATCCAGAAAAAAACCTAAAACATTTCAACATTGTTGAAAATCACTCGCTAGTCAAGCCAACAAGATTGTAATGCAATGGATTCGGTGAGTAATCCCCACTACTACCTAGTTAGTGTAGAGTAGTGGGGATTACTCACCGAATCTATAATGTTGATGCATCTGATGAACACTACTGTGTCCATGTGCCTGATGACATGGGGCGTATGTGTGCACTGTTGACCACTGGACCACCCCAGGCCACCTGAATCTCTTTTTTTCCCCTCAGAATGGACCTATCGCTAAGCCACGCCCCCTTTGAAAACTCGGACAAACAAACAACGCTTCACTGACACTGACTGACTGGCTGACTGACCAACCGTGACTGAATGACATTCAATGACTTACAATAACGGGAGTTGGCAAATTTCTGATTTCTGATTTACCACAGCAAGTAATAGACATGTTTTTTATTTTAAAGATGACAAGAATATTTAGTCTAGAAGCTTTTCACCATCAGATATTAGCGAGTTGTTCATCCGAGTTTTCACTGTCGTGACTTTTGCTGTGATATGATTGGACATTCTATTTTGGGGCGTGGCTTAGCGATAGGTCCCTGGGTTCATCTCCCCCAGCTGCCTGCTCCCTCATGCCATTCTCGCATACCTGCCTTTCAGCCCTGAACCTCCAGCCTCTTCGTGACGTTAGAAATGTTAGGTTCTATCTCCATTTTTGGTCAAAATTGAGTTTTTTACATAATCTGATCCATTAGGTGTTTATTAATGCCTGTGTGGTGTTATTTTAAACATTTTGAAATTTCTTAGTTAGTAATTAATCAAATACAAAGGTTCCATCTCATAAAACATAATGGAATGTAAAAACTTTGACGCTCATTATCTCTGAACTACCCTAAACGGAGATAGAACCTTATAATTCTAAGGTCACGTCTTCCCACCTATCCCCCGGAGGGTAACGTACCACACAGATACCCATCCCATGTGAAAAGGTATACTTAGATGTATTCACAATATAATTAGGGAATTGAGAATCAAGGACCCCAATTGAAATAAGCCAGTGGCTTTCTTGGGTTTTTATCCTGTTAGTTGACCTTGTATGTAATATGTACTTTCTTGTACCTACTTCTGCAAATCTTCTAATAAAGTTTTCAATCAATCAATCAAGGGTTAGGGTTAGGGTAAGTATGAAAGGTATGTTTATGGTGTATTCATATGTAGTGTATCTGTACCTATTTAAAGTATGCTTAACATGTATTGACTATGCACTTACATATATAAAAGTGTTCTTCAGATATATATGACATAAGTTATCATAAACTCAGTATACTTGCGGAATTAAACAACGAAGTTAAATGTAACTTTGTATAATTTGTGAAAGTACACTTCAATTTCATTCAACTAAGGTTATATTACATTAGAAACACATTTATATTATACTTAATTGTACCAGTAAATTGCTGTTAATGCTTCATTAAGTGCGGTCAGCTGCATCCCTCAGCTGTTAAGCAAAACAGTGCTTTGTTATTTGATTTACAGATTTAACTTAAGTTATATAAGTTATATAAGTATAACTTAAGTATATTAGAAACATGTTGGTGATTATGATCACAATTCAATTGTTCTAAAAGTACATTTCAATTACTTACAGATCAATAATTGTACAATAAAAGTGTACTTAAAGGACAAAATATATTTTTTTCTTCCATATTCACTCCCGCAAATGCTCTCTGCTATTAGATATGTTGGCAGCACTACCTGCTCGACTAAATTTTTTTATCAAATGCTGACAGTGTAATCCAAGAAATAGAGCCTGCAAGTCTTGATTCTATGCAAGTAATAACTTTTTGGGAGGAAAATGGAAAAAGCTTTTGTTGACCACAATCTGCTAGTTATTATATATTTATTTCACTGTCACATTATTGCTGGCTTGCCGTGATATTTTGACAGCAGCACTATTTGGAGCATGACAAGTCAAATTTAAATAGATGGCACAGGAATGCAAAAAAAAAAAAAAGCCACTGCAAATTTCTGTGCAGATGTAATCGAATGGTGTTGGAAGCATGTAGGAATGTGTTAGAGATGCACTCTTAATATAAGGCATGAGAATGTTGTATATGAGAGAATGTGTGTGGGTGTTCAGATTCAACAGAATGATAGTATTTGTGTTAATGTGCCTGCCACGGCCAATCTCTGCCTCTATGGACTGAAGTGCAGCACAGGGCCTGTGTGAGTGTGTGAGGTTCCATTACCTCCATGATAATACACATCCAGCAGCCGTAATGACATGCATTTATAGCTGTTCACAGCATGAATCCACACACACCAGTGGGGAGCCTTTGAGTCCCAGCAGGGCCAAAGGCTTATGCTGACCTGTGTGAAACCCTCTGTGATTCAGACAGGACTGGAGAGGCTGTCAGCCAAACCTGTTTCAAGGGGGAAAATGGCACCCGGGTGGGTCAAAACTAGGAGGTGATTGGCATGCATAAGAGCTTAAAGGAATATGTATGAACAGTAAATTCCCCCAATTAGAGTAGTGTTAGAGCGCACCTGCCTTGTCTCTGTATATACTAGTCTCTATAACCACAAACCCACCACACATCAAAGCACACTGGCGCACACACACACACACACACACACACTAAAGTTCTTTAAAGTGAAATCTGTTAATTTGGCACAATCACCAGCCAGCTATTATTGTGTTATGGACATCTGGGGAGAGAGGCATGATGGGCTCTGAACCGGGTCCAGGAATAATGTATCCAGTAGTGTTTCATGGATAATTACTCCCTGTGTGAGAGCTAGTGGAGCCCTGGCCTGTGTGTGGCATCCTCTCCCAAGTCCCCACTGTGCATTTCCACATTAACGCAATTAGGCTACTTGCGTAATAGCCACTCTAAAGTACTTCATTTTAGTACTTTTGTCTAGATTTTTAATTATGTTACACTTCCTGGTCTTTGTTTAGTCAGTTGAAGAAGCGGCACTGCCCGCCTCACAGAGGGTGACTTTGAACATTTGCTTTAGGTCTACTGTTGTAGCCGCGGAACACTAATTAGGTGAGACAAGGTCCTTGAAAAGCAATCAGTGTTGCTATGTTCATTGATGTATGTTAAACACATTTAGATCTGATAAATAAACGTTCTAAACGGACACGTCATTCCTTCGCAGAACGCACGTGTGGTAAATACGTGATCCCAAATGTAGTGCGTTCTCATGAACAGGCGCTTTATTAATACAAGGGGTGGAATTGTGTGTGAGAGTAAATGAAGACCATACTCGTCGTAGTAAGCTATGCCTTCGTTTGTGACACAGCATAGGTCAGTCCATTACCGCCTGCGAGTGTACATCGGGGCGGAAGGTTCCAGATGTTACTGGGGGCAGGAGGGCGTCGCGTCTCTCACACTTGACCGCTTTCATTGGGTCGGAAATAGCTGAAAGGGTTTCATCCTCTCCTATCACACCAGCTACGCCAGTGCATACATATTCATTGTGCCTCGAGTGCTGCCATGGAGCACACTGGTTACGAGAGGAGCAGAGATAGTTCTGAGACCGGAGAGATAAATGACACCCCGAGCCAACGGATTTGAACGGCCAACTCATTAACAACCCCATCTGATCAAACCCCAGCATTAGAATTCCAAACATTCCCTCTTTTCCTTCCTTGTTGATCTCCCATTGATGGACATGGGAGACCTCCTCAGGGTAGACGAGACATTCTTGGGGTTGTATTCTCTGTGATTGGCAGGTACAGTGTTTATTTCCCGTCATCCCTTGAATTCGGAATGAATTGTGACCCGGCATCCAAACAAGGGACATGTACGCCGTGGCCCTCACTGACCCTCACTGAAGCTGGACTCAACAGGAAGCAATCAGGAAGTAGGGGGATATTTGTTGATATCTCTTGGGGTGTTATCAATCATTAGCCGGTTTCGGGCCTCATCACTGAAATATTTGGTTTATAGTATATAAAACATCCTTGTCATAATGAAGTCAAACACCTGTGGTCCTGGTATTAGTTGGGGTCTAGAAGTAGATATTGTGATTTGGTAGTGCTATGACTGTACAGAAAGAAGCAAACCGGACAGCTGTACCTATTTAACCTACTATTAGAGGCGCCTTGGGGGTCGAAAAGACCCCCTCTTTAGAATGGAAATCTGCTACTTACACACAAAGATCACAAGACGGCGCTTCTTGTAAAAAAAAACAAGAACACAGAAAACAGTACACAGAAAAAATGCAAAATAGCTTTATACTAGCTTATCCTGATGTGATTTAGAAAATGGAAGGATACTGGATGGTAGAACGAACATATCTAGGAAAGGTCATGAAAGGAAGGTCCTGAAATTGTATCGAGTGCAAAAAAAAAAAAAAACTCACTTCTTTACAAATGTTTTACTCACAGGGTCACTGTGACCCCACCATGGCTGTTCTTAAATGTTCTGTTAATGCTCGGTTGATTTCCAGGTCTTGTAAAAAACAAACCCAGCAGCCAAACCAGGCTACCATGTTGATACTGTGTATGAAAACATGCTTTCTGTTACGTAGGTCTCTAAGACCACTCAGGAGGTTTATTCTACCTCCCCAGGATGTTGGCATTACCATACCTGTTCACTCTCATTGCAAGTTAAATCACTCATTCCGGCATGTGACAAGTACCCCACATTAATCCAAAGTGTCTTTTCTCTACACGAGCCTCAAGCTTGGGAACATGTCTGCTTTTGTCACACAAAAGTGTCGGTATTGAACAAGACAGAAAGCATTAACCCTTGTCTTTACAAGGGAGGACTTGACATTTGTGTCCACACCTGCCTTGCAGCAGACATTCAACATTTATCTTTCTGTAAATGTTGAGCGGCAGTGGCATAACACAACATTAGAGTTGACTCTCTCACAGTGCATGCATGAATAGTAAGCCATGATCCTGCACATAGCAAATAACTTCCAAGTGCATTGATTATGGTCATTGGATAGTCCATTCACAGTTGAAACAAACAAATGCAATCATTAGATTAGAGAAGATTCAAGGGGGCTAGGGGACCAGGGCCACCGCCGGAGATTTTGAGTTCAGCAGCTTGACAGCTGCAGGGAAGAAGAAGCTGTTCGCAAGCCTGCTGGTGCGGGAGCCTAAACTCCTGTATAGCCTCCTGTGTGGGAGGAGGGCAAACAGTCTGTGACTGGGGTGAGAGGTGTCTTCAATGATGCCTGGCAGCCACCGCAGACACCGCTTTTCCTCGAGGCATGCTGTTGTTACGATAGGCAAACTGGTGGGGATCCAGTGTGGAGGGCAGGTGGTCTTTAAGGTAGAGGCACAGGAACAACCTCTCGAAGCACGTCATGATGATGGGGGTTCGTGCGACCGGGGGCGGAAGTCATTTAGGCCTGCTGCGGTGGAGTTCTTCGGCAACCGGGACGATGATTGCCGACTTGAGGAACCGCCTGGGCCAGTGACAGGTTAAACATGTCGGCGAAGACCTCGGCCAGCTGCCCAGCACGCGCTCTGAGCACACGACACAGGGATGCCGTCGGGGGGTCGGCAGCCTTGCGTGCGTTCACCTCCCTCAGTGCACAGCACACATCGACGGTGGAGAGTGTGAGAGGCTGGCTGTCTTGGGGGGGGGGGGGGCACAGCTTTGATGGCTAGAACCTTGTTAGCCTGGTCAAAGTGAGCGTAAGTGGTTGAGCTTGGAGCTGGTTGAGCTGTTTTGGGGTTTGTAGCCTGTGATGGCCTGGATGCCTTCCCACAATCCTCCCAGGCATCCCAATCCTCCGCTTGTGGTTGAGCCTGGCCTTCCCATGATGCTCCTCTTCAGGTTTACCCTGGATAAGATGTAGGCCTCTGCATTACCAACTCGAAAAGCGGTGTTGTGTGCTTTCAGACAGACAATCAGGTGTAGTGCTGAGGCACAAATATGTACATTTCTAGCCTGCAAACTGCGACACTTCAAATGAATGTGCAATAACACTATGTGCAATATGACAACCCTAGTCGTCTATCTGTACAGTATAGTATAGTGGATAGTGTACATAGCCTTTATTTATTTATGTAAACCAACTCCTTCCCTTCTTGTGTTTTTTTCAGTTTTTTTTTTCTTTCCTAGCACCGGGGGAGCCACCCCTCCTAAATTTCGTTGTTTGGTACCTGTACTATATCAATGACAATAAAGACCATTCATTCATTCATTCATTTCAGCAGTAAGCAGAACCTCACTGTTCATCCATGGCTTCCGGTTGGGGAAAGTTCTTATCTGTTTGTAGGTGGTGACATTGTTGATACATTTGTTGATTTGTTTCAGAACAGAAGAAGCCTATAAATCAATGTGTTGTAAATAAGTCTGTGTGGTAGTTTAGCGTGGCCTGGCGTACAAACTCCAGTCTGTATGTTGAAACAGGTGCTGTAGTGTATCTGCTCCCTCCGGCCAGACTTAAGCTGTCCTCGCTGCAGGTTTCGCATGTTTGATACGAGGTCTAGCACCTCTGTCGCTGAGGAATAAAGTATGCATTCAAGTGATCAAAAAGCATAAAGGAAGCTATTTCAGTGATCCTCTCTGATCCCTCTGCCTTTTCAATGCCCCGTTTTCTCTATTAATGACCAACAATTACTGTATCGTTAAGTAAGAAGTTATGGCTTATCAAAAACCTAAACAGGAAATTCCAAATGAGCACCACCACCACCACCCATATAACTTTACCTATGCACAAAGCAACACGATTTTCCAGCACACAGCTTGACTTTGATACATGTCATTACTACGTTTCTATTCTTAGCGCCAACAACGCACAAACAAGAACGTATACCAGATGTGACACACTGAGATAACTTCAAGGTAGAGAGCAATTTAGTTTCCCTTTGTTGTTTTTTCTGAACACATTCTTTTCTTGTACAGGCAATGAATCTACAAACTGTGATTGAAACCTGTAATGAGGTGCCTATCTGCCGTCTCAGGGAAGAAGAATGCTACTATGACACAGCACCGCAGCGCAGTCATTCGAGAAAACAGGCAGCAACATTCAACAAATCTGTCAACAAATTAATAGTTTGAAACCACATTCATCATTCTTCGTGCTTCTCCGCACGAAATCTAGATATACTTGCAGTATACAGAGTAGATTCTCCTACAAAGACACTTAGATTTAGATTTAGTAATCTAAAAATTAATTAGACCCCTATACTTTCTTTTATTTATTTTTTTGTTTCTTTTTATTTTACTACTCAATCTTTTCAGTTTGTAAAGCGTCTTTGAGTGTAAGTCTAATGTATTATTATTATTATTATTATTATTATTATTATTATTATTATTATTATTATTATTATCATTGGCCACACTCTCTCTCACAGCAGAGCTGAGTTGACTGTCGCAAGCATGAGCATAAGGGAAACATGTTCATTTGAATTTCAAATACTAACAGTCAAAAACTAACAGAAACTAACCAACATAAAAACTAACATAGTCAAAAACTAACAGATGAAAAGAGCAGTATGAAACAATGCCTTGCCAAAACACACACACACACACACACACACACACACACACACACACACACACACAGACACAGACACAGACACAGACACACACACACACACACACACACACACACACACACACACACACACACACACACACACACACACACACACACGTTTATGTAAGAAATTATGGAAATTAAGTCAAAAACTCTAAAGCCAGGAAATTCTAAATGAGCACCACCACCCACCACCCAACTTTACCTATGCCTATTCCAGCAAACAGCCTTGATACATATTGTAGTGGTGGATGTTGGTCCACTATACTTAAAACAACATGTACTCACCACTGGGTTGGTATCTTAGAGTTCAAAGCTTCTCAAACAGTCTAATTTATACTCTTCAGAGTAATAATACAAGCACATTGAGGTCAGGCTGAATACAGAATACATATTCTACATTGTTGCACTGTTGAACTGTTTTTATTTAATAAAGTGTATCTTCTATTTTTAAACTGTTCTAGCCTTTGCTTCCTCTGGGTATTTCACACACTGCTCCTCCCTCCCAAAACAAACGTGTTGTGCTTTGATGTATAAGATTAGCTGAGCTCCTAGGTGGCAGTGGTGTGCCGTCAGGGCCAGCAAGGCCTTCTCTGCTGGCCTAAACATCATCAGAATATACATTTAATTTTTATATATTTTTTCTACAAATATGTATTAAATTATTCCCGTAGTCTATTCTCTTCATTTCATAGCTTTCCTCTTGGTTGCGCTGCTTCCAGACATTTGGAGGGCTGGCCTTTAGCTTTTATCCAATCAAATTCAGCCATAATGTGTTGCCAGGGTACCAAGAAATCTGCCCGCCTGCAGATTCAACAGTGGCGCGAGTACAGATTGTAATTTAAAGTGAGCGAGAAAAGACTGTGGCGTGCCGTGGTCAGTTCTCGAGTTGGCAGCAAATCCAAGCAAATCCGACGAAGGGGCCTTCTGGATGGCGGAGCACCTGATCAGCCCCTTCACGTCTTTTGATTGGATACAAACTATTGGGAGGCGGAGCTAACACACTGAAACTTGATCTCGCTAATTTGTGTAGATGGAAGGTGTTGTTCTACAAGCCGAACCCCGACGTTAGAGACGCTATCCATGTAAAAGGACTTATTGGTGGAACTGATCAACTGTACAACAGAGTCATTGAAGTCTTCTTGAGGAAAGAAAGGAGGATGGATTTTGTGTTCAAATAATCAGTTGTTTTGGTGAGTACAAAGCATTTAATGTTTTCTGCAAGAGATGTAGACATACGGAGCGACCCTGGGGTCCATAGAGATATGTGTGTTGTGTTGCCTGGCTCAGTTGTGTGAGTAAGTGGGGCTTCAATGCGATCTTCTAACCACTTCCCGGGCTGCTACCATGGAAAACGACACACCCCCGTGACCGTATGAACACGAGGAAGATAACCATCCTTAAATGGAACCTCGAAACGGTTCTCCTATCGAGATCGACAGACCGCAACGTTCGGGAAATAACTGACGCTTTCGTTTTCATGCAATGAATTGAATACACCCAGACAAGGTGCCGCTATAATAACAATGGCAACGCCCGGTTATACTGCGTTTCTGTCTAAATGTATAGTTTCTAGAGCCATGGCGTCATAATGATGGTATTAAGAGGTGGAATAATTCAGGTAGGACATCACTGAAGGCCTAGGTGTGAAATGCACCGCCCGCCACTGCTAGGTGGTATAACCTAGGTGGCGCTGTCGAGTAACTAAGCCGCTTGATATAGATATGTTGTGCCCACCTAAAACAGTCCTAAAAATGTATCCTGGATGCTGACTTGGCAGCTTGTGACGTTAGAATTATAATGTTCTATCTCCATTTTTGGCAAAATGTAGTTTTTTTACATAATCTGATCCATTAGGTGTTTATTAATGCCTGTGTGGTGTTATTTTTAAAATGTTGACATTTTTGAGTTAGTAATTAATAAAATACAAAGGTTCCATCTCACAAAACATAATGGAATGTAAAAACTCTGACGCTCAATATCTCTGAACTACCCTAAACGGAGATAGAACCTTATATTTCTAAGATCACAAGCTTCTGTGCCCCTGCTTACCATACAAAGTTGAGGGAACACTGATTCAGATATGTTTTGTTGTTAACACACACCGTTTGATAGAATGTAGCCTATCCATATTCTAATTGTAACACGACCAGACTTGTGAAACAGACACACATATACACACTATGGCTACACACGCAACTATTTGACATAGAAGTGATGTAGACTATCCAATGACCTAAAAAAGGTACTATGGAAATATTTACAGACAGTGTTTCTTGATTCAGTGACTGATCAAATCCAGGAAAATCTGTACACGATCTACATGGATAACTAGGGTCATCTTTGTGGTACTTGTGGTACATACTCCTATAAAGGCATGTGACTTTATTCATTCATTCATTACCATGTGAAAGTGAGTGGAAAAGGATCTTGTGTTACATGGACCGAGTGTCTACAGTGCATTGTCACAATGTGACTGTATTGTGTTGTGTGTATTCTATTGGGTGTTGTGTTGTGTGTATTCTATTGGGTAATGTGATGTCTGTATTCTATTGGGTGTTGTGTTGTCTGTATTCTATTGGGTAATGTGATGTCTGTATTCTATTGGGTATTGTGTTGTCTGTATTCTATTGGGTAATGTGATGTCTGTATTCTATTGGGTATTGTGTTGTCCGTATTCTATTGGGTGTTGTATTGTCTGTATTCTATTGGGTGTTGTGTTGTCTGTTCTAGACTCATGAGGAGGCTCATGAGGATAGTTTTATTAATTATATTAATTGATGTGTATGTAAAGCTCCCCACCATGCTGTACTGAAAACGAATTCCACCAACCTAGGTTGTATAGCAATAAAAGAATGATGTATATCGCCATGCAGAATTTAAATCACTATCTTTGGAGAAAACAGGCATATGGCAAGCAATAACTTCTCATTTAAACATAGTTTTGGAACATTCATTCATAGGGTTTTTACAGTGGAAGGTCTGCTGCTAAATAAAAAGAAACTGAGGCTGACATGTGTGAATAGAAATGAATGAAGAGAAAAACTTCAGCCGCCCTGAGCAAGATGCCACTATTAGACCAGTGAGGTGAAATACATTTTTACCAACACAAATTGCATGAATGTCGCAGAGTCAGTGATCGACCCAGGCACCAAGCTCAAAGTTTAGACAGTATCAATAATGGCCTCTGACCTGTAAAGTGAGGGGTTGGACCAGACTTGCGCAACTGCGCGACTTGAGGATTGTCGACATGCAGCCTTTTTCACCAGACCGTCTGTCACAAATATGTTCATTGCAAATAACTGCGTCAGACTCAGAGAACAGCACGACTACATAACGGCAGATAACACCATATTCCAAAACGTCAACAGAGTGAGTCTCTCTGCACAGTGTCTCGTCTACTGAAACACAATAGAATTAGGATGAAGCAGCTGTACAGAGTCCCTTTCGAAACAAACTCCGAAAAATAACAACAGAGATATGAGTATGTGCAAGTCAGCTATACTATCCACTCATTGGTACTAGATATCGAAGTGTCTGGTTCTATTGACTGATCCCTGTCTTTTTTCGTACTGCGCTACTTAGTTCTTTCTTGTCTCTTTCAGAGAGTCATGGAGCTAGAAGCAGATGCAGTGCATCATGAACTAATAGTATGTGGACGAGGCAGGTTTCAACCTTGCAAAAACAAGGGGCTGTGACAGAAATATCATCAGACACCATCATCAACGTCCCAGGACGTGGTGGCAACATAACAATGTGCGCGGCTATTAGTCAAACGACAAAACGGCGTCCTTCGCCATCATGGAATCCTAGCCCCATACAACACTGCACACTGTGACGACCCCTGTCATCTCTCCAGGTGTCTGTCTTCCAGGAGTGCCTGTGCTAACAGGTTCATCACGTTGGGTTGGTTGGCTGCACCTGGAGAAGGAGTGGCCTAAGGTTATAAAAAGGGCTGCTATCCTAGGTGTTCATTCTCTCTCTCTCTTTTATCTGTTGGGCTGAGCAGTCATGATGCCTACCACATAGCCTACACTTAAAATGATGTTGATTTTCCTCCAGTTCACTCATCCACACACACCTTTACACCACTGATGCCTAACATTTCCATATTTCACTATGAGTTGTTATGCTTAGTTTAATAAATACCTTTTTCACTGTTCATTAGTGTGTGGACTCTCTCATTTGTTACAAGTCCTCAGCCAGACTAATTTCTAATGACCAGGGGCCAGAGCAGCCCAGGTACCTTATAATCTGGGACAATGTTAGTTTCCACGCGGCTGCTTTGGTCTGCAATTAGTTATAATAATAATAATAATAATAATAATAATAATAATAATAATAATAATAATAATAATAATACATTAGACTTATATATAGTGCTTTTCTAGACACTCAAAGACGCTTTACAAACTGAAAAGATCGATTAGTATCCTAATAATAAAAAGAAACTAAAAATAAATAAAAGAGAGTATAGGGGTCTAATTAATTTTTAGATTACTAAATCTAAGTCCAGGTGTCTTTGTAGGACAATCTACTCTGTATACTGCAATTACACCTAGATTTCGGACGGAGAAGCGGCGAACAAGCAACGCCAGCGTCCTCTCTCAACCGGCATTTTTTGAAAAGCTGAAGTGAACTATAATTCAGTGGTCAGTGGTCACCCACTTTTCATCGCACTCAATCTCCCCCACACTCTCCGTTCTTATCGATCCTAATGAAGAATTCTTCTCTGCATGGCGTTGGAAGGTGTATGATCGCCAGGCCCACCAACACATAGCCCTTCTACAGACAATGGAGGAGGCTTGTGGAGACATCGATCAGGGGTCATGCCAGGCCTGGATACAGCACTCCAGGTGATACCTCCCCCGCGGTGAGCCAGACCCACAAAGAAGGCGAGATTTAGCAGTTTTTTAGTTTGTTTTCTTGTACTGTGCTTTTAGTTATTTGAAGAGAGACTTTTTTGTTTTTATTCATAATGTGTTATGTGTTCGGAATACACATACATATTTAACACATTTGGATACCTGTGTGTAGGTGTGTTTACTTGTATGACAAAACTATGCAAACTGCTATGCCCTGCACACAAAAACACCACAAGTGTTTTTAATTTATACTCTCAGTGTATAGTTGGTGCTTTGTGTGCTTATTCAAATTATGGTTTGGGTGTACTGTATAGAGCCAAAAACAAAAGTTTTTTTTTGCAAGCTTTTGTAATGTTGCTTTTGCAAAATATGTATAATGTATGTATGTATATTTATACATGCATATGTATGTACAAAATATGTATCTATGGGCACGAGTATCTGGTAAGCGACACACCCAGCATTGCCCCCCCCCCCCGTCCCCCCGTCGGTTGAAAGTCCAGGGTCGTTATATACAAGTGATTTTGGCAGACAGTATTTTACCACTTGTTGTCCATTCTTTGAGATGATGTTCAATGGGACTTCATACGTGTGAGACGCTTTTTTTCCTTCCTTTCTTTTGAATTATTCACCAAAGCCATTCACTGGCAAATCTCACTTGCTTGTTAAAGCAATTACATGTGCTCTGATATGGAACCACTGTTTTCTCTCTGTGACAATTTTGATCAGTGTGTGCCACATTTGAAGCATGCGGAATAAAACAGTGCAGTGTTATTGTGTGCGAAAAGCATTCTTCAGTTAATTTTTTGACTAGGTAGGTGTTTTCTTGATATTAGGACATTTGATACATTGTAAGTCTTTGTTTGGGGTACTTTAAAAACATTTACTGGCAACTAAAGCTGACTTTGTATCATGCAGATATTGCAAGGATTTAAAACAATTTCAACACAATTGGTAATACTGAAATACATTAAGCTGGGTAACAAATATATGACATTTTAATCCATGTCCTCACAGATAATTGAATATTGTACACTGAAAAAATAATACCCACAGGATAATACATATTCTATGGGGGTTGAGTTACAACCAGGGTACTATGATACATTACCTCTGATCTTATATTGTAGAGAAGATAAGGGGTGCATTATACTGCATGTGTATATGTATCATCTGAACCAATACCACAGCAATGGCTTGTTTTCATAAAGAAACACAATTAACCTTGGTCACACGGATCAGATAGTCACACAATACCCAAACACAACCTACGCCTCTCAAGCACAAGGCTTCCCCCTCCAAAATCTGTAAAAATCCAAAGCATATTAATACTGCAGACCCCATCCTCCGAAGGGTTTTCATTCCATTGCTCGAGATAGTGAAGGTCTGATTCCAAACAAATCTGGTCAAAATGAGGGAATTTCGTGTGGTGCCCACCCAGTGAGAGATCAACCATGTGTCTTATTTTCTTCAATAGAGGATATTACAGAGCCCGTTTCCTAGACCTACATATTAAGCCTAGTCTTAGACTAAAACACATTTTCAGAGGAGTTATCATTGAAAGCTGTCTCGCACTGCTAGTGCGAAATGCTCACCCTAGTCGCAGCTTTCACTACACAGCAGCAGGAGTTGGTTGGGCTTGACGTCCCGAGACAGCTTGTGTACGACCCAAATCCTCATTCTCATACGGTACGAGACCTGTAATCCATTACCTGGAAGACAATAGGATAGGGGAGGGGACTGACCGATCAACTCCAAAACAAACCAGAAGCCAGAAATGGTGGAAGATCGGGCCTGGGGCTAGCAACCCCAACCCGTAAAAACCTACATGCTACAGAAACATTGAATCAAATCAAATCAAATCAAGTTGTATTCGTATAGCGCATTTCTCACAAGATGCGACTCAATGCGCTTCACATGATGACAGAGCCGCAAGCAGGCAAAGGTAAAAAAAAACTGTACACTGTGTAGCCAGGAAAATTCCCTTGCAGTCCTCTAGGCTCTACTCATAGAGCGACTACTACCAGTTTGCCTACCAGTACACAGCAGTGGCCCCCAAACCCCCCTCCCCGGGGGGGGGGGGGGGGGGGGGGCCCAGCCGCCAAATGAAACCAAAAAAATCCCAAAGTCTTGGTAAGGAAGCTAAAGAGAAAATGATGACGTACTGACGTTGCGGAAAACCGCAAGGAGACGGTGAGTCCGAAGCATCGGACCCCTAGACGATCCACCTACTGGAGAGGATGGAGGGGTTTCATCGATGGCCTATGTTCCCAAGAGAGTTAAAGGCCTATGTAAGTAAGAAACCATGACCAGTAAGTAAGTAAGTATCATTGAAAGGTGGGACCTTTCGTCAACCACCATTTTGCCACCAAATACTGATTTCCATACAGTATGCACTGAGCACTGCAAAGCTGGAACCCTGCGTGACAACACCAGGCCCGCAGTCTCATATCTGAACCATGATAAACTGCCTCCCGTGTTCTACATCAGCACTTACACACACTCCATTACTCATTTGTTTAATCACAATAAGGATCACTGTTTCATCCCTGCTTATGATATCCTAGCAGGGAGCTTTGGGTAATTGCTCTTTCTAATGGGGAAAAGAGATAGGTGTTCTACCTCCCCGTGCAGTGTCTCCTAAACACCTGGTCTCATTGAGCAGAGCCAAGCCTTTGATCGAGGCCCGGGAGATCCCGTCTCCTCTGAGCTGAATAACAGATTAGCATCAACATGAGCAGGAGTCGGATGAGCTACCACGTTAGAATATAGTGTGTATTGAAACAGTGTGTCGGGACAAAAAAAAGATAGAAAATGTGCAAGTGTGTGTATGAGAGAGAGAGAGAGAGTGAGAGAGAGAGAGAGAGAGAGAGAGAGAGAGAGAGAGAGAGAGACAGAGAGAGGAAAGATAGATAAAAGAGAGAGAGAAGAGGGAGCATTATGCTCTGATATATATATATATATATATATGTGACACAGGCCAATGAAAAGGGCTACCTGTAGGCGAAGTCATTTTTCTGTTTTTTACATGTGCTTAAACTACAGATTGTAAGCTTTCAAATGATGCATTATACATTGAAATCGGAAACAAATTGAAGACGACATGAGTATTTGAAAGTTGCTACACCTGAAATCACTAAGCACAGAAAATCCCCATCAAAGATAATGAATGATATCTATGACTGTGAAGAAAGACAAGATATGGGTACTTTTTATCTTTAAAAACAGCAAACACTTACACATCGACAGTAGCATACAGTGTACAGTACATTATTACCCAACTCTCGACAACTTTCTCTCCTGTCATGTGCTAATACTGTATGTGGACAACTTTCGGAGGAGACGCCAAGTGAGGGGGGGATCTTGTCCCCAAGTGCCAGGTAAGCATGCGGGCCTGCCTTTTGTTGACATCACTGTGTCCTCCTTACCCATGGGGGTTATGGCTCTGCAGTAGCAAGAGCACAGTAAGTGGCCAGACCAGAGACTGCTCTTACTCAGCCCAAGGTGACCCAACCTCTCCATTATCATTACTTCCTGCCTCTGTCTCCGTCCTTAGAGCACTCTGTGCAGCAGGAGGATAAATAGAAGGGAAAAAAAAGGGGTTGGCCTTTTGTGGTAGGCTACCATCAAAGCATTTCAACGATGTGTGTCCTTTTTCCTTGTCTGTGGCCAAAGCCCCCTAGGGGTCATTGTAAGAGAGAGAGAGTGCATCGGTTTTACTCCAGCGAGAGAGAAGGTGCATTAGGAGAGATAGGTACTGTAGTCAGGCAAACCTAAGCATTACTCTCGGACAATCTACGGAAATGCCCATACCCAAAGGGCATTTTATGTGATGATGAAATACAGATCCATTGACCATATGACCTACATTGAGAAAACAGTGATTATACATCATGTGGTGTCCTTTAACCACAAATGGAGCACCGGGAAACCATATTCACAATGAATAAAATATCAATCACCTAACTCTACAGGATGATTCACTTACATTTTAAGCGAGGCAGAGAGACATTTGTCTACAAGTGAGACATCGCCCAAGCCCCAGAGCAGCCCCTGTGTTGTGCAGCAGGGGTTCCAGCAATGCACACTCTCTCACCCGACATCACAAACAACGTGAGAGTTCTGCTCTCCTCTCCGGAATTCCCATGTCAAGGAACACCCTGACATCTTACCAGCACTTGTGCCCAGTACTCAAGTTGTAAAAGAAAATCAGGGGGGATGGTGGATTGTATCATATGGGGACAATTTTAGCCTCCACAGCGTCAGTGACTTCAGTGTCAGTGACAAAAATGGTAAAAATGTCATTGCATGTGTGCGTGCCCCCTCGCCCACAGTATTTTGCTCAATATGCGCAAAACTAAATGCTGAAATAGCAGTAATACCACGTTCATTGATAAAATGACATAAGGGATGGAAAGGGGGGATGGCAGTTTTAGAAGGGGGATGATTTTGACCGTTTTTATGCCATCCCCCTCATCCCCCCTCAACTTGAGGGCTGTTCATACCAGATGTGGAATTAAACTATTACTAGTCTATTACAGTATTTTTGCCAGACAGTGTACTGTATGTGTCTGTATGTTCAACCATCTCTGTTTCTTCTATGGCAGGGCTGGTGAAGATTGAGTCCTGCCCACTCCAGTGCCAACACATCTGAACAGAAGGGTGGATGCCATCCCCCCTCATCCCCCCTCAACTCGAGTGCTGCTTGTGCACTTGGGATCGTCTTCTCTGTGGCACAGCCAACGGATGCTATCTATCTACTCCACAATACAAACTCTTATACTGTGAAGAAATACTCACTGTGTTCCTCCCATTCAATTTAAAATATACAACAATTCTCTCATTATACTGAAGTGTTAGCGAGACAAGAATACTGTTGATCTCTGACAAAGAAACAGCTAATTATAATCGTATGTGGTATGTACTTGCACCAATCTATTTTCTTATCATAAAAGTCTGGACTTGTTATTGACCACATCCACCTTTGCAATAGTTGAAATGTGAGCATTGACATCTCTTCTATTACGCTGGCATCAAAGTTGGCACCTGAGATGTGGTCTATGCGCCAGGCGTTTCATGTCCAAATCTTATTCAATCTATCCGATTTTCACAAGGATGGGATGATACGGTAGAGACAGCACACATTGTGTTCCAATTACACATTGGAAAGAAAAACACCAGAAGGCTATCAAATGTGTCTATTTCAGATGCTGAATCTCAATCTTTAGAGGAGAGGAAAAATAATGGAAAATAATAGTGGTCTCTCTGATCCAGTGTTTATGACACTTTGTTTTTAGAATATATATTTTAAAAGAAGAAAATGTCGCTCTCTCACGAAAGCAGAAATAGATTCCTCTTCAGTCGTCTGTGGAATGCCTTTCCTGTTCAACAGTGATGAACATAGAACAAATCAATGTACCCAGTGTTTCCTCCAGGAATTTTTCCATTGGTGGCGGATAGGTCTGTCCGCGCACGCAGCGCGCGCGATTTTTTTTCAAAACAACGAACTAATTTCAAACTAGAGGGAGGATGGCAAAAATAAATAAAAGCTACAAAAATCTTCCCAGAACCTGATTAAATGTACCCGATTGTACCCCATGATGGCAAGACCACTCCTGTGTTCAGATTTTCTGGCACATGTTCAGGAAACAAAATGTTCACTGCTCAATGTCAACAATCCCAGGAGTTGGAGAGAGTATGTTCCCCCATATGTTCCAGTCTGACCAGGACGTGACATGCGTGAGGACTAGACATATTTTATAGAGCTCAAGCACGTTTCTGTGTAGCAGACCCAACCAAAATGTTGCTTACTGAGCGTCCATTGTGTAATACCACAACCCTTCACTCGAGGACCAGAGCCTGGGGGGTGACGGATTTCACCACCACTGATGCTGTCAAACACTGTGTGGAGACAAGCACTTGTCGTTGCCTGTGGCAAACCGGATACAGATGGAGTGAAGACACCCAGAGATGGAATTCTTGAATGTGGAGGAGGCCAAGCTGAATGTCCACTTTGGAGAGCATGGCGCGTTCTGGCCTGCAGGTGGAGCCAGACTGTGGTGGAGTGGGGATGGTGGAGCTGATTGAGGCAGGTGTCCTCAATCAGACTCATCATCCCAAATGGTCTTTTTAACCTGTGTGTGTGTGTGTTACCTCGGGGCAGTGACAGGCGAGTGACAAGGCGTGAGCAGACTGTGGGGCTGAAAGAGCCGGAGAAGAGACGCCGCAACGACGAGAAGGGTTGAACGACTTGAGATCGCTGCAAATTACAAACTATTATTTGTCCTGTGTCGGGACAGTTAAATAAACGGGCAGTGCCCAGACCCAAACCTCCATGTCGACCTCACTCTGTGCCTGAATCTACTACATCCACAATCGAAGCCAAAGCCACTAAACCTAAGAGTATCAAACACGTGTGGTACGAAACCCACATAGCTGGGCGAAACACCTGCAGACAATGCTGTGAGCCTGGCTGGTGTGAGGGAAACTCTGACCGAGACACCATTTCACATGAATAATCTGGAAGCTTTTGGCACTATTAATGTGGAATCTTGACAGTTGACAGCAATATGTAGTATGCGCATACAAATCAGTTGTCGATATAATATGTGAAAATCATAGTACCTCTCCCCAACAGGGGGGGCGATGGAGGCTTCGACACACTTCCTGGATATCTTTGGGGCCAGGGACAGACCGAGGTGTTCAGTCAGTCAGGCGTTCCTAAAATACTCCTGTGGGGAGCATGGCGCATTCTGGCCCGCAGGTGGAGCCAGACTGTGGTGGAGTGGGGATGGTGGAGCTGAATGACACAGGTGTCCTCAATCAGACTCATCATCCCAGATGGACTTTTTAACCTGTGTGTGTTTGTTACCCCGGGACAGTGACAGGCGAGCAAGATGTGAGCAGACTGAGGGGCTGAAAGAGCCAGACCGCCGGAGACGCCGCAAAGCCGAGACGTGTTATACCACTGTAGATTATTATTTACAGCAAATCATTATTGTCCTGTGTCAGGACAGTTAAATAAACGGGCAGTGCCCAAACCCAAACCTCTGTGTCGACCTCCCTCTGTGCCTGAATCTACTACAACTCCCAAGTGGGCGAATCTCAGAAACTGCCTGTGTCACATGACCTTTGTGAACCAATCGTTTGGGTAAACGGCTTTCGACAGAGCCCTGTGTGTAAGCATGCAAAACGGGTCCACAGGTGGCGCTGTAGGTCTGCGCCCCTCCGTTTATTTGGAACAAAACAGCTGTAGAACCCTATCCGGGATTCTTCCTCGGGAACCACTCGGATTGGCCATCCTTGGCCAACTGAGAGGAGATTTCCTCTTTTAGGATTTATGTTGCTTTCCAGAGTGCACAGCTTGCAGAACAAGGTGTCGAGAATGGCGGTCTGTGCGTGGATTAATCCAAGACGTGGTGGGGAGACTTTGTGAGAGTCTGACTTCCACAAGGCACGACCACATCCATTCCTAGCTGGTTACTGAGTGTAATATAGGTGGGATCCTCAGCTAACCACTGGGATGGTTGGCTAGTTCTTTGTATAATGTCTCCCGGATCTGGTAGTAACTGGAGCCATGTTTTCTGTGGGAGAAAACAGAAGACACAGTGGTGATTTAGGAAGTTGACACACGCACTACGCCATAGCAGGGACATCAACCAACATTTGTAAAATCTCCCTTGAGAGAAGGTACTTGCCCACACACCAAAATAGTGCAGCAATTAAGCTTCGTTAAGATGCCAGAGGATAGCTAGCCATGCCAATTGCTTGAGAGCAAGAGTTAGTTTGCACTGTAGTTGCTATCCCTGTTTGCACAAAGTGAATGAACTAGCAACTGTCAGCTTAGCTGCATGCTCAAGTTATGACACACACGCAAGCTAGGCAACCATCCCAGTGCTGGCCTTAGCCTACACAATTAAACTAGCAAGTTATAAACCTATAACTTGTGGAATTATCATTAGCTAGCAGGGGTTCAAACGATTCTAAAGAATTGAGAGCACCAAAGCTAGCTGTCGACCTTCTCATGTTAGCCTGCTAGCTCAGAGAGTAGCAGTTTGTGCACAAGGTGAAAACCATCAAACTTGACAAAATGTGTCAACATTTGGCTTTGAATGTCGAGCTGAACAGCATGATTTAAGCAGAGACAAACTGCCCAGAGTTGCAAGTGTCACCAGTCGTGATTTGATTTGATTTATTTGTTCTTAGTGAAAATAAAATATTCAAAATAGTTCAGTTAAATACTATCTGCAG
>NC_137679.1:10009477-10311977 GCF_963989245.1 Nansenia antarctica | reverse complement strand
CATACTCACTAAACTCTTTAGAAGGCATCAAAACGCAGCAGAAATACAGTAAACCTAGTGTGTGCTACATGGATGTGTGTGGGAGTGACGCCTTTCACGTCTGCCCTATGTTCAGCTTTGGAAAAAAAGAAAGTAAGCTGTTAAGTAAGCTGTTATTACTTACCAAAGTACCCAGAGTAAGGTCCAGAGACCTAGTCCATTTGTTGATATTAATGTAACAGTGTAATCATTGAATTTGATCAAAAGGCTACCATGCAGAAAAAGTATGTACTGGTTGTGTTTAGCCAGGACCTCATTAGAATACCACATGTTCTATTATTTTATTTTTTTTCAGATTTTATCCCTTTTTTCACCCAATTTGGTAGCCAATTGAACCCAACCTAGCATCCAATTATCCCCTGCCTATTGCGAGGGATCCGCCGCACGACCCCGTGGCCGGCAGTCCCAGAGGAGGCCGCCAGGCAGACTAGCTGACTGGCTCCTCGAGCCCAGCACCGTTATTCCGGCACCCCGGGGGCGCTGTTGCGCGACGGATCCTTGTCCGGAACTAGTCCTATACCCCCCCTCGGGAGCGGCCGCCCAATATGCCGCTCCCCGTATGTGCCTCGGCCATATCCGGGTCTGGCGAGCCGGGATACGAACCCCGGCCCCGGTGGGCAGCATGCACTGGTGGCCAGTGCTTAGCCCGCTACACCACCGCGGGGCTCTACATGTTCTATTTTAAAGAGCTTACATATTGAATATAACATATCGATGGAAATATACAGAATATTGGTATTACTGTACATACTAATAGAAAAGCAGTGTTCAAATGGGAAGTGCTAATGGTTGATAAGTAAAACAGAACACAAATCTGAAGCAATACTGACATGTAATTAAATGCAGCATAATTCTTCATACATGCAAGAAGGACCTTTTGTCCTTTGTAAAAAAACAACAACAACCTCAGACTTTGTTGGCCCTTATATTCCCCCATGCAAACCACATTCAAAACAAATATTGATGTTGTCTCCAGGGTTATAACAAGCACTCACAAGGTTACGCACCAGTGTTTCAAGTGTCTCTATAATAGGGGCAAATGTGTCCGTCTCCCTCATTTCCTGCTCTCATTATCATACACACCGGTCTAATAGACTGAGAGCAAAACAACGTTGTTTATTGAGTAAAACAAATGTAATAAGCCAACGTTTCAACATAGAGATGGGATGAAGGGTACTTGTGTACTTAGATGCACACTGCTCCGGCTTCTAGTTCTACGTGACAGGGACCGGTGAAAACGTCTTCAAGTAGGGCTAGGTCCATTATGAAAGTGCAGATCGTAAGCATTCAAATGATGTGTCATACACTGAAATCAGAAAATAGAGCTGCTTTTTTTGTTTTGTTTTTAAAGAATCTTTTCCGTCATTTGCACGACTTGAGAATTGTCGACATGCGGACCTTTTCACCGGACCGTGTCACATACAGTATCTACGGTAAGTCTGAGAAAGACCAAGTATGTTGCACTGTAAATGTAAAGGGGTAACATCATGTTATTTCGGATTCTCTATCAGTAAAGGCCCCTCAATGACAGGGCTTTATTGGAGGTAACTTAGCTTGTGGGTTTGAAGACAAAAGGTGGAGGTGTACCCACCACCCGGGAGCAATTGATCCATCTTCTAATTATTACCTGGCTTAAGATGTTCTGTGTGGGACCATCATACCAATATCCAATCAAATCCAATTAACATTGCGTGCCCCCCTCCAGAAAACTACATTACAGAGGGATTACACAGCTATCTGTGCTGGTCTGATTAATGACCACAGTAATTAATGCTGAAAGGGTCTGTCCAAGGGCCTCGGTGTAAACGTGCTTACAGCAGTGATCCAGCTGCAGCCACACGAGAGCTCACACACACACACACACACACACACACACACGCTCGTGCATGCACATGCACATGCACACACACACACACACACACACACACACACACACTCACACACGCTCGTGCACGCACATGCGCACACACACACAGCACAAATGAAAGCACTCCTGGCTATTGTCTTAAAAATAGTGTTCACTTGCTGTGGATGTTGAAAGTAACCATCACAGTTGAAGAACCTTAAGAGTTGACAAAAAAAAAAAGGATTAACAGATACTTTCACAAGAACGGTGTACATCTGAAAAGTCTCTTTAAATTAGATGAGTACAGCAAGTCTCACTGGAATGTCTCACCAAAGTCACAGAACACCAGAGTGACCTGAGAAGAAACTGCACAGCACTTCATGAATAATTCAAGGTATCACTCAAAAGTTTAGGCACCTTAGAGATATGTTCAATATTCCATTTCGCCAATCAAGCATGTAAAACACTCTACTCTCACAAGCGATTCCACAGACGACAAGATGTCTGAGCTCGGAATTAAATCCATCTTCTATTCAGACATTTATCTGACAGCGGGTCGAATATTCACAATCTACCAACAGGAGCAATGCAACCCTGAGGGGTTCTTTTTTGTGTTACTCTGTATGTGTGCTGCTGTGCTTCTGTATTTCAAGATCAAATGTTCTTTATCGTTGATCAATGTCATTGTTATCACATATTTCAAAGGAGCTTGGCTTGTGTTTTCCTGGCTACAGTCTGATAAGAGCACAAACAGCTGCGTGCTCGACAGGCATGCTGTTTGGAAAACCCTTTGTCCTGGTCTGATGATGCCAATGATCCGACTGTTGGAAACTAGAAGGTCTTATCTCTCTCTCATCCTCTGCTTTAAAAAAAATTGAAATACATAAATGGAGGAAACAGAGTGAACACACCAAGAACACACCAAGAATGTTGATGACCTTGAATGAAAAGAAAAAGCTTGGGAAAATGTTGTTTGTCCATTTACTTGGAACACTGTTGGAACGGAGCCACCACGATCACCTAATTCACAATTCATGAGGTGAGTGTATTGAATCCTTCAATGCCCTTTGAAGGCCATTTGAAGGGGATGGGGGGAATGGCTGCCATGAACCTTGCATACGAAAGTGGTTCCATTCAGTAACAAATGTCAGCAATGTAGTTAATGTGTCGGCGTCATCTGGTTCAAATATGAATGACAGATGTGTTGCGCTGTTGTTGTCCTTTCGTGACCTCGCAGAGGTGAGTTTGTAAACAACAGAAGTAAAAGAAACAGAAAACAATTATAATAAAGACATGGCAATTATATACAAATTCCAAGACAACTCCTATATCCCAAGTCGTTCTACTCACCGCTACTTGGAACCTCAGTGCTCACAGCGGTCAGTAAATCCAGTAGGTGACTGATTCATCTGTGATTCTTCTCCTAGGCAGAACAAAGTGAATAGTGTTAGTTCAGGCAGAGCAGCCGGTGACAGAACAACTGGTTCACACGTATAATAATAATAATACATTAGACTTATATAGCGCTTTTCTAGACACTCAAAGACGCTTTACAAACTGAAAAGATCGAGTAGTAATAATAAAAAGAAACAAAAGGTAAACAGAAGAAAGTATAGGGGCCTAATTGAGGTAGTGCTGGGGACACATGGGAAGGGGAGTAGGAGAGGGTTAACTGGTGAAGGCGAGCTTGAAGAGGTGGGTTTTGAGGGCCTGTTTAAATGTTGGAAATGTATGAAACGTATGAAAAAACACCATCACATGTTCAAGGGACAAGGCTTAAAAGCAGCCACGTTTATACTCCTTCATACAGTTGTGACATGGTTGCACTGGCTATGAGTAAATTGTGTGTGGTCATCCCACCCACCACCCACAACATCCAACCACTTGGTCATTCTGTATGTAGCCTACAATCTAACCAAATAGATTGTGCGGAAATTCCTGTGGATAGCCGTATGAGTTGCTGCAGCACTACTCGAATAGCCGGAAGGCTCTAGAAAGCTCCGCAGAGTCTGAACACAAACTCCTGAAAAAAGCTCAAAGGATCAACATGTGTGGTTTATATATTGAAATGTGCAAGTGGGTTTTCTATTTTGTTGGTACAACTAATAGGGAATTAAAAGTGAGGATCACAGAACACAAAAAAAGATTGTGATGAGAAGTCCCTATTAATTTCATTGCATGATTATGTTTGGATTATTATTGACATATGTAATGCTATGAATTATGCTTTATTTACATATTTTAATTGGCTCTGTTCACCTAAAAGACACATTCCTCATTAGAATCAACTCCATTTAGCGTAATTTTTACTTCTGATTAGTCTTTGTAAACATCGCTTAGACGTCAATTAAATCTGTTTAGAGGAATATAAGAACCGTCATCTTAATATGAAAATATCATTATTTAGCAACAGCCTATGTGTATTATAAAAACTGTAAAACCAATAACGTCCGACTTGTATCATATAAGAACCTTCATCTTAATATGAAAATATCTTTATTTAGCAACAGCCTACGTGTATTATAAAAACTGTAAAACCAGCAACGTCCGACTTGTATCATATAAGAACCTTCATCTTAATATGAAAATATCATTACCGTATTTAGCAACAGCCTACGTGTATTATAAAAACTGTAAAACCAGCAACGTCCGACTTGTATCATATAAGAACCTTCATCTTAATATGAAAATATCGTTATTTAGCAACAGCCTACGTGTATTATAAAAACTGTAAAACCAGCAACGTCCGACTTGTATCATGAGTAAACTGACATGAGCAAACTGTGAGTGTCCTGACTGAACCTAAATCAATAACCATTGATCCCCTGGCTGCATTTGTACTCATGTAATTTCTACAGTAAGGAGACGTGTTGAGATCATATAGTTGTCTACTTGATAATGTAAATGAACATTTGATAATGTAAATCTCACGCATATTTGTGACAGGGTCTAGTGAAAAGGTCCCCAAGTAGGGCAAGGTCATGCAACGTTTGCAGGAAAAGTGCTATACAAATAAAAAGTTATTTTGTATTATTTATTTATTTCTCCAGATTATGAAAGTGCAAGCTTTGTGTCATACATTATCACATTGAAATCTGGAATATAGTTGAAGAAGATATTCTTATTTGAGTGTTGGAACCCCTCAAACCAAACACTGGAGAATAACGCTCTGAATCGTGTTTGCTACCATAGCGTTGGTAGCTAGGTAGGAGCTAAGGGGGTAGTGGGGGTAGTGGTGGTCTAGTGGATAGTGAGTTGGACTTGAGTTGGACTTGGGATCGGAAGGTTGTGAGTTCAAATCCCGCCTGAAGCCACACCACTACTAGTGTGCCCTTGGGTAAGGCACTTAGCCCTCAGTTACTCCAGGGGGAATGTCCCTGTAATTCGTAATTGTAAGTCGCTTTGGATAAAAGCGTCTGCTAAATGGCAAAATTATTATTATTAAATTAGCTAAGAAATAACATTGCTATGAACCTCTACCTGCATGTTAAGCACATCACAACATGCTGAGAGAACTTCAACATGCTAAAAACACACAACTACACATAATTAGATGATCACACAGTCCTTGCTTTTGAACACGTACCTAAAAGGTAAGTTTGTTTTCAAGCCATGTATTACTTTTCCAGTAGCCTACGGCAGACTATACAGTGAATCCAATTCACGAATGATACGTTTTTAGTGACCCTAAAACTGTTGTTTGTTATATTGCGTGGGCTCTTCAACACTTCAACTTTCATAATATGCCAAAAAAACTGAAAACAATTCAGATTTATTTATTTTTAAATAAGCTTTTTGGTCATTTGTGTGACTTGACACATCCGGACCTTTTTTACCAGGCCGTGGTCATGTTTGAGGTAAACATGCTTTGGAACATTTGAATGAATGAATGAATGAATGAATGAATGAATGAATGAATGAATGAATGAATGAATGGTCTTTATTGTCATTGCTATAGTACAGGTACCATACAACGACATTTAGGAGGGGTGGCTCCCCTGGTGTTAGGAAAGAAAAAAAAACTAAAAAAAAGAAAAAAAAAGAAGGGAAGGAGCTGGTTTACATAAATAAAGGCTATGTACACTATCCACTATACTATACTGTACAGATAGACGACTAGGGTTGTGAACATATTCATGAACATATTCATGCTTAATTTCTGAATTTAGGAATTAAATTATCTTTAGATGACAACTGCCAGTAAATTCGACAGCATGCTATTGAGTTTGTGTAATATCCCACATGCAAACCTGCTTGGGCTCTTCTCAAGTCTCACCATCACTCCCTATTTGTATGGGACTTCTCAGCCCTCTCCCTGAGCTGTCAACAGTTATTTGATCCACGCCTCATACATATTTGAACCTCCTAAGATTGTTTAGTATGTTTATCCTCATGCAGTTAGACAATCTACCTTCATCTCCAACACATGATTATTTCAACGCCACTGCTTCTCAAAGCAATCTCTTACAGTGCCAGTTTAGCCCTTTGTGAGTGAGGCTGATCGATGAAGATTAGGATAAAGATAGAATAAAGATAAAGATATAAGTGAAACAACAGCCCAATGCATAGAAAATGCTCTGTCCATGGGGAATTAGACCATCTGGAAAAATCTGACAAAGGAATGAAAATAAAATTGGGTAATTTGCAAATCCCATTATGGATTGTAAGTAAGTGCAATAGCCGGAGCAGGTCCAAGTAGAGCTATTATATCATAATGTTGGGGGAGCTTGCTGTTATAATGGTATTCATTCATCACATTTGATCATGTATATGAGGTTTAAGTAGGATTCCCAGCTCTTGATTCATTGGGTCTCATGGTAATAACGCTCAGATGTAGTGTCCCTCCACAAACAATGAAGAAGAAACTAGAATCCATGGAAAACAGACTGATCGTTTTGGACACAATTGCACTGGTAAGTCTAAAAGTATCTTTGTACAATAACTGCTAACATCCATTAATACACTAATATCCAAATATCTGTTCATCATGGGTTGTATAAAGACTGTCTAAAGGCTGTCTTTCTACTGTACTGTTGAGGAACCCCTAAGTTTTACAATATGTGGGGGTGTCATGGTTTTGCACACCGCTGTCAGTGGATAATGAGTAAGCTAAAATAACTTCTAGGTTTAACACTAGAACAGCCATGGGTGGGGTCATTTAACCAAGTGAGTAAAACAAAATGTCATACCTTTCCACTATCACATTTTAGGACCCTCCTTTCATGACTTTTCCTGTGCGTTCTACCACCCCAGTATCCTTACATTTTCAAAATCACATCAGGATGAGCTAGAGTAAAGCTATTTTGCAGTTTTTTCTCTTTAGGAGGCAGGCTAATTTACAAGAGGCGCCAACTAGTGGTCTTTGTGTGTAAGTAGCAGCTTTCCATTGTAAAGACTATGGTAATTTGACCCCCCCGAGGCGGCTCTAATAGTAGGTAAAAATAGGCACGGCTGTTCTAGTGTTAAATGTGCACAGGGATGGAACCTGCCCCAAATGTGTGTGCTAGAATCACCAATATTATGTAAAGTGCATGCACCGTTTCTCCAAGGGGGACACATCAGATTCAAATGCTTCATCCATAGTTACAGTAGGTGATTCCTAGGAAGAGATGTGTATGCCTCCCCTCTAATTGAAATTCCATTGGTGTTGGTGCCCTCTGTGGATGCTTTAAACTCAGATGTAATCGAGGCAGTGATGGTTTTGTAGTTTGTGTGGCTGGAAATGGGCAGTAATAGGGACGTTTGAAGACACGCAGTGGAGACTATTGACGTCCCAGGCCTCTGAGACCAGTCAATAGATTCTTTTTTTCGTCCGATTACTAGCTCCGGTTGCCAACCGGCCATCATTATTAAGGCTGTCTAGCCTTTTGAACCAGAATGGAATACAAATGAACCAGGCTGCGGCAGGAAAAGTGTTTTAATGCACTTTGAATAGCTATAGTGTGCAGGAATGCAATGGGTTTATCTATGCACTGTATGTGTACTGTATGTGCCAATACTGTATATCAACAATAAATAGACCTTCATTCATGTAACGGTACCATAACACACACACACACACACACACACACACACACACACACACACACACACTTCACACACACACACACACACACTTCACACACACACACACACACACACACACACACACACACACTCACACACACACACACACACACACACACACACACACACACACACACACACACACACACACACACTTCACAGAAAATGTGTTTGCCAAATGATGAGATAGCAGAAACGCACCGAGCGAGCCTTTCAGTTTGACATATGTTTTAATATCCCTGCATTATGCAACCATTGCTAAATGTCATGTAAATGCTTCGATGAATTTCAATTTACCATCAAGCCAATAAGCCCCCAATTTGTATTTTGAGCTGATAAAGTGAAATTGAGGGATGAGAGAAATGTGGAGGGCCGGTAAGAAGAGACCGAGATCCCCTCCCGGAGAGCAGCGTTATCCACCGTGAATACAGAACGGCGCTGGCAGGGAGGAAAAATAGTCATTTGTCAGCCGTTAAGTCCGTCAAGTTTCGCACTGTAATTAATGGGAAAGCAGCAGTATTGTGATTAGCCTTGCAGAACAAGTACAAGATAAGTCAGAGAGCCTGGGCTGATCAAACAGGGATGGACACGGAGGCCTCTTTCTCTCTTACAACTCAGAATAACCGACTGAGGGAGTAGTGGAATGACAGAATAGGCTGCCAACCAAAAGGAAACACATGACATGCTAACTCCCCCCTGTTACATGCTAACTCACCCTGTTACATGCTAACTCCCCCCTGTTACATGCTAACTCCCCCCTGTTACATGCTAACTCCCCCCTGTTACATGCTAACTCCCCACTGTTACATGCTAACTCCCCACTGTTACATGCTAACTCCCCACTGTTACATGCTAACTCCCCCTGTTACATGCTAACTCACCCCTGTTACATGCTAACTCCCCCCTGGTACATGCTAACTCCCCCTGTTACATGCTAACTCCCCCCTGTTACATGCTAACTCCCCACTGTTACATGCTAACTCCCCCTGTTACATGCTAACTCACCCCTGTTACATGCTAACTCCCCCTGTTACATGCTAACTCACCCCTGTTACATGCTAACTCACCCTGTTACATGCTAACTCCCCCCTGTTACATGCTAACTCCCCCCTGTTACATGCTAACTCACCCCTGTTACATGCTAACTCCCCCCTGTCTATATACCCCCCTGTGAATAGACCATAATAGTGTATATAAGTATAGAAGTTCACATAATAGAGACATTCTCAGATGTCTACCGATCACGTATCCCCCTATTTTTATTTTTATTCCCCCCTATTTATGTCTCATGCTTGTTTTTTTATTATCTTACTAGGACTGTGTTTGTTTGTTAGCACCTAGGGTTTGCATTCACATTTCGTTGTACCTGTTACAATGACAATAAAGATCATTCATTCATTCATTCTCATTAGATGTTGTCGTATATTTCCACACACATGCATAGATAGTATGATAGGGGGTCATGCTATTCTGTAGCCTTCATGTTTGCACCAGCGGGCACCCGGAAGGGTGACATCACAGTGACATCACAGGGGACGGCCCTCATGGCCATCTGGATAAGGTGATAGGCTATGACCTGTGACTGTATTTGCATATTGTGGATGAATAGGGTTGAGACCCAAGGGGGGGCCTCTTTACCAGCGGATCTCAGCAGAGGAGGACAGACACAAGGCTTCAGCTGCTGGTATACGTATACCCTGTTTTTGTAACTCTGATTAAATCGTCTTAAACTCAATAGCTGTTCTTTGATTCATAACTAACAAGAGAAATACTCAACACATGGCGAGCCTAGCAACGGAGTCTAAAAAGGGAAATCTATGTTTGAAAACTTAAGCTGAAGCCACGAGCTCTGAAGACGGTAAGAATTAAAATAGCGCTATTTTCTGTTTAAACCGCTAGGGGCGCGTGTGCAACAGCTGGGTTTTCAAGCATTTTCTTTGAGACTAAAACAACCTTCAACTTTAAGGTTTAAAGTAAAGTAACTTGTTGGAAAAGGAAACACATCTTTCATAGTCTTTAAACTGGGGGTGAGAGCCGGGTTAAGAAGCCCGTATTTGAAAATATACGATTTAATTTGTAAGGTATTTGTAAATGAGTGATTTGATTTGCATGGTGTTATGGAATATCGTGTATGTGTGTAAAATTTGGTATTAGAGGAAGACGTACTCTAATAGTGTCTATATGAAAAAGTGTAGACTGCCAGAAACAAACTGATAAAGGCATTTTGAAGTGGACTGGTATATTACTGATATACGTGTATTAGATCAGAGAAAATTCTGATGAGTGTATTAATGTGTTAATGGTAAGGGGATACGTATTTCTAAATTTGATAAAGTGTAACTGGATTATGGAGTCTGTTTTGTAAATAAGAGCATTATTTGAAGTAGATTAAGAAATCAATTCTTCAGAACTGTGTCATAGAATCCATTCTTAGACGCCATTGCCCTTTGTCCGGAGAAAAGACACGCACAGAGGGCGCGGTTTTCCCCAGAGGTTAGACAAAGGGTTGTTAAATTGACCCCCCTGCTTTCTGCCCTCTGGCCTTTTCACACATCAGGCTACAAACACGCGGTGATTTTTCAAGGAAAACGGGTTGTAAAGCCCCCCTCTTCTTGCCTCTGCAAACAGACACTCCTTTAGAAAGCATTCCTTTAGAAAGGAACCTGACTTTGATTAATTACATTCCTTATTTCTTACAGATAAAGTTAAATTCATTTCACATAGGTTGTGTAGTAATTTAGAGATAGAAAGATAGTGAATTGATCATTGGGGTATTTTAAAGTAGTTTAAAGTTTAAGCATTGTTTGTTAAAAGTAAAAGATAAATAATAGTTTAACTGGATTGAAAGATAATCGTGAAATTGTTGTGTCGTGGATGTTGTGAGACTAATCTCTTCACAGGAGCGGTTTTTCCCCCAGAAGGAAGGGCAAAGACCAGCCCCTCCCCCTCCTCCTTCCTCTCTCATACAAGGCTGTCTTTGTCTCCAGTTTCAAGGAGAAAAGGGGGGGTGAAGGAGCTGGCGCATGCGCGTTAGCAGGAGCACAGCTCCATCTGCTGGCCAAAACACGACAAGACATTTTTTTAAAACATTGGCTCTCTGTAAATTGATGAAATACAACCCTCCTTCATTGATGATGTTTGTGAATGATTGTTATATATTACTTTAATTAATTTAATTAATTACAAATTGATTGAATTAATTATTCAGATCATTTTATTTTTCTGTTTTCACAAAACTTTGATCAATTGTTTTGTGACAATCTAATGATATGTTGATAATAGCTAATTGACTTCACAGGTTTACATCAATGAAGTGTCAATGAATAATTCTAACTAATCATTCATTCCTTTCACTTAACAAGTCGATTTCTTTACAGATTGTAATTAATAATTAATCATTCATTCTTTTCCAAATAACAAGTCGATTTCTTTACAGGTTATAATTAATATTTGTAATTTACATCTTTTATTTCAAGTTAGGTCATGTCCACAGCTTTTGATTAGGAATAGCAGAATAGATTGTATTGATAATTAAGCAGTAAAAGGGTTTTTGTAAATCAGTGAATACTTAGGTGTTGACCAGCCTTTGTGATTTAATAATTGTGTTGACCAGAACTGTAATTAGTATTGAATGAGTAATTAAGTGACACATATTCATAAACAATTAGGAAACACATTTAAGTATAAAGTACTTACACAGAGATTAGAGTTAAATTAATACTGCACTGACATACACAAGAGGCAAATCTGTTATTCTGAGTTGCAGGGTTTTGTGGGGACGGTTAATACAGTTATATTGGACTAGCATTTGTTTAGCAAACAAGACAAAATAAGGTGGGTTGTAAGAAGCGTACACCTTATCTAATATAGAATATTGTCAGCATATTGAGCAAAGTAGAATGGGGTCAAACTCAACGAAGCTGTTAAAAGATATTAGTGAACATCGTGGAATGTTGGCTACGTTATCCCCTATGGCTGTAGTGGAAAAAATGAATCCTCTTGTTAGGGAAATTAGCAAAATGTCTACGAAATGGAATAGCCGTTGGGCATACATTGAACAGCCGTGGCCGAAAGAGGGCAGCCTTAATTTACAAATAATTGCAACATTGGAAATACTTATCAATGGGCACAAAGCACATCAAAGAGGAAAGATTAGATCAGAGAAACGCAAGTTAGAGTTAGCTATTTTAGATCTATTTAAGGTAGAGGGACAGAAAATAGCTCAGATGGAACCGGAAAAGAAAAAAGAATTGGCCAGAACACTGGAACAGAAATTGAACATTTCATCCCCAGACATGTGTCCTGTCTCCAGTCCCCCTCCATATGCTAAGGCACTGGAGGACCATTCCCAGAAGAAGAAGAAGGAGCCAAGGAGAAAAGGGGACGACAGGAGTGCCGAGGAAGATGACAGCGAAGATGGCAGTGAAGACTCAAGTGATGACGACAATGCAGATGGAGGCTACAACGCGCAGGTCAGGAAGATGATAGCCACAGCCGAAAGGAAAGGTGGGAGAAGACGCCCGGAGAAAGCGGAAAGAGAGGAAGATTGTCACCGAATGTCATCAAATACATTAAAGAACTGTCCAGTGCTGATTCGGGGTAACAAGATGGAATATCATCCGTGGCATCATACAGATCTGTCTGAAGTGATCGAGAAACTCCCAGTTCTGGAGGAGGGAGGACATTCGTGGACGCGAGAGGTCGACGTGATACTGACAGGAACGCAGGCCGCAATGGGAGACCTGAAAAGACTCTTAGCTTTTATTGCAGGATTGGATACAATGCAGGAAATATTGATGAAGGCAGGACTTCATAGATATATCAATACATCAGTTTATGATCCAGAGCTCTTCGCAGCAAACAGAGGCAGGCTGTGGAAAGCAATCAGAGAGACCTACCCTACTCACATTCACCCAGACAATATCATTGTGAAACCACTGGGGGGGGATGAGAATCCCAGGGGTTATGTTGCCCGTGTGCACTCTCAATGGAGAAGTGTGACAGGGAAAGACGCTGAAGATAACCCCTTAGAAAAATCCATAATCAGGGAAAAAATACAAGAAGGGCTTCCTACCCCAGTTAAGGATAAGCTAGCAGAAGTGGTGGGGCTACGACACATGAACAAAGCTGTTTATATAGACCACGTAGCTCATCAAGTTGAGTTATATCGAAAGAATATTCAGATACAGAAGGCACGAGACGAAGAATCCCTCAGAATATTGACTCATTTGCAATTGACTGAAAGCGAGAGGAACATAGAGGGAGTGCAGGCTTTAGCCCCACAGCAACAGCCACCTGGAGTGCAGACTGCTACTTACCAGTCCTACCCACAGGGGCCACAAGGGGGGTATCCATACCCACAAGGGCCACCAGGGGTGCAAGCGGTTCCATACCAGATGTACACACAGCCTGGCCAAGGACCACCACCAGGGGGATGGACAGCAGCAGGGAAGGAGATGCTAGAACCATGTTACCAATGCGACCAGAATGGACATCTAGCCTGTACCTGCTGCAACAGGCCCCAGGGGGGCGCAGGGGGGAGCCAAGGAGGAGGATATTGGCCTCCTACTACACCTGCTCCAGGAGTGATGAACCCTTACGGAGGCCCAGCAGCTGGCCTATAGGGGTGCCCGGAAGATCCGAGTGGGAGGTGCCAGCTGGTGGTGACACAGAAGCCTGAAGACGCCACGCACCTTCCTATGTCTAGAGAATATGTGAAGACAATCGGATTTGAGGGAATTAAACAGCTGATTCCTACAACTGAGCTTGTAGACTTAGAGTACAAGGGACAGAGAGCAACTCTGTCAACATTTGTGCCAGAACACACGCCAACAGGGCTGCTAGGGAGAGATGCTCTATGCCAATTGAACTGTACAGTAAAATGCACACCTGACGGCTGTCAGGTGACGGTGCCATCCGGTGTTCAGATTCCATCGACAGCCAGAGTGATTAAGCATAGAACAGACCTACAAGCTTTGCCTTTAAAGGGAGCTGATATAGAATATTGGGTTGATGGGTCTTGTTACGGGGTAGGAGAAACTTTGTGCGCTGGGTATTCCTTAGTTAAAGCACAGAATTCAAAGTTTATTGTAGAACAGGCTGAGGCAGTTCCTCAGCCTTGCTCGGCTCAGTTGGCTGAATTGATTGCCCTCACGGAAGCATGCAACTTGGGAACCGGACGGAGAGTGACAGTGTACACCGACTCTGCCTATGCACATAATGTTTGTCATTTTAATGGAGCTGTATGGAGGGGGCGGGGTTTTAAGAGAACTGATGGTACGCCTATACAGCACCACGCACAGATCATGAAGCTGTTACAGGCCATGATGAAGCCAAAGGAATTAGCCATAGTGAAGTGTGCCGCACACAGGTCTGAATCATCACATGTCACACAAGGTAACAGGGCTGCAGAGGATGCAGCCAAAGCCATTACAGGAGCAGACAAGGCAGGTAAAGGTCTTTTGGTCACACATGAAAAGCAATTACAGGGCATGGTCACACTTGAGGATTTATTGATGTTACAGAGTAGAGTAACTACGCTAGACAAGAACGTTTGGCTAGCAAGGGGGGCAAGTCAGGATGACACAGGTCTATGGAGGAATCATGAGGGGTTGGTTGTAGCACCCTCAGATTTAATAGGCATGTTAATACGGGAAGCTCATGGATTAGCACATGTGGCTAGGGGGGAGGTAAGACGCAAGATCACCAAGGAATATGGGTTTTGGAGTCCATATTTGATGGAACAGATTGACCATGCTTTGGGTCAATGTGGGGTCTGCTGGAGAAACGACATCAGAGTGGGTACACCAGTGGTGTCTGGGCATATCCCTACCCCAATAGGGCCACGGGTGGTGGACAGGGGGGTGGATGTACAGAGTAGGCAGGATGTTGTGTCAACAGGTGCCGAGGTCCCCAGAGAACCTGAGAAGGAGGAGCTACGACGAGATGCTGTGGTGTTGCCAGAGCCAGTGGCAATGCCAGTGTTACAGCCAGTGACATTACCGGCAGTGCCTGAAACCGAGGGGACAGTGGAAAGCTGTCCAGATGCCAATGAACCAGAAACCAACGAAGCAGAGAGGGTTGACAGTCTGGAGGTCCAGCCTGGGAGTGTCCAAAGCCTGGACACCTGTGCTACTGGGGATGCTGGCGAGTGCCTGCATCATGCTTCAGATGATGCTGAGGGCGACTCCCCAGACCTTGATCAGCGGGGGAGGGGACCAGGCGGCTGCCTGAACCTCAATGACACTGACGGACGACGACCAGTTAGGAAAAGATTAAAGACTATGAATAGGGTAGTGAAGCAGCAGATCAAAGGGAACGACGGGAATGGACAGCAGATGATAGCATGGCTGGAAACGGTCTTAGGGGCATGGGAAACTTATTTTGCTAAGATAGGAGCACCTATTATAGCAGACATGATTTTTGACTTTCTTAGGAGGCAGGGCCTCATTGACTGTTTTTGGAAAATCAGTCACTCAGTCCACGTTAATGAACTTTTCAGAAGACTAGTCCTCACCTGAGGTGAAGATCTATGCATTAATGCATTCCCTTTGTCCTATGCTTACTGTTGGAGAATTATGTGTTATGATAACTGAATGTCATTATTTGTGTATTGTTTGTTTGTTTCTATATTGTGTGATTGAGGTCAGTTGAGAAGTGATGTGGTGGTTATACAAAGCTAGGAGAGAGGTTCTGTTCCTAGCGCAACGAAAATGGAAGCTCCTGACTATGAAAGTGTTATCAATCTGAGACAGCGGTAAAGGCTGTTCTCCAACTGGGTTCAAGTGCTAGCAACCTCTGACCCTGACGCTTCAAGGACAAAGAAAACATCGGTCGTTGGAAGTTTCTGTATTGATTTGTGCATGATGAACTGTGTTTAGTTTAATTGTGATTGTTATTTTCAAGATTCTTTTTATTATTGGTTGTTTTCTATTTTTTGTTTATAATATCTTTGGTTCCTAATACTGGTCCTGGGTTGGTCTGTGTTATTGTGCTTCTTGTGTTGTGTGTTGGTGTAGTTTTTCTGTTTGTTGTTGTTTATTTATTTATTTTTGGGATGTTTTGTGGGGTTTGTGTTTTTGTTTTTGTTTTGTGGTCGTTTAGTTTCGGAACACCCTCTGGGTGGTCCGAGGGGGGATGTGTCGTATATTTCCACACACATGCATAGATAGTATGATAGGGGGTCATGCTATTCTGTAGCCTTCATGTTTGCACCAGCGGGCACCCGGAAGGGTGACATCACAGTGACATCACAGGGGACGGCCCTCATGGCCATCTGGATAAGGTGATAGGCTATGACCTGTGACTGTATTTGCATATTGTGGATGAATAGGGTTGAGACCCAAGGGGGGGCCTCTTTACCAGCGGATCTCAGCAGAGGAGGACAGACACAAGGCTTCAGCTGCTGGTATACGTATACCCTGTTTTTGTAACTCTGATTAAATCGTCTTAAACTCAATAGCTGTTCTTTGATTCATAACTAACAAGAGAAATACTCAACAATGTCAGAACAGGTTTTGTGCAAAATTGTAGGATCTTACAGTGGGAATCTGACATCTTGCCATATGACAAACATTCTGGTGATTATTTGATCAACTGATGACTGTGTAGCCTAGTCCCACTTCACCTTGTGTGTCCCCTATAACCATTATCACAGTGAACTAATTTGTTCCTCAGTGATGATTGACACATTCTCACTCACTCACCCACTCACTCACACCACACTCACTCACTCACACACTCACTCACTCACTCACACCACACTCACTCACTCACTCACACACTCACTCACTCACACACTCACACACTCACTCACTCACACCACACTCACTCACACCACACTCACTCACTCACACACTCACTCACTCACTCACTCACACACTCACTCACTCACTCACACACTCACTCACTCACACACTCACTCACTCACTCACTCACTCACACACTCACTCACACACTCACTCACTCACACACTCACTCACTCACTCACTCACTCACTCACTCACTCACACACACACACACACACACACACACAGTCACTCACTCACTCACTCACTCACTCACACACTCAACACAAAAACACATTCATACGCACACATGTACACACGCACACACACACACACACACACACACACACACACACACACACACACGCACCTACCTACCTATGACCCTCAAGGGCTGCCTCTTGGCATCAGCAGTCCTGACCTCTGTCGGACGAGCAAAATGTGACCCATGAAGTGATACCATGGCAACAGACCCAAATGAACACACTAATTACCCTACCTTATAAATAGACTTAGCAATCTAAGTCTAGAAGGATGTTCTAGAGAATGTACAGCTGGTCTATAAGGGCATTTTGGCTGCTGTTGTAGTTGTTTTATTTACATGTTTATTTTATTTTCTTGACAACAAACATATACAAACTGAATTCTCTTGATTCCTTAGAATGTATGCATTCCACTTTGATCAAATTAATTTCGCTTCAATAAAATATGCCAGTATTCATCACAGCCAGGATGTTGTTGGCAGGAAGTGGAAGATTTGCATAACAATCAAGATGGCAGAGGATTCTCCACGAACACATGAACGTATGTGCAACTAATCTAGTCCCCCCCCCTTCACCACAAAGAGAGCCTCAGTCAATGGCACATTGAGGGGGGGGAAGGGGAGAGAGAGAGAGGAGAGGAGAAAGGAGCAGGGATAATTTATGGTTAGATGGAGAATGAATTGAGGAAGCACTCCTCCTGAGGAGGTTTTGAAGGAGGCGAGCATTCCAATACCTTTTTTCTCTCCCCCTCCTCCTCTAAGCTGACAAAAACAACAAAAGACATTAAGTGTCAGAATGGGGAGAGGTGGCATCCTTTACAGCCCAGAGAGAGTCTGTCTCTCAGCACAGGCACCAGCCACCGCTGCTATAGAGGTCTTCGCCAGCTGGACCTTCCATGCTACTTCGTGACGTCAGAATTATAAGGTTCTATCTCCATTTTTGTCAAAATTGAGTTTTTTACATAATCTGATCCATTAGGTGTTTATTAATGCCTGTGTGGTGTTATTTAAAAAAAAAAAAATAATAATAAATAAATAAATTAGTTATTCATAAAATACAAAGGTTCCATCTCACAAAACATAATGGAATGTAAAAACCTTGACGCTCAATATCTCTGAACTGCCCTAAACGGAGATAGAACCTTATAATTCTAAGCTCACGACAGGCACCAGCCACCGCTGCTATAGAGGTCCTCGCCAGCTGGACCTTCCATGCTACTTGGCTGTTCATCTCCTAGCTATTTCATCTGAGGCATAATGCACATCATAAAAAGCAATGAGGTTCATTTCAACAACATCCAGCAATCAATTATTGAGGAATTAGTCCAAGAAATAATTGCTTTAGAATGGAACCACATGTCAAGCAATATTTGCAGATTATCAGCGAAGGAAGACTTCCCATGCATGGACTGATTGTGCCATTTTTAATTGTCAAATGTTTATGGTTTATCTTTAAAAACACTTGATCCTTGGACTCTGGTCTTTACTGGGGGATGAGCCAATGTAGAATTGAAAAAAAAATGGAGTGTCCGGGCTACGGTAGTCAGATTATTATCAATAAACATGTAGTATGAAAAGCCATAAGGCCGTTTCTCCAGTGAAACAGTCAGCGTCAGAGAAGTGTGACTGCAATGTGTGATCAGACATATAGTACACATTTCTCTTCGTGAAGCTGAAAATAAAAACAAAAAAATGAATATTTAATATGATGATTTTGTCATAAAATGTAATTATTAAGATGTAAGATTGTCACTGTATTGATACAGTCTGACGATGTAAATGTGTAAACGTGTGTCATTTGGTAATGAAGTGAATGCTAAAGCACTTTCAATTACGGTGCTTCTCTATCTACAGTATATCCATCTTCTCGTCTTTTCTAGGATTCTAATGTTCCACCAGTTGAATTATAAACCTTGGCAATGATGAGAAAGGCACTACAGATTGAGCTCACACCTGGAATTCCTTTGAGGTAGGGCCAAGAGCCCCCAGAGGAAGAGAGAGAGAGGGAAATAGGAAAATATGTCATGGTCCTTGTGCCAGGATGCCATTCTGAACCCAGTGGGGGATCCCTTTTGATTTGGTACTTGCAATGTTGCTTTCCTCCACACAATATTGCCAGGTTATTACTTTATTTTGTATTGAACCTTTATTTAACCAGGACCAATTCCAAAAACACAAAGTCTCTTTTGCAAGAAAGACCTAGCCAAGAATATTATTTTTAACAGTTTTTTTTCTTCTAGGTGAAGCATATTTTGAAGACTCGTCCATGCCCCTGGTGTACACTATGGAAAGGCAGTCTTCCCTAACTCTGTAATGGCCCTGAGGACTAGTAGCACCACCTCGTAAACTGTGTCTAATAACTGCTTGTGGGGAAGTAGAGAAGGCTACAGAGGTATAGGGGGAGTTTACTCAGAAGGGCTTTCTACAGTATATAAACTATTACCAATGTAGCTCTCTGTGCATGTAAAGCAAGGTCCTGCCCATCGATGCAAGGTGCAACGATAGGTGAGAGACATGGCATTTGTAAGAAAGCGCAAGGATGCATGATGCGCAAAGGATCCAATCTCTGTTACACAGAAGAGGCTGCATGCATGTACAATAAGTCACCATAATGAATTACAGAAATAAAGGTGGCTTAAACAGGCTTCTTTCTAGCCTCAAACAGAAAGCTAGCCTTGTTACGGAAAACCAACCATACACCTAGGTATTTGTAGGATGACACTTTGATGATGAAATGGATGTTCCCCCAGACTGAAGACCCATCTCTTCAGGTTACATCTTAACTGCTCCTCCTGAGACATCTTCTGACCCTCACCACTACGTCTCCTAAAGACACCCGCTTTCCCCTCTACTGTGTCCCTAAGAACTTCTATTGCCCCCCTTGTACTGTTTCTCAGTTTCTCCAGAAAAAATAAAGTTTTAGTAGAAGGCGATAGGGAGAAGGTTTTTTCTTCTATCAGTGGCCCCGGGCCCCGAGCTAGATTACTCTTCCTGCAATGAATAGTGGACTGCTGATTCACATGCTTAGTATTCAAATGTATTGATTGTAAGTCGCTTTGGAATAAGGCGTCTGCTAAATGCCAAAAATGTAAATGTAAAGATGTTTAATGTTCCTCGGAGTAAGACCAACAGTCACTCCAAATCTTGTATCCCTTCAGCTATCAGATTACTTAACTCATGGTGATCACTTCAAGTAGACTTACCATGCACTGTTCTTAGTGGAGTAGTTTTTTTCTTTCTTTTTTTTCTTTTTTACACAACTAAAAGGTGCCCTTTAATGACCTAGTTGTCTGTTCACTGCACTGTGCTTGACATGACATTGTACTGTTGTATGTTGTTTGTGTCTGAATGAGGAGTAAAGCTACGAATGAACTGCCCCCAGCGGGATCAATAAAGGCGTCTGAATCTGAATCTGAATGTGAAAATGTTAACCTCTGGCTGAGAGCGAGTTCTGGTGAAGATGATGACTTTAGTTTTGTTTGCATTCAAGACTAGTTTGAGACCATAATATGGGGTGTTCTGTCGAGACTGAAAGGCAGCCTGGAGGTCTTCAGGCAGCCTGCACCAGAGAAGGAGCATGCTATAATTTTCCAGGGCAATAACATCTATGGTTTAACTGTCTTAATAAGTGAGTGCCGTTCGTGTATTCCTGGAAGAGGCTATAGACAGGCATGTTTTATGCCAAATGAGGTAAGCTCCTTTCAATGAGATGTACTGTCTGACATGTCTCTGTCTCTGCCAGTGTGTGTGTGTGTGTGTGTGTGTGTGTGTGTGTGTGTGTGTGTGTGTGTGTGTGTGTGTGTCTTTGCCAGTGTGTGTGTGTGTGTGTGTGTGTGTGTGTGTGTGTGTGTCTCTGCCAGTGTGTGTATGTGTGTGTGTGTGTGTGTGTGTGTGTGTGTGTGTGTGTGTGTGTATGTGTGTGTGTCTCTGCCAGTGTGTGTGTGTGTGTGTGTGTGTGTGTGTCACACGGCAGCAGATCTGTTGGCAGCATCCAGGTCCTTAAAACAGCAGTGAGCGAAAACCCCTGACACTCCGGGAAGTAAATTGCATCAGATCAATTGAAAATGTCACCTTCACAGGCCGTTTGATTAAAAGGAAAGTGCTGAATACTCTTTATCCTCTAGGACCAGAGCCATAAGTCTGGGGGGACTGACAATGCAAAGCAGAGAAGGCAGGGAATGAGCTTGATGAGGTGTTAACTAAGACTTACTGCACAGCACCCAACCCAAGTTCCTGTAACGGCTGAAACACACCCTTATTAACCACAGGATATGTAACGGTTATTCTATTGAGAAACCATCTAAAATAGATGATTAAGACAGAGGTTCATCACCTCATAGTTACATTGGTAAACACTAAAGAACGATAGAGAGCAGTCACTGGCAGAAGAGGAAAAAAGGCCTTACAGAATGAAACGGAATGAAGACGTGTTGCACGTAGGATGTTCAGCTGAGCATATGAGTTTTGTTTCAGCTCTGGTAGAAGGCTGGTAGGTCAGTGCCCTTTGGCTTTGGGAAAAGCCCTTTGCCCCCAAAACAGTGCAATGTCAGTAATCCTCTCTTGTGATTGTACCCTCTGCTCTAACTTTCTCTGCCTCCCCCACCGTCTGTACACAAGTAAAGAGCAGAAGAGCAGAAAAGTAAAACACGAAGAACAAACAGGAGGGCATGCAGGAATTGATGTGTGGGCCCTAGACATGGAGTCTCTGGCAATGTTGTTATGTCTCAATTGAACTGGAGGGAACTGTGGGAGGCGAGGTGTGTGTGTGTGTGTGTGTGTGTGTGTGTGTGTGTGTGTGTGTGTGTGTCTGTGTGTGTGTGTGTGTGTGTGTCTGTGTGTGTGTGTGTGTGTGTGTGTGTGTTTGAGCCTGTCCTTTTTCTGACTCAACCTCCACTGTAAGCCTTGTAGATCAGCATATTGTTACTCCACCTGTTTAACTGGGAAGTGAAGTGTGTGTGTGTGTGTGTGTGTGTGTGTGTGTGTGTGTGTGAGAGTGTGTGTGTGTGTGTGTGTGTGTGTGTGTGTGTGTGTGTCTGTGTGTGTGTGTGTGTGTGTGTGTGTGTGTGTGTGTGTGTAGATAACGTGCCCCGCGGCCACCGATAATTGTTTTTTGGGAGATTTCAAGCCCAGTGTGTCAACATCCATGCAAACTTGCTTTAAGGGAATAAAAGGGCTGAGGGCACAGCAACATAAACAGCAACATAGACGTAACTTCCAATTCACAAGAATTGGAATAGACTTTGTGATTGGGGTATGGACCTATCGCTAAGCCACGCCCCCAAAATAGAAATTGTCCAATCATATCACAGCAAAAGTCACTACAGGCAGAAAACTCGGACAAACAACTCGCTAATATCTGATGGTGAAAAGCTTCTAGACTAAATATTCTTGTCATCTTTAAAAAAAAACATGTCTATTACTTGCTGTGGTAAATCAGAAATCAGAAATGTGCCAACTCCCGCCATTATAAGTCATTGAATGTCATTCAGTCACTGTCAGTCACAAGCGTTGTTTGTTTGTTTGTGAGTTTTCAAAGGGGGCGTGGCTTAGCGATAGGTCCATTGGCTCAACCAAGTGAAGTTTGCATGTTCCATGTTCATTCTGAGAATCAGAACACAGCCTAACACTCTGCTATGGTGCAAGATTCAAGATGGCAACACCAAACAAGGACTGCAAGAAAGCTTCTTTACTACAGTATATCTCATAACGCCACTCATAACGACTGACCAATGAAATGCATCAATTAGTTGACCCTGCTGAAGCTGATCAGCAGACCATCTAACATTATATTACTTAAGTTGGATACTGATAAATAAATTAGAGGATATGGAAAAAATACACTTTAAAATACTACTACTCATGTAAATATAGAAGGTGTATACCTTATTTACGAATAATTAAACAGGCACGGTGATAGGGGAAACCTAGTTATATAAGATAGCAAGAACTGAAAGTGTATTCCTATCATTACTGTATGTTGGTGTTTGTGATCATTTTTTTTATTATGTTCCTATTTATGTTGTATATATATACGTCCTGTTTTGTCTATTTGAGGGTTGTGGTTCGTTCTTTTGCTGTCTTGGCTTTCTTCTTCTTTGTGTTTGTTTATTGTTGTTTTGTTTTCACACACAAACATGAATGGCTTACTACATACTGTTGTACTGATAATCACTCCATGTGGTGGGTCTGGGTGTGGGTGTCGAAGCACACAGCGACCAAGATCCTCCACTGTCAAACAGTACCAGTCAAAACAAAAGTTGAATGGGGAAGTGTATCCGAACTTTTGACTGATACTGTAGGTGACATATACTAATACAAAGGGAATGGGGTGCTTTGTGTGTCTCTGTGTATAGTATCTGGTTTATTGTATGTATTGTATTGTATTGCATTGTATTGTACTGTGTGTAATGCAGTGTGCAAGGTGTAATTATCTATCACACCACACCTGGCTTCAACCTGAGTAATTAAGTAAGTAAGTAAAACTTTATTTCTATAGCGCCCTTCACAGCACGAATGCACACGGTGCTTTACATTGAAATGTCCCAAAGGGGCAACATAAACAGAACATAAACAGGAACATAAGGTGGCTATTGACTACCGGCCTGCCTAAACAGGTGAGTCTTTAATTGGCGTTTAAAAACAAGTTCTGAGGGAGCGGCTCTCAGGTCAGGGGGGAGGGCGTTCGCCGTTCCAAAGTCTTGGGGCCGTCACCTCAAACGCTCTGTCATCAATCAATTAAGAACAGGCATAGTGGATATATATATATATATACTGTATATATATATATATATACTGTATATATATATATCAATAGCAATCATTTACAGTTATTCAGTACCATAACGATAATCCAAAGCATGTGTGGAGATGTACATAATATTAAACAATACATTTTAATATGGTGATGAGGCCTGGCTACGTCTAACGCTTCTTCACAGTCGGTTGTGTGTGTGTGCAGGCATACTGGTATAGGCAGCCCACCATCTTTCAGCCTCTCAGTTGTGTCTGACACACCATGCTGCAGGTTCTGTGGCATATGTTTTCCGGAGAAACAGAGCTCTCCAGCCAGGTGGGTTGCCGGCACTTTCTCTCATCTCCAGCAGTTCACAGAGTCCTTGCTATCTCACTCTGAAGGACGGGGCAATTTATTAGTAATTCGACTTGGCGGTGGTGTTGCTTGTTGTTTCTTTTACACCTGCCACTACTCCAACTCTCAGAACTCCCAAAACTCACAGCTGTCTCCACATCCATCCACAGGGTTTGGGTTAGTTGATCTATTCTCAGTCGTGTTGGTACTTCTTAATTTCTCTCTCATTCCCTCTATGTTTCGTTTTAAATAACAAGCCGACAAGTGTATCTGGCCCTCCGTGTACCTTTTACAGGGCAGTAGGTCTGCCATCTGTGCAACTTCTGTGTGTTTGTGTAGAGTTAATGATATGTGTTTTTTCTGTCGTTTTTATTCAAACGAACTAGTCTAGAGAGAGAGAGAGAGAGAGAGAGAGAGAGAGAGAGAGAGAGAGAGAGAGAGAGAGATGATGTGAAGCGAGAAAAAGAAACGGGGAGTATAGGCACAGTGAGAGGTTAGAGGAAGAGAGCGAATTAATACTACCGTGTCTGCGAGAGAGTATTTTTAGAGACCTGATGCGTGTGAACATCCATCACCCGGGTTCACTCTGGGGATGGGCTCTAGGCAGTGTGTGGGGGGGCAAGAGGGTGGGCGGGGCGGAGGGGAAGACGGGGCAGGAGGGGTCCGTCGTCTCCATCAGAGGATGCATGAGCTCGTTGCCAAAACGAATCTCGGCTCATATACCCACGTAAATCTCACCCCGCTCTATCGCTCCATTGGCGGGAAAAGCCGGGCCGCTGATAGACAGCGGAGATAAATCAGGTGGCGTGGGGGCTGACATGGCCCATGTGGACCGGGACAGAGGCAGAACAGCCGCACGGCCCCTGGCTTTAATGATGCGCAGTGAGCCAGCGGAGGTGTGTAAATCTGCAGCTGGCACCTCATCCTCTCTGCAGCCTCTCCACCCCTCCTGAGCCTCTGAGATGTCCCCATCAAAGTCACCTCTGAGCTGGCCGTGTAAGGTTCACGTGTTAGGTTAGTTTATTCTGGATGTGTGTGTCATACGCAGCACAGACACACCTGTGTTTGCTTAATCGAAAAGTCGTGTCGAGCAGGTGCGTCAAAATGGCAACTGAGTGGATAGAGGGAGTGACAATTGACCGTTTACTAAATAGCTGTAGATCCCGCACCCTTTAGGTTACTAGGGTGACAGCAGGGGTTGGCAACCAATGTCTGAGAAAGAGCTTATTGTTGTTTTGTTTACTACTACTAATTAAGTATTGGAAGCCGCAACAATTGTATAACTAACTACCTGTAGGTCAATACTATTTAAATGGGGCTATGTGAACACTCATTTTCATAAACTACCTTAACTGTACATAGCTAATAACTGTATATACCTCTAAACTACTGTACTTGCTATACTGTACCTATAACTATCATTGTCATGTTTTATATCACTATTTGCACTTCTGGTTAAATGCTAAACTGCATTTCGTTGTCTTGTACTTTTACTCTGCAGTGCAATGACAATAAAGTTTAATCTAATCAAATATAATATAATATATGTTAAACTGCGGTTACAATATATACTGGTAATGTAGACCTATTCTAACAAGACTTGGCAGAGATGCATGTAATCTTAGTAACATAGTCAATAGGCTATTTTCCCTCATTGGTCATGGTTAAAATGCTTAAAAAGCAATCTCTTGTCGTCCTCTCAGATGTATGCCTTTCTATTACACATGCTGTTCAGACAAACTTGCAAGAAGAGTTCTTTGAAGAACTGTCTAGCAGTGATAGTGACTACGTTTAGTTGACTTGTGACGCTTAGGTTTGTGTTTGGGAAATGTATTAAAAAATCACATTCTCTTATAAACGCTCAGTGTACCTGGTTTCGCTATGACAGTTGCCCCAAGCACACATGCTGACACATTTTTATTTTTATTTTATTTAATTTAGCTTTGACATGCCCATTTCCCGGGTAATTAACAGATTCCAATGGCACTAGAGCAGAGATTCTCACTGTCAATTACTTTTTGCAAACGGTCATTTGCAGAGGTCAGCTTGGATAGACAATGATTCTATTCTATAATGACAATAGAAATTGTCATTAAATAAATAAGTTCTCAAAAGTGAATAGATACTATATGTACAGATCTGGGGGTTAAAACACATGCATTTGTCCCTCAACAATACTTTTGGTTCTACTAAAACTATTTTCATAAGTCTTGCTGCCAGATAACCAGTGAAAAATGCTTTGGGATTTATTTTGATTTCCATAATTTCTGGAGAAATTGTGCTTTGAAACAGTAAAATGTCACATAATGGTTGAATCTTTGATCCAACAGACAGTGTTATGCTTGTCCTACCAAAGGACCTCCCCTACTGAGCAGAACAACGTACAATCATTTGTATTAATAGGAAAAACCTTTTTCGTTCCTCTCTTTTTTTCTCTTTATCTGCAGACTTGTTATTCTCAACACCTGATTGTCAAAGCCATTAATCAAAAAGGTGAAATAGGTCAAAGTGTCTTGACCTTTTAGTCTACAGTCATGTTTGGTAATTATTTATTGAAGCTTGTTGCACACGTTTCCTGGACCTTTGATCGAGATGAAAGCAATTCAATTGGGGTCACACATCCAAGTGTCAATAATTCAATCAGGCAATACAGCTGTGAGAGATGTGTTAATAGATTAGAATGTAATTAAAACACTTGGTGGCATTGATTTGTTAACACATTATTGTAGTTGTGGCCACTCTCACAGTACAGATATCAACATACTAGCTGTGTTTTAACACCGTCTATTAACTCCAGAACTACTACACGAGTCATCGTGACAACGTGTTAGAGGGTTGCTGATGGGGTTTGGTTGCCTGATATGATTGGCTTTGACTTTTAGAAACAATAGGGAATATAAGTAAGGAATATAATTCTCTCCGACATCTCGGCAGTCCTTAGAGAAGAAAATAAATGGTGTGATGTTCAGGAAGCACCTTCTAGCTCTAAACTGTTGTCAGATGCCACCCGTGTCCAGATCGCAAGTAGTGTGGAGACTCAAATGACTATTTAAGTGAAAGGTACTTTGAGTGCCTAAGGAATACATCATCCCATTTACATGTTGCACAGTAATACAGCTTGACAATTAGACATTTGACAAGCCGCCACAGGACTGTATGTGAATCAGCATGAGATACAAGCCTCCTCACACAAGTGTCTCCTCACTGTCAACTGATTCTGACACTGATGAATGAGAGAGCCTTTTCTATATGTCACTGGACACACGGACCACGGAACCGGTATGGCCGGTAGGGCTCGGGCCCTAACCAATTTTGAGCATGAAAAGTTCATAAAAGACATGACATTTTAGTTCTTTTTTTCCCTTTTTTTAAAGTACATCAACTGAATAAATAAACAGCCGTTGTGTACATAGCCTATCAGGAAGCGATAATACAGTAAGTTATCTAAAAATGTAACGTTATTGGCTGCCAGTGCTGCCGTTACAACTGCCAGTGCGGAAAGATCTTTTTCAGCCCTCCCACGTATCAAGACCTATCTGCTATGACCCAGAGAAGACTAAACAGTGTGATGTGTGGCCACACACACAATCATTTGTTGAGAAATGTGGACAGTGCAGTCATTGCCAAGGATTTCGGATTTGAGGTTGGGCCCTACCAGAACCTCAAGGCGTTCCACAGCCCACAGCCCATGAAACTGACTATCCAACTCATTGTATAAAAGAAGTATAAAAGAAGGTACTCAACTAAGACACAAAGCGCAAACCTGCAGAACTACTAACATAGCACGTTAGTAATCTTCTATGAAATACTGTTCAGACAAGAAACACACAGTTTGGACTTTTGGAACGCTATGCCATGCCATACTCTAGCAGCTGATTATTTGTAGAGATTGCGCTGAGTTGCACAATGCGGTCCATACGCAAGCGACTAGCTGCAATACTTTCAAATAAATCCAACTGAAGAAAAGAAAAGAATGTGTGCACAGAGTACATGGGCCGGAAATGTCATTGTAATACACTTGACCTTGTGCATTCGTCTCGCATCAGGGGGACGATCGGGTGAACGATCGTTGAGACTGTGAAGCCTCAATGTCTGTGTCCCCTCTCTTCATCTCCCCCCAGAGTCCTTTCAAGTCCTTGAGTGTGTGGTCTCGTCTGCGGCGGAGCTGGGGGACGGCGGGGAGACGGGGACGGCTGTTTTGTTTTGATCGGCCTCATGGCCGGGGGGATGATGGAGAGAGGTTAACTGTGTTGTATAAGAAGATGTAGCTTCTTCTCTTCCCGTTTTGTGTGAAGGGGGCCATGATTTATACATGGGAGAGTCTCCAAAGTGCCAAACCATACACTTTGCCGGATGTAATATTCTCCACGGACCTGCTTTGCTCCATTCCCAGCCCATCTCTCCTCATCTCTCGGCGCACCATAATGATACAGTGCTACTGTGTTCTTTTTCTATTACTGTCATAGATAGCAATTGACTCTGTATCAGATAATACGCTGGGTGAACCCAGGGCTTAATCGTTTCACACAAAAAAAACTACTGTCGGCAGAGCTTAGCTCATGTATCATTCATTATTGTCTGATACTACATACTGTGTAGATCGTCACTTCCTGCTTTGAACTTAGTAACAGTAACTAAGTCTATTTTCTATTTGAGCTTGAGTTGTACCGTTGGTCTGTTGGAAGAATCGTGATACTTCATGAGAAGATATAGGGTGCATTATTCTCCTTGTGCTTATCGTTAAGCTTTTTAATACCTTGATCTGATGTCACCCAACTGATATTTTTCACAGTGAGAGATACCAGATAACCATTAAGTAACAGTGAAATAACTACCTCTCACACCTTGCTACATCATCATCCAGCACTTACTGTAAATAGTTTTATATCATTTTTCTACTTCCTTTCCTACTCTCTTACTTATTGGACTCAGTAATAGAGTGACTGTGTGTCACCTGTATAAGAAAGCACTTTTATCCATAGCTCTTACATCCCTGGCATGTAAGCATATTGTTGTGCAAGGTGTTTACTTGTAAATTGTTTTGGCTGGTTTCGACAGTATGGCCCGGGCTACTCCATCTCCCACCCCCCACCTCTTCGGAGGGTGCCTACAGAAATGAGCTCAGGACTCCATGGGGTTGCCCCCCCCGCGCCACAGGGGCGGGAGCTACACGAAGCTCGAGTGGATAAGCCTGTCTGTAATTGAATTGGCTTCAACACCGTGGAGGAACAGGCTGCCGTGATGTGTTTATTTATTTTTTGGGGGGAGCCCAGGCAATTTACCATATACTGCATTTTTTCAAGCAAGAAATAGAGAGACTGCCAGTGCTCTCGTGAGTTTTTCAGCTCCGCTCCAAAGAGTATCAGACACAACGTGAGCTTAGAATGATAAGGTCATTCAATGTCACTTCGACTATGCCGTAACATCATGGTACTATAGAACCACAAAGGCCCAAAAAACAAGACTCCAGACAGCCCAAAATAAACTGGTTAGGCTTCTGCTAGGCCTCAACCCTAGGACACATCTAACCGCTGCTCATTTTTTGAGCCTTGATTGGCTACGAGTAGTTGACAGAGTGCAGCAGCTTGCACTGGGCCTGGTCTTCAAGATACGCTACACCACAAAGACACCCAAGTACCTGTCAACATACTTCCAAAAAGTGAACAACGTCCACACATACAATACCAGAGGAAGCTCCACGAACCACGTTCAACCGCGTTGCACCACAAACAAGGGGTTAAACTCGTTTGCAAACTATGCAGTAAAAATGTGGAACGCCCTTCCTATAATCTTAAAGGAGTGCAAAACACTGCCCACCTTCAAAACCACTCTCAAAAAACATTTACAGGAGGCTGCAATCCGTAACTGGACCCTCTAAATCAAAAATCAAATTAAAAGACCCGAACTACCCACTGTACATACTTTGTGTTTTGTCCCCCGCCCCCACCTGTGGTGTATGTCCCCACCTGTCCTACCCGCTGTACATACCTTATGTTTTGTTGTATTGTTCTTCCCATGATGGATGTATGTTTATCTTGTAGATAGTACTAGTTTTTTTGTCTGTCTTACATGTAACGATGAATTGAGAATCAAGGACCCCAATTGAAATAAGCCAGTGGCTTTCTTGGGTTTTTATCCTGTTAGTTGACCTTGTATGTAATATGTACTTTCATGTACCTACTTCTGCAAATCTTCTAATAAAGTTTTCAATCAATCAATCAAAGGTTCTATCTCCGTTTAGGGTAGTTCAGAGATATTGAGCGTAAAAGTTTTTACATTCCATTGTTTTGTGAGATGGAACCTTTGTATTTTATGAATTGCTAACTCAAAAATGTCAACATTTTAAAAATAACACCACACAGGCATTAATAAACACCTAATGGATCAGATTATGTAAAAAACTAAATTTTGACAAAAATGGAGATAGAACCTTATAATTCTAACGTCACGACATCGCTCCTTTTTTTTTTCCTGTTCAGTTATGTCACATTTCAATAATTTACTAACCAACAGGTCTGAGAACTGGAGAAAAAAGAAAATCAATGCCATCGTGACTAGCTGTAATGATGTGAATTTTCTAATATAGTACTATCTAATAAATCTACCCAGGTTTGTTTAAACTTTAAGTAGTTCCCTGAACAGTTAAAGAGAAGCAATTAGTTCAGCACCACCTCAGAAGAGTGACCATTACTAAAGCCACCATACCTTCATTAACCTATTGGAAATCCATACAGATGCATAAATGGCTTCACTAATTGGTCACAGAAGTGAGTTTTCCTTCTTTCTGTGGGAATAGCCATGATCAGCCATGGGCAATAATGGGCATAGCACGATCAGAGTGTTCAGCATATTGACAAGCTCCTTCCTGTAATAATAATAATAATAATAATAATAATAATAATAATAGATTATACTTATATAGCACTTTTCTAGACACTCAACAAACAGAAAAGATCGAGTAGTAATAAAAAAAGAAACAAAAAAGAAATAAAAGAAAGTATAGGGGCCTAATTAAGGTAGTGCTGGGGACACATGGGAAGGGGAGGGGGAGAGGGTTAACTGGTGAAGGCGAGCTTGAAGAGGTGGGTTTTGAGGGCCTGTTTAAATGTTGGGAGGGTGTTGGCCTGTCTGATGTGGTTGGGGAGGGCGTTCCAGAGGGACGGGGCTGCGGCTGAAAAGGCTCTATCACCCCAGGTCCGGAGCTTGGTCCTGGTGGTCTTGAGGGTGGTTTGGTCGTCAGACCTGAGGCAACAGGAGGGGGTGTGGAGGGGGACGAGGTCGGCAAGGTCCAGATTATTGATTATTGGGCAGCAACATATTGACAAGCTCCTTCCTCTGAAAGTATCTTGTAATATCAGCAATCCCTCTGTCATGAATGTCTTGCACATGGTTCACACCAGATATTCACCAATTGTTATACTTGCTATAACATGTTATACTGGTGTGTGCATATTTGGTACATAATAAGATGAAACAGGACAAGAGAGAAGACTATAAAGCAGTGTCATGTTGTTATGTCACTTTTGTATTTTTGTTGTGGTTCAGTACCACAGCATAATTAATTGGAGTCAGTGAACCAACTTTTGTCTCTAAGCAAGGCCTTGATCAAAGCGACTGCTAGACAAATCTTTGGGGGATTCTTTCTGACTGATAGTGTTCAAACAGCAAGCTGTGAAAACAAATTATTCTGTTAAATGACATAGAACTCTATCATATGTTTACTCATTGCCTGCTGATATGGGAGCAAATAGGAAGAAGTTCAAACATGTTACATTTTTCTCAATCATTTCACTGTCAACTACTATAAAAAGGTTTGCTATTTTGTTAATCTGTGAATGTACTTCCTGTAGTAGCAGTTTACTGTGTCAGCCACAATTACTGCTACTGTAGCCAACTCGTGCTCCCCAGTGACAGGCCAAGTTTAATTACGGTAAACATGTTGGGCCCATTTGCGGTCCTGCCACATCCAGACCCAAATATGCCTGTTGTGACAATATGCTTGGGTAATGAGGTTGCTTTGAAGGCAGTTTTCTGAAAAAGGAGATCATTAAACAATGGGGGTGGGGGGGGGTTTGCACAATGAAAGCTGTGGGGAAAAAGGGATTCATACAGATCAGTGCCAGGTGGAACTTGTTTTTGGCTAGATCATTAAACCATAAGCAAAGAAAACATGTGATTTTATCTCGAGTGAATTAGCCTTCTGTTAAATGATGTACTGTATCTATTTCCATTTTACCTGCATTGAAAAGTATGAAGTTAAACTCTGAAACACACCCTATGTGTGTGTACAGTGCCCAAATTCCCTCATTAACCCAGCAGTGTCAAGCTGATTTTGAAAACAGCAAAATGAACCATGGCAAAATGGCCAAATGAATAAGTCTGGTGGTGCAGAGTACAAGTGCCAGGCAACACAATGCAGTTTAGGATCTAACCAGAAGCGCAAATAGTGATATAGTGCAACGCATGATATTGTAGACAAAATAGGATATGTACAGTTCTGAAGTGACAATGGGTGCTGCAGTTAGCCATCTACCTACCCTGTCATTATCAAAATGGTTGACTGTTGTCACACAAGCATTTCAAGATGGTCAGGTTTACTTTTAAACGGTTTCAAGGAGCCGTTACCATTGGAGGACCAGTGTTACAGTATAATTAGCTACCGGATGCCCATACTGAATGTCTGCATACTAATCCATTGAAATGACCATGCAGCAAAGGTTCTATTATCCACTGTGTTTGTCTTTACTCTTACTCTTCATGCCAAGGCTTTCTCGAGTCTCCACACTGCGTTGAATTTCATACGAAGAAAGAAAACTGTTGATCAAACAGATACTTTAGGGGTATAATAAAGATGAATGTGGCCGAGAGAAGAGTTAGCTTTTATGCTTACTGCAGCTGACACACAAAGGGACCCTGTGGACTCTCCACTACCTCCACACAATTGGTCTGGGGAGTATAAATGGCCCACCAGGAGAGGTATTGAAGTGCTGTGTCCCTCACTGTGAAACTTCATCAACCTCTGTTGTTTGTTCCCCCCCGCTCTCCAATCAATACTGGTGGGCTGCCAGCCTGAGGACCCCAACAAAAAAAAAGGCAATCCTTGCTGTGACTCAGAATCATTTAGCCCCCCGGTTATTAATCGGTAATACTGTGGTGACCCACTGTACATAGACGTTCCCTAGACACTATGGGAGGAGGTAGGCCTACGGCTCCTTTAAGACTAAGAGTTAGAGTTCCTGTTTACACACAAGAGTCTTTTTACGTTAAGTTGTTGTTATCATTGCTGTTGCACTGTGATGCTACTGCCGCTGTTCTGTTATTCAAAGTTGGGAAGTAAAACGTCAGACTCCTGACAACCTGTCTACCGTCTCCTCGTTTCTACTCACTCCCACAATACGTCGTAATTCCCTTTGACTGCAGGGCGACCTGCAGTTCCCCCCAGTCCCATCCCCCCATGAGAAAGGGATTGTTGTTACAGCCAGGATGAGCCTGTCGATGAGTTTGGGTCGGGGGGGTAGAACTTTCCAGCATGAAGAATGTGTATGCTCCTTTTCACAAAATCGACAGTGTTGTCAACTCCTAAACTATCCAGGAGGTACTGTGTGCAGCGTGCGCCAAGGACAAATGGTGTCATTCTCAGTCTCATCAGCTTTTTATGGAGTTCCTAAAATATTTCATAGAGGAGAATGGCTTTTCCTAGGCCTTTTTTGTTCTTTGTTTTACAGGGTTTTCCCCGGACAAAGGCATAATAAACAAGCAAACAAGAACAGGTGAGAGGCCCCATATCGGCAAGCTGGAGGGACATATCTAATCCTGCTGTTTTTAGCTACATGGGCTTATCGCAATTCACAGAGTGGTGCTGGCAAACAAAGGCCCAGTCGTATGTCGATGCAAATGAAAGTCATTGCCTGGTGCTCTCAGCTCAGCGCTGCGCTGTGCTGTGCCGTGCTGTCAGGGTGAGGTATTGTGTGTAGTTTGCCTCCAGTGAATCTCCTGAGGCTTCATAGAGGAGCTGATGTGAGTGCAGGCTGCTTCTAGAAATACAACCTGATCTGTGGAGGATGCTCAGCGTAATCATAGTCGGATGTTAGGTGATGAGTCACTTGATGTGAAGTCCTTCCGGCAAAAAACGACATTGTTAAATGTGCATTTACTTTATGTTGTGTGGTGGTGATTTTGTTTGTCTGTGAATGTTTTCCTTTCATTCTCTGGTTTAAGGAATATAGTTCACATTATGGTTGAATGAAGAGCAAAGTGTTTCCTTTATCCTCTTAAAGGAAACGATGACTAGAGTACATGACCAGCAGTCTCATTCTGTAACCCTCATTACGGAGTTACATTCTCTCCTGAGGCTCAATTCAATATCTCTTGAATATACAATGAAATTATATATATATTTCAAACTTGAATCATTGCATTAAGAGACTAGTCAAATGTTATTTGTATTGGGTTCTTTATTTACATGTTCATGACAGTGTTTATATGAACACATTGCCTACCTCTACTTTATGTCTTATAGACATTGAAGCAACATAATTCATGAAAATAATGCTAAATTGATCAGAAACATATTCCCAAATTAGTATTGGTGGATTTCCTTTACTGTGGCTTTACTACTTACTTACTACTTTACTACTACCTACTACTTTAACATCATAAAAGTAAGTGCTGTCACTATAATATGCAAGGGCAGGAGTTAGACATTACACACAGTGCAGATGAGTCTCTCAGAAAATACTGCAGATAATTCAATATCACTTCATGGAACAAAATGTATGCGTAAGAAAGGCAGGTTGTGTGTAAAATCCAATCTGAACTACTGCTTACTATTGCTTACTCAAACATTTGCAGGCAAATCCGTGTTAACAATTTCCCTAGTAAGAGTAATTAAGAATCAGCATTTTAATTAGGGAATCGAGCATGGCCCAAAAAAAAAGAACCTTCAAAAGTGTTGCCTACATCGAAAGCTTCGAGTAATTGATTTGGAGGGCCGATGCACCTGGCTAGGTTTCCACAACTTGCTGCATTTAGGGTGAGCTTTGGTGAGTCCATCTCCGCACTGCTGAGGACAACGATGGGCCTCCAGACTTGTTGGCTGGTGTCTTGCGTGGGTGTAGCAGCGATGCTAAGCCCTGCACACAAACACTCTCTCATGAAATACTTAAGACCTTATGCAATATTGAGCGAGATTCGGGGGTAGGCAGGCAGGTAGGGCACTGGGCTTGAGGTTAACATTGCAACCGTGGTAAAAGAGCTCAATCTGGACAAACTCAAAATGATTTCTATTATTTATACTCAGGAGGAGTGAGGCGGTGAGAGACGAGTGTGTGTGTGTGTGTGTGTGTGTGTGTGTGTGTGTGTCTGTGTGCGTTTGTGTGTGTGTGTTTGGGGTATTTTAACTTCTATTTGGCCACAAAACACATGGTTGGACCCAATAGCTGGAGGGTGAGAGCAAGAGAGAGAGAGAAGATGCGCTGACGCATCCTTTGGGTGTCCGTGAGTGATGAGCGATTGTTCATCTATGAGTGCTGATATGTTACACCCGTGTCACTGTCCATTAGAATAATTATATAAGAGCTAAGCTGACAGTCCAGAACGAGGAATGGGACACGCAACCGCCTCTAGTTATGACCACATCAGCATTTTCTGCATGCACAGCACAGAGAGAGAGAGAGAGAGAGAGAGAGAAAGAGAGAGAGAGAGAGAGAGAGAGAGAGAGAGAGAGAGAGAGAGAGAGAGAGAGAGAGAGAGAGAGAGAGAGAGAGAGAATTGCATAATCATGAGTATAGTGGACCATGCCCAGAGGCATTAAAGCACAGGAAAGTCCACCAGCACAAGCGTGAGTTCGGCGACTACAGTGGCCATGACAGTACTGGCCTTATGTACAATGTGAGCCGTGATTCTATCAGATAAGACTTATGATGTGGTGCAGTGATACTGTCTCATTTACTTTCATTGGCTAACTGGCGAGCCACCGTGTGTAACTCTGTAGATAGACTTGTCTTATAGGTCCAGTACATTTTATAGGAACATAAATAACCTACACTGTACAATACACTTACTGTGTCTGTGTGTGTGTGTGCATGTCTGTGTGTGTGTGTGTGTACATGTGTCATACTGTAAAAACTGTGTATCACCTCATATATTAAAGTAAAGTGCAGAGTAAGATGTATTCTTCGATGCAGTTGTGTATTCAATAATTAAAAAGGGAAATGGGAAAAAGTAGAAAAAAGAAGCTGGGTCTTTTTTAAATAAAAAAATAATAACAAAAATCTAGAAAATCAATAGATAGAGTACTTTACGAATGAATGTTTGTCCGTGTTTTCCGACATCACAGATGTTCTGTAACCTTATCTGGTGGCCCACAATACATGTTCTGTTTTCATTCCAGTCCCATGGGAGCTGGACTACTTCATACAAGATGTGACCTTTACCAGTGAAATTCAGTGGCTTTTGCCGACACCCACGGAGCATTCTCCATTTTGCAATTCCAGTAAATTCACAGCTACTGTCAACTTCACTTAATTTAAGAGTGACTGCACCTTGCACCAAGTGCTATATAAAGAACTTCACCTTTTTGGCACACATCAACTTGTCAACATGTCATGTATGGCATGATTAAGCTTGACAAAATATACTGTGAATGTACTGCAATTATGCTCTAATAAATGTATCTTCAAATGCATGCTTTAATAATTGCCATGAATACTATATGAAGTGTAAATGGCACAAATTAGAAGCCTTGTTAATTGTCCTTTGTGTTCATAGCTAAAATGTGTTTGTGGTACACCAATTTGCAGTACATAGATGTTATTTTCTGCAACATTAATAGATTATTGCTCTACTAAGAAAATGTTCTTGTCCTCACTCTCAGCATTTCTGTGAAAGTTTAAGAGATGGTAATATAACCCCTCAAAAAAAGTTCGGAAACGTTATTTTGGTTGATTATTCCTCCCCTTTAATAATACCAATTGGTATTGTATTTTATATCGTTGGAAAGCCTTATTAGTCACCTTTACAATGAGGTACAACTTGTAAGGATCATGCATTCGTGGAATGAGCAACACAGCTAAACGTGTGGGTAGCGGCCCAAAAATATTTGCCAAAATCCCCTATATTCTTCTGTTGGTATTCACTCTCGTTTTGAGTTGCTTGGTGGATTGGATGATTGCACTCTCCCACAGTAATAAGGAAAAAACAACACATATTGGCCATTTTTACACTTTATTAATTTTACACTGTCAGGGACCTCAGTAACGTGTGGAAGATCCATACGCAGTCACAACAGCTTGGCACCTCCTCATGCAGGTCACCAGCCTGGTCACACACTGCTGTGGGACGGCATCCCATTTCTCAACTAGGATTTGCCGCAGGTCAGCCAACATGGTTGCGTTGGTCACTCTGGCACGTACAGCACCCAAGCTGATCCCACAAGTGTTCAATTGGGTTGAGGTCTGGACTCACGGCAGGCCATTCCACCCTCTCCACTCCCAAATTCTGGAGGTGCTCTGTGATGATCCTGGCTCTGTGGGGGCGAGCGTTGTCCTCCTGGAGGATGGAGTAAGGTCCCAGATTCTGGAGATATGGGATCGCCACTGGCTCCAGAATATCATTCCTGTCAATTAGGTGCCATTCAGGTGCCAATCACACACATGTGACTGGCATACACCTGCCAGCACTTGAAGCTCAAAACGAGAGTGAATACCAACAGAAGGATATTGGAGGGGATTTTGTCAAAAGAAATTGGGCCGCTACCCACACGTTTAGCTGTGTTACTCATTCCACGAATGCATGATCCTTACAAGTTGTACCTCGTTGTAAAGGGGACTAATCAGGCTTTCCAACGCTATAACATACAATACCAATTGGTATTATTAAAGGGGAGGAAGAATCGACTGAAATAACGTTTCCAAACTTTTTTTGAGGGGTTTAGTAACATAATGGGTGTTGTGTACTGTAAAGGATTGTTCACATGTGTGGCATTGTTGTGAGTCTGTTGGTTCATATTGTAATGGATTTTTCACATATATGGCATGTATGGCATTGTTGGGAGTCAGTACACTGTACAGTGTGAAATGAAGACCTTGTCCAACATTGTTCAAATATTCTGACATTTATGGAATGCGGACTCCTATCGCTGTTTTACTATATCAGAGATGTGTTGTATGTGAGTGGGCACTTCAGTCTACCTTAAGTGGGCTGGGTCCAACTCGAATTTCTTTATTAAATATTATACCTAGATTTAAAGCAAGTTCCTATCTTGAGTCTCATTATTAATCCACAACAGTACCTAGTGTGTGTGTGTGTGTGTGTGTGTGTGTGTGTGTGTGTGTGTGTGTGTGTGTGTGTGTGTGTGTGTCTGTGTAGGTGTTGTGTACCCTGCTGGCACTGCAATGAGAAATGCCAGAGGTTGTAACCCCCCCTCTGGGATTTGAGAAAACTGACTTCATGAAGATAAACATACTTCAAACTAGTTTTGATATGGATTTCAACAGGTCAAACAATAGGACAATTAAATAGACATGAAAAAGAATGAAGATATAAATAATACAGGCAGCTTTTTTCTCTCCAGTTCTGAAATATGTACCACGGTACAGTATAATACAGTACTTGTTCTTTGTTGTGTGAAAAACATGCACTAGTGCATCTATTGGTTCGTGATATTATGTCTTGGGACTTAAGCTAAGGTATCATATCTGTGCTCATATTGGTTTCTGTACTTATTGTTATTGGACACAAGATTGAATCTCAATACAACTTGATTATTACAACTTATTGTTTGTATGTAGTAATTTACAGTAGCACTCCATAAACAGAGTATTCCCCAGAGAATGCATTTGGGTTGCAGTGCCAGGACACAGTCGATGTATCTACCAAGGTAACTCGCTATGCAAGCGTGCTTCCAAACCACTTCCCATTACACAGAGAAGCATAGGTTATGCTTATAAAGCTCAGAAAATTGCCTCTAAACCAGCCCCCTTGTCCTTGTAACAGATGTTATAGCTGATCCTGTTTCCATCTACCCCGGGCTGTGTGGGCAGTCCCTGATTACCGCTCCATATCCCCCTGTTCTCCCAAACATCTGCTGCAGTCCTGCTCAGCCCCTCAGAGCAAGGGCCCGGCGGTGAAGTGTGTCGTTTAGTTTTCATTCGCCGGTGGCTGGAAACCTAAAAAAAGCCAATGCGGTAGTGCTCTCTTTCTCTGTCTTTCTCTCTCTTTCTGCATTCATGCGGGGGAGGAAGGGGGGGGGTGGGGGTGGGGGTGGAGTGAGACATGCATGCTATCTCTGTGTTCCTAGGGCATGGCCGCTCTTAACAGCCTGAATTCTGTCTGACCCCTAGGACTGGAGTGCATGCAGAGTGTGTCCCTCTGAACCTCTGTGCTGACTGACACCTCATTTGAGAGGAAGTGACAGATCGATGCTGGGAAAACTGTGGGGCGGAGCAGAGTGGATTCAGGAGCCTCCAGGTCCAGGCTGTTTGGGCAGAGTAAGAGATTTAGCAGATACAAAGGGTGAGGGGTTGCTGAACCCGCAGAGACAGCCATTCAGGAAATCCTATGGAGGGTTCAAAGGATAAGACAGCTACTCCGGCAGGCCTCTTTGATCCGTGATACGCTTTTCCTCATTTCCCTAGACTCTCTGGTCGAGGGTTGAGGCGCAGGACTCCTCATCTCACCTATAAGTGCGCACATAATGTCCTTCCCCTGTCACTGTCCATATACTACGTTGAATTCCCTTGCTGTTTCTGTCACCTGTCAAAACTTCACGTTGTTGTTATCTATCATCCCCCGCAGGTCAGCTTGGCCGCTTCTTAGAAGAGATGGATGTCCTTCTCGGCTCCTTCCCTGAAGACGGCACACACCGCTCGCATTACTGGGTAACTTCAACATCCACGTCAGAGAAGCTTCTTTCATCGGGAGTGTACTTGACCTTCTCCTCTCCTTCAATCTTACCCAGTCCCACTCTCCTCCGAATCATAAGGTGGGCAATCAGCTCGACCTTGTCCTCACCAGATCCTGCCATACCTCCGACCTTACTGTTAACCTAGTTTCTGATCATTATTTTGTATCCTTCTCCCTTCCCCTCAAATCCACCCCCTCCCAGTCAGTCTCTACCCACGCTGTATCTTCTTGTTCCTGCGTACCCTCTCCCTCACGGCTCACAGATCTTCCTCTGTTTTATCCTTCCTACCCTCTGCTGAATCTTTCAACCCTTTCAGTATCCACTGATTCAGCATCCTTCACCCTCCTATCCACTCTTTCCTCATCCTTCAACTCTCTCTCTCAAGGCCAGCACCTGAGGATCATCTCCACGCACTAGATGCTCCAAGCTAGTAGAATAGGGCTTCGGGCAGCTGAGAGGAAATGGAGGAAAAGCGGCCTCCCTGATGACCTGAACCCTCTCTCTCTCTCCTCCTCAACTACACCTCTGCATGAGCTACTAAAGCCTCCTACTACCACTCCAAAATCCAATCCTCAGCCTCTAACCCAGGGGTCCCCAAACATTTTTCTGTGAGGGCCACATCATTTTTCCTTTCTGTGATGGGGGGCCTGGGTCGGTCTCTAACATAAAATAATATGGAACGGAGTGAAATGGAGGCGGTTGCGCAAAGCAATTGCGCGCAGGAGAGCACTGGTGGATACAAACAAAGTCTAAACAGTTGAATTTGGATGGAATTTATACCTATAGTGATATGTCAATGAAATATAATCAGTTTTACAGTCTGATACATGAGGGAGGACCCTCATCATACACGGGGGGACCCATGAAGCAGGGCTGTCTGGGGGTCCTTAAACGAGCATCAAACACTTAACTTCTTGCATTCTAGTGAATTGATATGCACCAATTTGTGACCTTTCTGCATCAATTTATGGTGGAAATGTCATTATTTATGTAAAGGAAAACACAATATTCAGGCACCAGATGATCAAAATATAATGTAATATAATGCAATATAAGGCTCTCAGGCATTCTGTACTTTCAAATATGTATTCTCCTTGAGCAGTCAACATACTATCAGCTATTTCGCTAGCAAAAACGAAAGCTAACTTATTTGCGAAACAGCGCCCCCGCCACCACGTCGGCGCAAGTGCCGCAATTGCAGTTAGAAATGACAGAAATCCACCAAGTGCAGCGCTTGTAGAAAATACGACCGTCAGAGTTTTGTTGAGAGCTGGTGGCAGCTAGAAATATGACGGAGGCGGCCGCCTCATAATTCTCTATGCAGGAAAAACCCTGCTTGACACAGATCATGAACATATCGGTAAAATTATGTTGTTTTCTCCTGCGGGACACACCTCCTCCGCGACCACATTCATACATTTATTGACAAACTCATCAGCACTGGCCCGAACGGATGACTGGTATAACTGGGTTTCGGGTACAAGCGTATTCTGCTGAGCTGATTTTAGCTTCGACACTTGTCTGCTCTCATTTGGTCTTGTAAACTAGCATACTTGTCTTTGTGGCGGGCTTCATAGTGTCGGCGCAGATTGTATTCTTTGAACACAGACACCGCTTCTTGACAGATGAGCCTTTTCTTTGCATTTAACAATAATAATCACTTGTGCACTGAATTCTGAATCAACTTTTCTCTTTACCAACCGTTTGGCCATTTTTCATCTCTCAGAATGTTCGTTCTAGCTCGCGTGCACCTGCTATAGATCCGCATTCTGTGGGCGGGTGAAACGAACTAATAATGTTATTAATGAAAATAGTTTATAACTAAGGGAAATTTTAATTTGAAAGCCAACCTTTTATATCAAATACAGATATGATATGATTAAAACATATTTAAAGTTTAATTTTCAAAATATGTTTCTGGCATTGTTGAGAGTGTGTGGGGGGCGACGTTATTCAAAGGGCCGGTCCAAGTGTGGGGGTGGGCCGTGTTCGGCCCGCGGGCCGTAGTTTGGGGACCCCTGCTCTAACCCATTGTTCTCCACATGTTCCACACTCCTCAGCACACCTCCTCCCTCCTCCCTCCCTGCTGATGACTTTGTCACCTACTTTGAAAAGAAGGTTGATGACATTAGCAGCTCCTTCTCTCCACCTCTCGTCAAAACTGCTACCACCCCTCTCAAACCCACTGCTACCACCCCTCTCAAACCCACTGCTACCACCCCTCTCAAACCCACTGCGCTACACCTGGTCTCTGGCTTATCAGCTCCTTCCCCCCTCTCCCTTGATTATTAATATGATGACTGAATATGATGATGGATATTATTCTAAAACTGATCACATCTAAGCGGGCAGCCGCCAGCCCTCTCAATCCTATCCCCTCCCCCATTCTCCGATCCATTTCCAAAGACCTCCTTCCTTTCCTTACCATCGTAATCAATTCCTATCTATCCACAGGATCTGTCCTGGCTGCCTTTAAGACAGCCAGAGACTCTTCTTAAGAAACCAACTCTTGACCTGTCTTCTGTCCACAGCTACAGACCGGTATCCCTTTTCTCCTTCTTTTCTAAAACTCTTTAATGTACTGTATCTAACCAACTGTCTCACTATCTCTTTCAGAACAACCTCTTTGACCCTCACAAATCTGGCTTTAAGGCCGGGCACTCTACTGAGACTGCTCTCCTTGCTGTCACAGAGACCTTCCACTCTGTTCGAGCTTTTTTCCTCTCCTCTGTTCTCATTCTAATGGACCTGCATTCTAATGGACCTGCATTCTAATGGACCTATCTGCTACATTCGACACAATAAACCACACAGTCCTTTGATTCCTCTTGGTTTGCATTTTACGTGGAGAGAATCACTGTCCCTTACTGTTGTCCCTCTATACCACATGTCTCTCAAGTGTCTCTGCGTGTCTCTAGATAAATGTCTCGGGGTGATCCTTGACAACCACTTATCCTGTGTGGTGAACATCACAGTGACAACATGCTCCTGCAGCGTCTACCTCTACAACATCAGAAGGATACATCCGTTCCTCACCAGAGGAGCAGCACAACTCTTGGTCCAGACACTTGTGATCTCCTTCCTTGACTACTGCAATGCACTCCTGGCTGGGCTCCCCGACTCCACCATCAGACCTCTGCAGCTCATCAAGAATGCTGCTGCACGTCTGGTGTTCAACTTCTCCGATGTCACCCCTCTCCTTTAGACCCTTCACTGGCTCCCGGTAGCGGCTCACATCAGATTCAAGTGTCTGTGGTCCAATTATATGCCTGAACACCTGGGTCAGACTGAAATGTTTTGTATGCTGTTGCTATGTCAGAATAGCAACAATGTAGCACAAACTCATGGTTCAAAGTTTACTTTCAAAGTAAAGTAAAGTTTATTAAATCAGCTTTAATTCATTCACAGATTTTCACTCAGACTGCTTCTTGACTCGATACACAGAGGCTCAATGATAAAGATAGTTAAGGCCTACGGTGTCCCTCCCAATCGACTCTACTCTAGAGACCATGTACACTGGCACAAGAGCCAAGGTGATGACCCCAGATGGCAACAGTGAGGAGTTTGACATCCTGGCTGGGGTGTTGCAAGGGGAAACCCTTGCCCCCTTCCTCTTCATCATAGTCCTAGACTGTGCACTTACGAAGGGCGTCCGTGGACGGGAGCAGGAACTCCGCCTCAGGAGGTCGAGACGACTCCCCGCCATAGTCCTAATGGACCTGCACTACGCGAACGACATCAGCCTGCTCTCTGACCACTTAGAGCAAGCACAGAGGAGCTCCTGTGCAGAGTGGAGACAGAGTGTGCCAAGTAGGGATGCCCCGATACCGTTTTTTGCCACCGATACCAATCACCGATCATCTATGAGCAATATCTGCCGATACACTGCCGATACCAATCTTTTTTTAAATGTTATTTTTAGTGAAGAAGGGCTGAGAGTTCCAAATATAAATACTTGTATTTTTCCCAAAAATGTTGGTTACTTTTGGAGTATGCAAGCGCATAGAAGGGTGAATACGTTTAAATATATATATATATATATATATATATATATATCATAAGTTTATTTCCATACAAGTGTTTATTTCCTGTCCTGATTTTGCACCTCCTGTTCATACTAGGGCTTTAAGACATTAGTGGTAGTGTCTCCAGTCTGTAAGCAGAGAGGTACAGCACTGACATAATGCACTACTCTTCAGGCCACTCCAGGGAGCAGCGGGGGACAGTCCACTAGTCACTGCCTCTATCAAAGGCCATTTGTCAACTTTTTTTAGTGCACTTCAGTACACAGAGCCAAGAGGGCTAACCCTGGTGCCCCTAGACCCATCGCAGACATAGTGCATCAAGTGGAAAATGGGCCTGACCAGCATGACAGTGACATTATGATTGCAACCATTATAAAGAGTTTATTTGCTATCTCTACTTGAAGAGCATGCAATGATCACAGATTATTCTGAAGACATCCCAGATTTGTCAATGTTCACATCCTCTGTTGACGTTTAATGAATACAATTAGATTAGATGAGATTAATTGAAAGTACAAGTACAAGACAACAAAATGCAGTTTAGCCTAGTTTAGTGCAAATAGTGATATAAAACATGATAGGTACAGTATGGCAAGTACGGTAGTTAGAGGTATATACAGGAGATGGATAGCAGTAAGCTATGTACAGTATGGTGTATACAGATGTATAACTTAGAGGCTATATCAAAAGTATGTAATACGCATTCAGGTATGTACAAATGTGTAAATAATGGTATGTGGAAAGGTCGTATTTGCAAACAACAGTAGCGCAAAGGCTAAATTAGTTGTCCATAGATGTGCTTGCCATTTGGTTGACTGCACATGTTGGTGCAGATAGCCACAGTCCATGTTTATGTTATCTGTATGCTTGAGAGGGTTTGCATGTTTGTTTTGAAGCAGAGGGAAACTATAACTAAGCAATGCCGTAGTGTGACAGTGAGGACATATTTGCATTTAACTGAAGGAACCGTTTGTTGTTCTGTTGCTTTCTGTGGCACAGAAACACATATTATGGCCTGGTGATAACTTCCTTAAACTGGGTTTATGGTCTCTTCAGCATGATACATTCCCAGTACATGTGAAGACTATATATATTTTGATAGATAGATATTTTATTATGAAACAGTTCAGCATTGGCTACATTTATTTTACCATAGGGAACAATTATTTCTAGAATTGCTGTTACATAATATAATCTAAAAGTAAACCTAAGCATACAGAACAAAAATATTAGTATCCAATGAGTCCAGGAGGAGAAGATAAACCACAGTCTGGTCATTTGGGCCGCAAGTCGGCAACCAATCAAAATGTCCGGACTTTTATTTTGAAACACGGAAATAAATGTTAATGTTTCAACAAAAATCACAACACAAACTTGCTAGTCAAGCCAAAATACTGCAATGCAACAAATTTGGTGAGTAATCCCCACTGCTACCTAGTTAACTATAACACTACTTTACATTGTTAGCAGGCTCACAAAACAAGCTGTGTTAGTTGATTAGCGAATGTGTCGTTGATTTTCAACAATGCTGAAATGTGCTTACATTTTTCTAAAGAAAAGTCTGAACATTAAGTCGGATGCTGTGTCACAAATCATCCGAGCTTGGTGTTGGTCCATTGCAAAGGGGATAAAGACAGAGTAAAAATAAGGAGCAATTGAAACAAGTGGATAGAGCTCATCCATATTTCATTATTGGAGGCAACATTCCCCTCCTTTAAGACATTAAAGATAAACGATATTGCCAGAAGATAAGCAAATGCATTAAACATTCCCTCCCTTTTTAAAAACAGAACATAAAACCATATTTTATGCATCAAGGGGAAAATACTTACTTGTTTTTTTTTCTAATAAACACACTCCACTATATACAGCATGCAGTATAGCCTCCAAAAAGTTAATTTAGTTAAAAATACATATTGCATTATACACTGTAACGTTGTATTTTTTGTTTGTATTTTATATATATAATTTATATATTATATTTGTATTCATTTTAGGTCCACACTCAGATAACCATGTGTTTACACTGAGGCTAGTATTGTCAAGTCAGACTCACAAGTAAGTCTGGCATTTATCAGAAGACTTAATTACTATTCAAATAATAATAATAATAAAGACATGTAATAGACGTGTTGTCTCCACAAGATAGATAGAACATGCGGATGTGTATGACACATTCTACAATGTCTTTTCTTAGCTGCTATCACAATGTAGGTTTTGCCTTGCCTATACATTCTTTCATTATATCATTGAATTTACCTTATTGTTTCTCTCTGTAAATGCTGTCCCAGCTGTCCTTTTTTATTGTCCTATTGTTTACCCTCACAATGTTATTGAAAGGTAAATGTGTTTATAGATCCAGCCCCTTGGCCATAAACTCACAAAACATGCAAACTTTCCTCAAGGCTCATCTCTTTGTTTTATCGGATTGGATTTGTCAATATTCAAGTAAGTAGAAAAACATGTTTTTTGGTGATAATTACAATGTCTAGAACATGTAGATGTTCAGTTATTGTGGGAAACGCCAGAAAACATTTCATCTCCATACATACATAATATATAAAACATAGAAACACTCTGCTTTACGTAATCACATGTCTGTCAACTCTCACTGCTGCTCAAATTCCCTTCCTGGCAATTTGGATGCAATATGCCTGGCAAAAGAGATTAATGTATTAATGACCTTTTAAAAAAAAATGCAGGGCCCCAATTTGCTTTCATTAAAAGTGTGTTTCGCACCACTAAGTTTAGTTGTCTTTCAGTTAGCACAGAGGTGGAGGGCAGGTCTTCGACTGTGAGTGGGTAGGGATAATTGAATATGAGATGAAGATGTCCAATACCCTTGCCAATCAGGATTTCATTGCAACGTTGCCATGGATTTGCATAAGCTAAATAAATAGGCTATCCTCCGTTATTGTAAACGACCCCCCTTCATAACCATAATGAACTGTCACTTTGTGCAGTCTTATTTGTTGCCTTGCCTACATGCATTTCATTCTATAATTGAATTTACCTTTTTGTTTCTTCTCTGTAAATGTTGTCACAATTGTATGGTTGTTATAACAGGACTGTAGGTACACTTAGACGTTGCTGACGATAGTGGATGATGATACATTGCAGGATTGTTGTGTTCTTTTTAACCTGTTTAGACAGTGATGCACAGCTCACTTCCAGTGATCAGTGGGGGTGATCATGCAGTGTGTGTGGTGGATTTACATAGGCTTATTGTATGCTAGTTTTACACTTTTCTCCCTTTCCATTACTACTTACTTACTTACGCCTATCGCTCCTTTTGGAGGAGCATAGGCCGTCGACAACAGTTCGCCAGGGTCCTCTGTCCTGTGCTTTGCTTTCCAGCTGTTTCCATGTCAGTCCACTCAATATTACTACTGATGGTGGAATTTGACAACCTTCAGAGCGACAACCATCTTTTTACTTTGTGCGTAAAGGCTCTCCAAACATGTATCTTTTAAAAGTAGGTATGGAATATCTACAAGGTTTAACTCTGTAAGGCTCACAGTTGCAAAATGACAAAATCGCTTTTAGCTATTCTAAAACATAATCTGCAAATGCTTTACATAGTTAATGGGTCTACTGTTTATCCTCACAAAGTTATTGGATGGTAAATGTGTTTATAGATCGAGCCCTCTGGCCATGAACTCACACCACCTGTAAAACTTTCCTCAAGGCTCATCTGTTTGTTTTATTGGATTGGATTAGTCAAATTGAAAGTGAAATGCAAACCCTAGGTGCTAACAATCAAAACACATGTTCACATAAAGGAATATTAATAGAAATATAATGTATTTGATGATGATTATTATTATATCTAAGCTCTAAATGTGTTTTTCTCTGTTAACCTTTTCACTTTAAACCAGAATGTAATAAATGAATACATTATTTATGGTTGCAGTATTTGAACCTGTATCTGTATCTACATTTTTAAAAATATATAAGAAAGGATAGAGCTTTTTATAGCTGCTTGTTGCATTAGACAGAAACAAGTTCTGAATGTTCTGGAGTGTTGGGGGATGCTAGTTGCATTGTTAGGGCAGGTGTAATGCTAGTGCTGTATGCATCCTTTTAGTATGATAAGTAGACAGTATTGTGTGAATCTAGTGGTATGTGTAAATAGGATTAGGATTCATTTGAATTGAACTTTAGCCTCGAAAACACCACCGTATTTTTTTTTCCTTCCGGTTATCTACTACAATATAATACTCATATGTATTACTTATAAATATTTATTAATAGTATTACTTTTTCTATTTCAGAATGCCTTGCCTTGCCTTCTGTACAGTGTGCAGGATGTATCATCACTGATGATGCCATTTCCCTCCACACACTACTGGAGAACTTCCAGATGTTTGTGTCAGGCTCTGACAAAAAACACAAATGAGTACAGCTGTCAAAATAATGGAACATCTATAAACACCGACACAAAGGAAATTGAGAAAGTCATTGGCATGTACCTGAAGACGGGCCTGATGCAAATGTCTGGAGTCCGTATGTATTGGGAGGCAGACAAGCTGTACACCCCTGTTTCTGATGTGATGCCACGCAACAGACTCCAATCTCTGTTGACATCATTACATTGTGTAAACAACTTGACAGTGTCAGAGACAGAAAAGAAAGACAAGCTCTGGAAACTCTGATTTATTCGGGGAGAAAATGCCTGCAGGTGGTACCGGAAGAGCACAAGGTAAAAGTGTAATGTCCGTCTTTGCTTTTCAGAGGAAAATAACTGGCTTTGGGATTATCTTTGCAAACGGACATGGCTGAACACTCAACATTTCAAGACAGAGCTTTGTAAATAGAAAAATGTTATCTTCTTAACCTTGTGTGGTGTTCGGGTCAAAACGACCCATTTTAAATGTTTACTAAAAGAGAAAGGGTACAAGATTATGTTTGCAGTACCTCCTCTAAAGTTGCATCTGTTCAGCAATTGTAGACAATTACAAAGGTTTAAGCCATTTGTAGACATTTGGTGAGAATTGTTTGATGATGAAGAAATGCAAGCAATTTCAATGAAAGCTTGTTATCATACACACAAACAAATCATAATTAAAGACATGAAACTAAATTGTGACAGCGTCTGTTAAATCCCAGAAGATCATCTCCTACGTAATGTGTTCTATTGTCATGTGTAGCGAGAGAGGGAAGGGGGTGGTGTTTTGTTTGATTAGTTTGTTTGTTTATAATCTGTTACCAGAAATCGTTTCTTTTGGTTCCTAGCTGTTGGTTTAGTGTGTTGATGGACCCCTGTTTCCCCATTTACTGCTGCTGCCTACAGTGCATTGATGCACAAACACAAAGTTTGTGTTGGTCGGAAGAGACTCACCTAAAGGTCACACTAAATTAGCATAATGTTTGTTGTGCTGCCCGCCATTAGTTGAAGCAAAGTGGGGCCCACAATGCAAGTGACAGGCCAGCAGGAGAGTGACAGCCACAATGAGAAGCATACAGTGAAGGAAGTGGAACTTAGGGGGATAGATTTTACACCACCAGGCAATAGGAAATAGGAAGTTCTGAGAAGCACTGCATTCGTTTTAACACCTGCTGGTAACAGCTGGGGAGCGTGGATATCTACTGAGGATTGTGGACCCTTGGTCTTCCATTAAACACACACACACACACACACACGGCCATAGGCGTGCATACATACATACATACATACACACAAGTACGCACGCGAAACAAACAAACAAACACACCTGTCAACACCACCACGACAGGGAATCGGTGAATAACCAAAGTAAAGGTGTGCTTTTTACCCCGCCAGACCCACCACTGCAATCTGTGTCCCATACTCTGTGCCTCTATGCACAGTGGTGACTGCATTTCCAAATGGAGGGATGTTATCTGATTGGCTGTGCACATTTGTGACACGGTCTGGTGAAATGGTCCAGATGTCGGCAATTCTCAAGTCGCGCAAATGACCAAAAAGCTTCTTTTAAAAAAATACATATTTTTGAATATTAAGTTGATAACAAACAACCGTTTTAGGATCACTAAGTACTTATAATTTGTTAAATTGGATTCACTGTATGTGATGGCAGCTGGTGAAAGGGGGAACAAGTTGGCAGCCGACCAAAATGTTCCGACTTTTATTCTGAAAAATGTAAATACATTTCAACGTTGTTGAGAATCAATGACACACTCGCTAAGTCAAGCCAAAATATTGCAATGCAATGGATTCAGTGAGTAATCCCCACTACTACCTAGTTAGTGTAGAGTAGTGTTTACTCACTGAATCCATTGCAATGAATACATTCTCTGCATGTTGTGATGTGCTAAACGTGCTGTTAGTTGTTCGTAGCGATGATATTTCGTAGCTCCTACCTAGCTACCAACGCGATGGTAGCAAACGCGATTCAGGGCATTTTTCTCTGGTATTTGGTTTGAGGTGTACCAACATTCAAATAAGCATATCTCCTTCAACTATTTTCATATGTATGACACATCATTTGAAAGCTTACAATCTGTACTTTCATAATCTGGAAAAAAACAGAAAGATGACGTTGCCCTAATTGGGGAATTTTCCACCAGACCCGGTCAACTTGGTTGTCTTCTGGTGTTGATAGAGGCCTTGAGATATTTACAGCCTTAACACTAGAACAGCCGTGCCTTTTTACCTGCTTAAAGAGCCGCCTCTTTAAAATGCTTTCCTGCTATTTACACACAACGACCACTAGTTGGCCGCTTGTAAATTAGCCTGCTTCCTACACAGAAAAACTGCAAAATAGCTTTATACTAGCTTATCCTGAAGTGATATTGAAAATGTAAGGATACTGGGTGGTAGAACGCACATATCTAGGAAAAGTCATGAAAGGAGGGTCCTGAAATTTGATGGAGTGCAAAGATATAAACATTTATTTTACTCAAAGGGGTCAAATGACCCCTCACAGCTGATTAAGTGTTAAGCCTTTGGATGTGTATATGTATGTACAGATATAGGTGTGTAAAGTCAGCACTGGAAGCACTGTACATGTGACTGAGTTTTTTTATCTCATTATAGGTAACAAGACAACTGGGTCACATTGCAACAGCAGGGAACTGTTTCAGGTGTCTACAAACACAATATAATATGAGAGGATATCTAACCCTTTTTTATTCACAAGTTTGCTCTACTTTCAAATGTTTTGCTGCTTTTTTCCGGGTATTGCATGTCCTGTCTTAAAGCTTTAAGATAATGAATTAAATTCCCTGTCGTCATTACAAGGCCTCGCTATGCAATCAAAACAGAGTGTCGGCAACAACATTACCATAGGAAGTGTGTTCCCGCCTTAAATATATAATGTATCTTAAAATATAATTCAGAATGATTAATGACATTATCAAGGATGAGCTAGAGCATACTGTATGTGTCAGACACAAGGCCCACAGGCTGGATGCGGACCGCCACACATTTTCATTCGTCCCGCTAACTGATTTGGGTTGTCCCCCTGCTATGCGCTCAGCTGACACAAAACCCCCTTCCTGCGTTCCACACAACCTCAGCCAATCCCTTGTTTCATTGCTGCTCCAATCTGACATGTCAGCTATCTTAACATGGTTAAGGAAGCTAGATGCAGACGGCATACAATTTCATGAGAGGTGTGAGTGAAAACAAAGAAAATCCTTTTCAAAATAAAATGTGTCATGAGACTGTGGCTGTAGCATTATGTTGTTTCATTACGAAACAAACATATTGTGGCGTGACAACAGCAACTTAAAAAAGCACACAAACACACTTTGTTTACCAAAGCCAAATCAGAGTGATGCTGCAGTAAAGGAAAGTTTCAGTGCGGCAGAAGAAATCACTGAAATCACTGAAATCACAAAAATCACAAACATCAGGCATGCCATAGTCAAACACTCTAAAAGTTTGGATTTGAAATCAAACTATTACTATGAGATTAAAGAAGAGATCGTCAGCTTTTATTTCATGGTATTTGCGTAGATATTGGTTTCACACCTGACTTAAGAGACCCTTCCCTGGTCAAGTTGTGAACATGAGACCTCCTCCTCCACACTTCAAGATCCCAATGTCACCCAGTTTTCCCCAGGCCAAGGACCAGTCCAGCCAAGGACCGGTCTGGCCAAGCACTAGTCCGGCGCACACCATCGACCTCAGCCAGAATAGCTTCTGTGGCCTTCTCCCATCTCCAGGCCCCTCTCAGGACGCTGAGTCGGAAGCGCTGCGCCTAAAGCCAGCAGGTGTAGGGACTCAGGGGAATCTGTGGCGAGATTGTACACTTTCAGGGCCCTGTCTCTTAGGTCCTCTCCTTTTTTACAGGACCTGCTCAATGAGGCAAAACCTTCTCTACGGCCAAGACATATCTGGCTGCCATCTTGGCATTCTATAGGCTTCGTTAGAACGATTGTGCGGGAGCACCCCCCACCCCCTTTTCCTTTCATTGTTACATTTTTACATTTTACATTTTTGCCATTTAGCAGACGCCTTATTCCAAAGCGACTTACAATCAATACATTTGACTAAGCAAGTGAATCATCAATCCACCAGTCGTATCAGGAAGAGTAATCTAGCTCAGGCCAGGGGCCATTGGCAGTCTCAGTGATTTTTTTCTTTTCAATATACAGTATATATAGACACTGGAAACAGAGAGACAGTACAAGGGGGGGGCAGTAGAAGTCATAGGAGACACAGTAAAGGGGAAAAGCGGGTGTCTCAGGAGACGCAGTGCTGGGGGATAGTGGATGTCTCAGTGTAACGTCTTAATTGGGTTCTGGTCGTGAAACAAGTGTCCCCTCGTAGGATCTCTCTTCAGACTGTTGATGTAAAGATGCTGTTTTATATGTCGGCACGCAACTTGATCACGGCCAAGCATGTGAGTGACATGCGCACGCTATTGGTCTACTCTACAGACACTCAGTTTGCCCCTGGATACACTAAGTTTATGTTATGTTTATGTAGCCTAGGTCATCTCCATGGCATACCACAACAGTTCTGCAGTACTACTCCTTTTCCATTCGCTGTCCTTCTCCTCACCAGGAGTGTACGAACACCTTCTGTCCATTTACAATGGACTGGAAAGCATCATTCCGGGTGGCTACACATTAGTGTCCCATAAGATTGTGGAGGATGATTTCAAGACTGCGTGACATTAGTACATTATTGTATTATTGTATTCGTACAGGGTTTCCCGGCTCAGACCAGGAAATCAGGGAGTTTTGCAGGGTCCCATCGTGAGGAGTCGAACCAAGTCGACTGAAAGAGAACTAAAGCTTATGAATGTAACTCAGGTTCTGATAGACCTCTGGTAGACCTCATCTCATTGCCCCTCTCGTGCTGAGCTTGCGAGGAGTGGTTCGCTGGATGGCGTGCTTGCCATGTCCCTTTATTTGGAGGGGTGATAACCCCACTTATCTCCTTGCAAGAATCCCCAGCCTGTACCAGGTGTGATTGAATAGGGTTCTTCAGCAAAGGTACACAAGAGTGTGTGATGCATAGTGAACGGGGGCTCCATCATCTCCTTCGTTCCTCAAACGTGTACATAGATACTACAGCCTCACAACTCATTTAATATATTTTTTTAAATGTCCCTTCTTCTTTCCTTCTTACCTCTTCCCTCCATTAAGTTGGTGTCTTGTGAGCAGCTAATGCGCACACACACACACACACACACACACACACACACACACACACACACACACACACACACACACACACTATAAACCAACACAAACAAGGACACAGCTTCCCTGGTGGGGCTCGTTAGAATATCCTCGCTTTTATCTTAGGAAGGCCTGACCTCCATAGCCCCCGGGGGGGCTTCAGTCCATCCTGCCTTGTTGATCTGCCCCTGGGTGCCCTTCAGGTTTAGCGCTGCTACACATATTATATACCCGTGATACACAGCACAACATATCATCCAGAGCGGGGGTATCGGCTGACATACAGTATGTTACTTCTGTTAAGGGTCAATTATACACATCTTTGCATCATCTATCTGAAGCTATTGTGAATCATGTTCAAATATATATTAAAATGGTATGGTTGTGAAGAATTGAAGCAGATGCTAGAATATGCATTTCCCCAGGGAAGGGAACATGTCTACAAAGGCATAAACAAAACCAATTGAACAGTGTGAGCCGTATTTGCGGTGAATACAACTTTTAGACACAGTGTCGACACATGTTACATACATATGTTATTGGTTAAAACCCTGCTTGCCTTTTCGAATGGTATTCAGGGCTCAGGTGTGCGTTCAGCTAGCCTTGGTACCTGGTGACATTTCTTCAGCAGAGAAATAGGACAAGAGAAGACTAAAGTTCCTTCACAGAGAAGCAATTACAGGAAGCAATAAAAGTGTAGAAGTGCATTCAACAGAGGCAATGTTTGGTCCTGCGCTCCCTTCGGCTGTCGACGTGTTCTCCTTGCCCGCTTCTCACAGAGGGTGAGAACGTGAGAGTGAGTGAGAGAGAGAGAAAAGGAGAGTGGGGGGTACAGTTTCCAGTCTCAAAGGGCTCATCCCTTCTCCTTTGCTCCCCATTCCTCATTACAATGCTGCATTGTTTACTTTCTACATGTTGGAAGAAAGTGGTGAAACAAATAGAAGCAATTTGGGCTGGATAGATACTGCTGAGGGTGCACAACAGGGTCAAAGTGAGGCCTGATGAACGGTGACCCAGTTCCACACAATGTCAATGCTCTCTCTCTCTTTCTCTCTCTCTCTCTCTCTCTCTCTCTCTCATAGGGTGTCCAGTCCTTGTCCATCTACAAAAGATTGACCACAGCAGTGTCCAGGGGCAAATGAAAAGTTAAGAAATAGATTCAGCTGTGCAATCATCTGGAGAAGAATGGAGGGTATTGAACAGACACATGCATAGACGCTCATGCCTCAAAGTCAAAGTCAGCTTTATTGTCAATCCAATATATGTACAGACATACAGAGGGATGAAATTGCGTTTCCTTCTCGTCCACGGTGCATAGCAAACAAAAACAATAAACAACAATAATACGACAAGATAAAAAAATTACTATATATACAAAAGTACTAGATAAAAGATTTGAAATGTGCGGTACAATGTACAGGGGTGGAATACAATATGAACAATGACAATAGTGCAATAGTGGTAATTGGCTCAGTATAATAGAGTAAAGTGGCTAAAGTACAGGTATGCTTGTATCCGGAGTCAGTGGGGACAGAGTACGGGGGGGGCGGAGTAGGGAGGGGGGGCAGAGTAGGGGGGGGGGGGGGGGCGGGGAGAGAGTTCAGCTTCCTGACAGCCTGGTGGATAAAGCTATCCCTCAGCCTGCTAGTCCTTGCCCGGAGGCTCTTCAGTCTTCTCCCTGACGGCAGGAGACTGAAGAAGCCGTGTGTGGGATGTGTGGTGTCGCCTGCGATTCTTAGTGCTTTGCGGGTCAGGTGTGTGTCAAAAATGTCCTGGAGGGAAGGGAGGGGGGCTCCAATGATCTTCTCAGCTGCTCTCACTGTGCGCTGCAGGGTCTTTCGGCAGGATGCCGTGCAATCACCGTGCCACACAGTTATGCAGCTGGTCAGGATGCTCTCGATGGTGCCCTGGTAGAAGGAGTACATGATGGGGGCTGGGGCTTTGGCTCTTCTCAGTTTGCGGAGGAAGTACATTTACATTTACATTTTTGGCATTTAGCAGACGCCTTATTCCAAAGCGACTTACAATCAATACATTTGAATACTAAGCATGTGAATCAGCAGTCCACCATTTGTTGCAGGAAGAGTACTCTAGCTCGGGCCGGGGGCCACTGATAGAAGGAAAAACCTTCTCCCTATTATCGCCTTCTACTTTTTTTTTTTTTTTTTTTTACTGGAGAAACTGAGAAACAGTACAAGGGGGGCAATAGAAGTTCTAGGGACACAGTAGAGGGGAAAGCGGGTGTCTTTAGGAGACGTAGAGGTGAGCGTCGGAAGATGTCTCAGGAGGAGCAGTTAAGATGTAGAGGCGTTGCTGAGCGAAGTAGAGGCGTTGCTGAGCGAAGTAGAGGCGTTGCTGAGCTTTCTTGGCCAGTGATGCGGTGTTGGTTTTCCAGGAGAGGTCCTCAGTGATGTGCACACCCAGGAATTTGGTGCTGCTCACTCTCTCCACAGCCGCACCGTTGATGGTCAGTGGAGGGTGCTGGGTGTGCGCTCTCCGGAAGTCGACAACAATCTCCTTTGTTTTCTCCACATTGAGAACGAGATTGCTGTCTCCGCACCATGTAGTCAGTCGGCTCACCTCGTCCCTGTAGCTGGACTCATCATTATTGTGGATGAGACCCACCACGGTTGTGTCATCCGCAAACTTGACGAAGACATTGGTGCTGTGCATTGGTGTGCAGTCGTGGGTCAGTAGGGTGAAGAGTAGGGGGCTGAGCACACATCCTTGGGGGACCCCCCGTGTTCAGGGTGATGGTGCTGGATGTGTTGCTGCCGACCCGGACTGCCCGTGGTCTCTCGGTCAGGAAGCCCAACAGCCAATTGCACAGCGAGGTGTTCACTCCCAGCCGATCCAGTTTTTGTATAAGCTGCTGGGGGATGATTGTGTTAAATGCTGAGCTAAAGTCTATGAACAACATCCTTACATGTGAGTTGTTTGGTGTCCAGATGGGTGAGAGCTGTGGAGATTGCATCATCGGTGGACCTGTCGGCCCGATATGCAAACTGGTAGGGGTCCAGGCGGGAGGGAGGATGGATTTGATGTGCTGCATGACTAACTGTTCAAAGCACTTCATAATGATGGGGGTCAGTGCAACGGGGAGGTAGTCATTGAAGCAGGATGGAGAAGCTTTCTTTAGTATCCTTCATTCATTTGGTGTCCTTCATTCATTTGGTGTCCTTCATTCATTTGGTATCCTTCATTCATTTGGTGTCCTTCATTTTGTACACCAGGGTTAATGGTGCTTTAGATACTGCATGTTCTGGGCCACCCAGCTAACTAAAGTCAATACAGATTCCACTGAATGCAATTTCTTTCTAACCTTTTATTTGACAAAGTAATAACAAGTAGATAAGACGATACAGGAAACACACAGGCTACAAAATCGACATTTAAAATTGTGACAAAACTCTCAAGGTTTCCACAGTGCAAAGACAAAAAAAGATCCAAACTCACATTTGGATGAATGAATAATATGATTAGTAGTATTTCATTTGATATTTGACCATCTGTGATCTTTGAAATCACAATTTGAAAGCACAACTTTGTGCAATTCTTTGGTATAGCCTTCTTTGGTATGCAGGCACACACACACAAACACACACACACACACACACACACACACACACAAACACAGACAAACACGCACTCATGCTGACTAACCATCCCTCTGAAGGTGATTCATAAACGACCCCATTTAAGAAACTGCTCTCTTCTCATACAACCCCACCTACTCCACGCACACACATAGACATTACCTTTCAAATTGAGTTCCGACACCATCTGAACATTATAGGAATTCACAAAAGAGCCCTCTTCAGGCATTCACATGGAATCTATCAAGAGGGCCCAGCGCTTTTTTCAATTTAATTCAAGAATTGAAGTCTTCATGGACAATTTAACTTGCCTCCGTTCTGTTTTTCATTCCCTCCCTGCCTGTCTCCCGGCTCTCTTTGAGGAGCAGGGGAGCTATTGTTGCGTCTGAGAGGGACTGACATGAGCAGCCGACCGGCGGGTGGTGTTTGGGGAATAGAGCAGCAATATCCAGTCAGTTGAAATGTCAGCAGAAGGCAACAACACAATACTCTCACATATCAGCGCCCATCCCAGCGGGCAATGTAATAGGGCTGCGACATTTAGAAAACAATGCCGGCAAATATCGAGCAACCGAGATGGCAGGCGAGTTACAAGTGAGCAAGCTCTTAGGTTCATTCAGCTCTTAATACACTAATGTGGTGGGGTACTTTATTCGGTAACTCTTCTGCATGATTTCTCCATTAAAGACAGACACATTCCCGCGTGTCTACTGTGTTGTCCGGAGGGACCGTGTGTTTTTGTTCTCTTGTCTGCCAGTAATGAGACACACAAAAGCTCCATCAACAGAGCAGACTATTCCTCTGACATTGATGAATGGCTAGTTTAAAAGTATGAATAGCTTTAGACTTTACAGAATATAAGCATGCCAGCAGTGCAAGGCTCTCGCATGGCATATCATTGTCTCAGGGGGAGAAACTGTTAATTGCAGCTAAATATTTGTAGAAGTAAGATAAGGCCATACAAACTTAATTTACTTAATTCATTGTTTGACTGCCCCCCCCCCCCCCACACACACACACACACACACACACACACACACACATTATTATTGTTGTGTACCTACTGTGGTTAGTAGGCTACTCAAATAAACACGGAGAAACGGACTGTAGTTTACTAGCTTCTTTACTTGGAGTAATGACAACGTTACACATTGCATGTCACGTCCTACATAGGAATGCTGGGAGGTACGTCCAACAGGTACGTAATAACGTAGTGACGTAACGTACTCAGGCCAGGTAGAATAAACAATGCTAGAGCAATAGATGCAAACCCAAATACTCTACAACTATTAATATGGTTAATGCATTGTTTCTGATTGTCTCAGCCCAGCACATGGGTGAAGTAAGCAATTGCAGATCCATTTTATTCTTTTCGAGTTATTCTTTTCGCCAGGTATGTGCCACACATTCCAGGAGATGGCTTCAGCGCACTGTTGACACAACTAGAAGCATAGCAGCTGAAACTTCAAAGCTGACAATGGAGAAAGGGAGAGGATTCAACGTTTTGTTACCTTTTTTGTATGGGTGCACTGATTTCATCATGACATGCCCAGAAAGACAGTCAAAACATTTTCGTGATTGGGAATAACTGTAAAATGGCAGCATTTTTTATTAAAGCCATCTGCCTTTTCTACCCTTCAAATTCAGGTAAAGGCATGACATAACTTGCACATGGTGTTTTTACCTTATACTGGCAGCTACCAGACGTCGAAAGGCACATCACTTTGTTGCCTTTCATGTCCAATCAATTTTCATTGCACTCAAATAACAAATGCGGAAAGTAATTGGATAGGCAGAGCTCACTTCTACCTATGGACTTCTCAATCCAATGGCAGCTTATTTTCATTTTACTTATATTATTAAAGCTAACTAAAAGTAAGCTGATCAGGATGGCTTTTTTTAAAAGTTGGATTTTCTGGCAAAACAGGGTGTGATAATGTCACGTTGCGTTAGTGTAAGCGTAAGTGTTTATTTATGGTAGTACCGTCTAGAAAACACCAATGACGTCAGCTACAATCTCGGCTAGGGACCTCAAATGAATTAATCCTAATGTGTTTAATAATGACACTGAAATGTAGAGTAATATTTCCCATTATTTTTGACTGTTTATCCATCTAAGCTGGATATTCGTACATTCAAAACACTTTTTCGCTCACTCGCCTCAGTTCTCTGAAAATGAAATCCGTTTAACAATGAATGTTAGCATTTAGTTTGCATGGCCTGAGGATAAAAAAGAAAGAAAAAATGAAGTGGTCCAACACCACAGTTGAGACATACACACTGCTAAGGGCGCTTGGAGTGAATGCCTTTACAGTGATAAGCCTGAATGTATGAAATGTCCTTTTACAAGCGGAAAGGAATCAATGATAAACCTAAATACAGACGAGAGCATATTGTGTGAGATGGAGATTTATGTGTGTGCGTGTGTGTGGGGGGGGGGGCTGCATGCATGCATGTGTGTGTGTGTCTGTGTTTAAGAGTGAGTGTGTGTATGTGTGTGTATGTGTGTGTCTGCGTGAACGCTTGCATGCCGGCATGGGATTGAGCATGTCTGCATGTGAATGTGTGTGCTTGTGTGTGTGTGTGTGTGTACACGTGTACACGTGTGGAATATAAATGATGCTCGGACTGGGGGCTGTACTCTAGCAGGACTGGAGTCAGCACTAGTGGCTGTGCAGAGTCCCTGCCAAGGTTATTGATGGCAGACAGAATGTCTCTGAGGCTCCATGGTTCAGTGGGTGACTATGGAAGACAGAAAACCGCTGCCTCAGTAATGCACAACTACAGTACTGTGTGTGTGTGTGTGTGTGTGTGTGTGTTTCAGAGAATGCAACTTTGTGTTTTATCATTTGGGGACAGAAGCCTCTCACAAAAGCAGCATTCTGTCAAATACAGTGCAGGTAAAAGACAAAAGCGGCATTGCCGCAATGACCCCCCCCCACCATGTTGTCCCCCCATTGTCCCTCTTGATGGAGGTGCCTGACAGATAGATCAAAAAGATGCACAATCATTGCAGATGTGCCATGGTTGGAGCTGGGGATGGAGCGTGCCCATTATTCTAAAGCAAAGCTGTCTGGCAGGGCGAGGCCCGAGCGCTCCATGGCGCCATGATAGATGGGGAACATTAATCAAGGCAGGGCCGTGGGCCTGAGATTGATGCACGGAAATTCAAATCCTCAAGCAGCATTTGGAAGATTAAAGCTGCATAGGCAAGGTTAGGATCCCTCCTTCCTTCCTGAGGTGGAGGATGGAGAAGTATGGATGTGTGGGAGGACCACTGTAAGTGTTCTGGTTCCCATGGACATGCTTGTCAGATAGGAGAGGAGATATCCTGCATTCGTCATGGTCCTAATGACTTTTGTCCTACTATGTGTTCAGTGGTATTTTCAGGAGCTAGATTGGTTCCTTATGCAGGCCTGCGGGGGAATTTGCATGAGGGTAAAATGAGACATTCACCATCTGCAGCAGTGGCCAACATTGATCATTGATCATTGTTCAGCATTGAACAATCAGTGAGTTCAGACTCGTAATTAATATTTCAGGTGCATATGAAATATGAAATGTTAAAGCATTTTGTTGGGGTGTTTTCAAAATTGAGGAGACCTTTCTGGCTATAGACACATTTGCAACATACAGTGCTTGTCGGATTCCAATCCATCATGATATTCATGGCATCCAGATCTAAACATAGATCCCTGGGGCAGAGGGAATTGGAAAGAAATGCAATATTGGGTAGCAGAACTATATCATGAATACAATACAATACAATACAACAAGATCCCCTTAACACACGTTAAATCCCATGTCAATCTGTAGAGCAAAACAATGACATCAAAAATAAGCAATTGGACGTCTCACGACCCAAGGAGATTCTGTTAAGTCAGATCGTTTTGATTCTTGTCATGTATCTTCGTGTTAGCTAGCGCCGTGTGTATGGAGGGACATCAAGGCACGTGTGGAACATGAAGAAGGGAACAGATGGGGACATTGTGGATCATTACCGCAGCTTTAAATCAAAGAAAACCAGAAACTGAAGTATCAGAGGAGAGCCTGTTGGAGACAAATTCATTGTGTCAGCTGTATAAGTGTCCAGTGACAAAGAAAAAAATCGAAACAATTCCCTCGCCGTTTATTCGAATCCGCGTTTTAGACACTGTGTTCTTTAGTCGTCAAACATTTCCTTTGTTTAGAAGTGAATGCCTGCCTCGTGACAGTGTAACAGTACATTTTCATAGGGATCCATCGTCTAATTTGATTCACTAGCTGTTCCATTATGTCTCTCAGACAGTTCTGACACATAACGGTGTACCATTTGGCCGCCTATCACTCTGCCTGTCTATCCATAGATATAGAATATTGTGATGATTACACATAAGTAAATAAGTTATGTAGTGGTGAAGTCGTGGCTTAGCGGTAACACACCCAACAATAGCGGCTGTGGCGCAGGAGGTAGAGCCGCCATCTAATGATCTCAAGGTTGGCAGATCGGCGGTTCGAGCCGCGGCTGGCTACATGTCGAAGTGTCCTTGGGCAAGACACTGAACCCCAAATTGCTCCCAGTGAGCGGCCCGGCGCCTTGCATGGTAGCTTGCCGCCATTGGTGTGTGAATGTGTGTGTGAATGGGTGAATGAGAGGCCATTGTAAAGCGCTTTGGATAAAGGCGCTATATACGTGCAGTCCGTTTACCGTTTAATAGCACAGATATACATGCCCTCCCGGGAAGCCCATGCATTCATTCTGTCCTGTCTTCCCTCTCGACTGTCTGTCTGCATTCTGAGTGGACAGCACTGTAATGATTCAAATGTTGGTGGACTGAGATCATTGACCCGACCAAAATCTTCAGCTGTACCGTCTGCCCATTAAAACTCTGTAGCACAAGATTTCTTTCTTCTTATTCTTTAGTATTGTTAACACTGCCTGTAGGCGTCTAAGAAACATTTCTGCCCCTTTTCCCTCATCAAAGTTTATTAGTCCAAACTCATGGACAGAATGGTACGATGGTAGACTTAATCCAAAAGTTGTTCTCATTAGTGCAGTCTCCCTTTTTTCTGAAGCCGGACACTTCCTCATGCTCTTACAAGACAGTGCATAGTGCCTCTACGGCGGCACTAGAAACGCTCATGGTGAGTCTGGTTTTACAGTGTAACAAGCATGGGTAGTCAAATTACAAACATCTTTAGGTCATCGAATTCAACATGATTGGTTGACATTAGAAGGGGGGTGCATTCATTACTGTGGGAGTTTGTTTTTCATAGTCCTCATGGCAACTCGGTTCATTCAACTGAGTATAATGGCACCTAGCGCTTCAATATGTATTTGTTAGTTGATGCACTGTAGTGCAGTGACTCTAGGTTTACTGCATGTAGAATACATATCCATTGAAATAGTATCAACATAGTCTTCTGCATTCAGACTACTACACTACATAGCTCATTTTCTTGCATGTGGTCAGAGAGAAAGATACGATACAGTATGTCAATGTTTTTTGTCAGTTCATTCAAAATCCACCAGAAAAAAAAGATTAGGATCAATTGTAGTTTAGCACATTAGAAGAAAGGAAGGAGAACATACAGTTCATTGAACGAAAAATCACTGAGGCTTTAGGCAAGTCTTCAGTGGCAGCTTAGGGGATCAGACGACCAATAGACAGAGCAGCAATGATAGCACTAAATAAAATAGTCATATATGTTCAGATACTTTTAGACGGAAAATGCACCAATACCATCCCTACTATACTTTACCATTAAACTATTATGTCAAATGAAGGCAAATTAATCATATTACCAAGATATATACATATTAGAGCTACAGACATTAGACGGAAGTCAGTCTACAATTCCATTACAAAACCACCATTAGCAAGTAACAAGTCTGTTACTTTAACAAGATAACACCATTAACAAGTTAACACCATTAACAACATTAACACCATTAACAATTAACATTAACATTAACATTAATTAATTACCATTAACATTAACCATTAACCATTAACAAGTCCGGATGGCTGAGTGGTCTAATGTTACTAAATAATGAAATACGGTGGACCCACTGCTTACATGTTACTAAATATGAAATACGGTGGACCCACTGCTTACATGTTACTAAATTTGAAATACTGTGGACCCACTGCTTACATGTAAATATGAAATACAGTGGACCCACTGCTTACATGTTACTAAATATGAAATACGGTGGACCCACTGCGAGTGTTGGGTGGTTGCAAATCTGAAGAGCCGCTCGTTTTGTGTGTTTGAGTTAATTCCCCTTCCTCTCAGAAGGCTCAAGTGATCTCAAGAACGAATGGTATACTTTAACCCGTGTCCTTCTTTTTGTTTATGTAGGAGCTAAAGTATAACAGTATACTGTATTCTGTGATAGCAATTAGAGAATGAAAACAAGAGTGCTAGGTTCAAAACCCATCTGTTCTCCAAGGCATTTGGCCCCTAGTCATTGTGTTAGTTTTTGCTTTGTTTGTTTTCTGTTTTGTCTGTCCGTTTCATCCCCTTGTACAGCGCCCTTGGGTTTTTGAAAGACGCTATATAAAAAAAAAAATATATATATATATATATATATATATAAAATAAACTGCCTGAAAGCAAGATATTAGCAAGACATAATCAAGACAAATGTGGTCAAACTCGAGTGCTTGGAGATGACTCTGTAATTCTCCTCTTGCTGAAGTGCTGAAAGTCAGAACAGTGCCACAAAACCAACCAGTGGTAGAAGACGTAGTTACAGTATAGTAAAGTCTACCATGACGATGAATGGGGGAAAGTTAATGGAGTTTCAGAGTAACTTTTCACGACTCAGATTTGGCTATACTGTAGTATCCCGTGGTTGTCCATTTGAACTTGGGAATACCTTCACTTAAAAAAAAAAAAAAACTCTCCATCACATTGTTCCCCCACTGAGAGAAAGAATGATTAGAGAGTGATTAGTGAGTGATTGTGGAGAGGATCTCATCAAGGGGTATATTTTAGATGTTTAGATGTATTAGCCAGATAAATTAAGCAGCCTATATGTCAGTTTTCCATTTCTGTTAACGTTTTATGACGAGAAATCTTTCTGCCAGATTGTTACGGCTGTGGTGGTTGCAGCCGTAGTGTTTGCTAAATCCTCAATCAAGGGTGGAGGGAGGATAAAAGCCTGGGAGAGACACTGACGGTGCCAGTGGGCCAGACAACAACGTTATAGTTGTTTTGTGTTGGTTTTGTTATCATGCAGCTGTAGTTTTGTATCCTAGTTTTGTACTTTGTGTTTATTAGTCTTAGGTTCATAGTCGTTTAGTCTTATTTGTATCTTGATTAGTTAGTTAGATTAGATTGCCACTAGGCCTGTTAATTTACTTTATTCTTTATTACTATTAACACTGTAGATTAATTCGCTCTTCTTTTTACAGAGTAGATTTTAGTTCAAGGGTTTCACGGAAACCTGTTTTGTTATTTCTACAATAAATCTTGTTTATTTTACATTTCCCTTCTCCTCTGATTCTTGTCCCCCCGGGTTATTTAATTCTTACACCCCCTATTCCCGCCTAGACCATCTATGGTCTCGTAACACAGATACAGACACACACAATAACACTCTTGTTATTTCACCCCTAGACATTACTGTAACTTACACTACTACTAACTGGATTTAATACACAATTAATTCCATCTGACATGTTGTAGTCAGGTCATTAGATTATGTGGCCTCCTGACGAGGGGCCCATTTGAGGTCATCATAGAGAAGAAAAAGGCATATTATAACTTACACTTGTAAGCTGACCTACCCCCTCAGTTAACACTAGAACAGCCTGTGAGTAAACAAACATGTTATATCTTTGCACTCGATTTTTGTTGACAAATTTCAGGACCCTCCTTTCATGACTTTTCCTAGATATGTGCTTACTACCACCCAGTATCTTTACATTTTCAAAATCACATCAGGATAAGCTAATATAAAGCTATTTTGCCGTTTTTCTGTGTAGGAAGCAGGCTAATTTACAAGCGGCCAACTAGTGGTTGTTGTGTGTAAATAGCAGCTTTAGTAAAGAACCCCCCCGACGGCTCTTTAGTAGGTAAAAAAAGGCACGGCTAAACCACTCACCTGTCTTGACTAGGGCTGCAATGTAATTTTAATTGTATTAATTATTAATATATTAATTATATGTATATTAATATATAATTCTAGTGTTATTGTATTAAAATAATAAATATTCACAAATATATTTGTTTGTAAGTGACTTTGGATAAAGGCGTCTGCTAAATGCCAAAAATTTAAATGTAAATGTAAGGACATATGCTTGATTTGTATACTGGTGCACTCCTATTCGGTTGTTAAGTCTGACGTCAAACGTGACATTTAGCAATTTCCGGGTCCAAACCAGAAATTCCCTGCAAATTCCCTGCACCATAGTACCAGTGTACACGTCACGACTTAACCCTTGTGTGATGTTCACTTTTTGTACCCTTTCGTACTGTTCGGGTCCAGTTGACCCGGGACATCATTGGGGTTTTAAAAGCACTTGTCCTGACACGGTGCTCCTAGTCCCAAGGTTGACCCGTACAAGGGGGTATACTCAGGGCGCAAGAAAGCCCCAAAATAGCCCATAATATTAAAGGGCGCCTCCTGTGGGCACAAACAGGTACTGTACCCAATAATACACAATAGGTACTGTGTACACATTCAAAAGTACATATATTTTGTTCTGGTGGATCTAGGGGGCTGCCCTTTGGAGAGGCTGGAGCAGATGATGCTTAGTAACAACCCACAAAGTGTCAGACCCCTGGGAATAGGTGGGGCCGAACGACAGCATGATGAGTAGAAGCATTTTTATGCACATGATGCCCCTAACTTTGAAAATGCAAAATCCACTATAATAAAGACCTGGGTGTCATAAATCATACTTATCTAGGAAAAATGTTAATGAAACAATGTTTTCATTGCTGTTTATTATTTTGAATTGATATTGTCAATTGACTTTCACATGTATCTAATTATAATCAAAGCTGTAAAGAAAATATAGGTGATGAACAAGAATAGAAATGAAAGAACCAAACTAAGATTTTAGCCAATAGCTATGAAATATATCTCTCAAAAATGTCTGCAAATGCAGAATCACAAAACACGAACGGAATGTACACTGTTTTCACTGTCACTGTCAAAATACAGTATTATGTCTGAAAAATCCCAAATAATTCTGAAATAACACTGGCTACAATTGTGTGTGCATGGGTATGCCTGTCTACACAACACATGAACCACAGAATGTGACAGTGTGTGTACCTCAAATGTACTTTTTGCAGTTGTTGCATACGTTCTGTACAGTGCAAGAAAATGTACAAATGTTTACAATGTTGCACTTCAAAGGGTAAAAAGTGCGAGAGCAGACGGCTTCTTGGCACGGGAAAGCCAGAGCAGAGGTGTGTGAGTGAGTGAGTGAGTGTCAGTGTGAGTGTGTGTATGTTTCTGTGTGTCTCTGTGCATCCGGGCCTAAATGACCCGAACATCTTATGAAGGACATAAATGTGTTCGGGTATTGTAGGATGTGTAAAAAAATCTTTCCCTTTTACATGTTTTTCATAGAAAATAAGCCAAGGCCATGGAGTTTCAGATTGATAAAATGTATTCTTGTACCATTTCTCTTTAAGTAAACATTTAAAACGGGTCCGGTTGACCCGAACATCACACAAGGGTTAACAACCAAATACCTATTATCTGTTTCCTTGGAGACCACCATTCGCCCTAGCCCCAGTCCTCCAAGTTCTAATCATAAACACATTATTTGTCAACCCACTTGGTGCTTTCTGTGTTTCAAAATTATTTCTAAAGCTGATAGCAAGTCATATTCTATCAACATGTCTCAGAGAGTCAGCCCTTTTAAGATTGTAATGTTTAAACTGGGGTTGAGAAGCCCCATATTTAGCATTAAATATCATATATCGTGAGAAATAGAATACCATTAAAATACCATTAAAAATGTTCATGAAACATGCATACATAAGAGTATTCCAACACAATGCACACAGGTGATAAAAGTCATCAAACGGTTTATCCAGAGAACAAGGGTGGCGTTGGAGGTGGCAGTATTGGGGATGTGTAGGGGTCCCCGAGGCTTATTCCCTCATCTCCACACAGCCAGCTAGGTTGAAAAGCCAGGTGGAAATGAAGAGTTCTGCCAGCCTCTCTCTGGCTCCCATGGGAAATGGGATTTTATTTAAAGAGAACGTTCTTAAAAAATGAGCTGCACCACACCGGTGGCAAAGTGAATAAGGAAAGCAGCCCAGCTCATTGAAGACATAAAGATAGGTCAACTTTATCTGTACTTTTTCATTTGAGGAGACTCCTATGAGGATGTGTCGAACATGTTTAGTTTGTGTAATTAATATTCTGTATGAAAGGTCCGATTTGTAGATTTTAGCTCTAAAACAGTGCCAAGAGGTCATGATAAATCCATAGCGACCAAGGAATGAGATTGCATGATATTGAACGTTCATTGGAGAGCGCAGACAATGCACTTTCTAAAAATCTGGTGCTTTGGCCGAGCACTGGCTATTTACATACCATTTGTAGATTTTGTGGAAATGCACACATCATTCATATGCACATATCCATATGCACACATAATACGCAGCTATTCAGAAACATTGCATATTGTACGTTTTCAGATTTTCAGTGACAGCAAAGACAGCAGCACCCCGCACAACTACATGCAGGGTCATCAAACTTGTTTTGGTCGCATGCCACATTGAACCAAATGCAACCTCACACGGGCAATAATACATTTGTTAGTAAAAACTAAACAAATCTTGACTGATGTGCACAGCTTATACTGAGCCTAAATACAATACCTAATTTCCAAAGAGCTTAACAGAGTTACTGTAGCCTAGTCAAACTCAGACACATGCCTATTTTTCAAGATGGGTTCATCTGTGGGGCATTTGAAGCTTGGAATTAAATGATAACTAACAATTAAATAACCAATAAATTACAAGCAAAAAAAAGAATCTATAGACAAATATATATTGCATATTTTAAAAGGTTACATTACTTTACCAAATACAATGAATAGCGGCAAGTCGGAGTCTAACTCTTTTTTTCATGTCCTCCAATCAGGGTTGTAGGGGATGAACAGCAAATACAATAAGGATAAGTCGTTAGGCAGCTTTGACATCCTTAGCCATTTGCACAAATTACCCAGAGGGCTGATTGAACCACCTGACAATCCGTTTTTTCCGGCCCGCGGTCTATATGTTTGACATCTGTGTGATTCACCTCTAAAGGAAATCAAATGTTCAATGTAGTTATATCCTAAAGACATATTTGACCTTGTACAGTACTGAATGTCCCATCAATGCCTTGAAAGCTCTCCAAAAATATCTTTCAAAATGGAGCAGCATCGCCTCTCACCGTTCAGACGAAGGAGAACTGCCGGGGTCCCACGGCACTCCTATAATTTATGTGGAGAATATTAAACACTAAGCGCTATTGATCTCCCTCTCTTTATGTGACGTCCTCCTGCTGGGAGAAACAGCCTAGGCCTTGTTAGGCCCCCGTGAGAGGGGGAATAGATCCTGTCATGCCTATATTTTTAGGCGGGGGAACTCACACTTTGGTCTCATTGTATCTGCAATGTCAAAACCTATGCAGTATAAGCCCCTTTATTCTAGACACACTCGGTGAGGCTCAGGGCAATGTACAGGGAGGAGAGTATAGAATATATTTATAAAGCACTACTTTGAGTATAAATATAGACTCTGTTGGGGATAGGTGTCACCGCTATATTCTGAGGAGAAATGATCTACCTCTATTTGCGATATATTACAATGTCAGCAGCAGTGGTGGCACAAATTGTTCTACATACTGTAGAATAACCAAACCCTCAAATGAGCCATTAGAACACCCTGCTTTTGACCTGAGAGACAAAGACAATTGTATGGCAAAATGACATTCACACAATGGCCCTAATCAAATTAAACGTTTTATGGGAGGGACTATGACTGTGTTAGACCTAAACAGAATAGAATAGAATGGAAAGTCATACAGTGAGATATGCTGTAGAAAATAGATACATTCTCAGATGTCTACCGATCACCTATCCCCCTATTTTTATTTATACCCCCCCTATTTATGTCTATTTATGTCTCATTCTTTTTATTTTATTTTATTATCTTAGGACTGTGTTTGTTTGTTACTAGGGTTTGCATTTGAATTTCGTTGTACCTGTTACAATGACAATAAAGATCATTCATTCATTCAGATTCAGTAGAGAGAGCAGCTTTTGCCACCACAGCTACAGGGCACCCAAGGTCCATTACTAGGTTAATCAATGTACAACAACAAATGGAGTTTATAGGGTCACTATAAGCCCAATGCACACGGCGTGCGATTTTGTCGCACGACAACATTCGATTCTCAATGAATGTGAATGGAGAATCGAATGTTGTCGTGCGACAATATTGCATCGCATGCCGTGTGCATTGCGATGCGATATTGTCGCACGTCAACATTCGATTCTCCATTCACACCCACACACTTCGGTGGTGTGAATTGATAACCGAATGTTGTCGTGCGACAAAATCGCACGCCGTGTGCATTGGGCTACAGCCTTCACTCTACATACAGAATGATGACGTTTATCTAATGGATATAAACTAAACGCAGTCGAATTGTTCACCTTCATCTTTTAACCATCAATGATCTCCATTCTGTTATAACCCGAAGCTATGATGCTATAGACAGTCACTAGACACAGTACAATCACCAACTGTCACACGTACCCTCAACACAATACAATAGTGTATAGATATGATTAGCAAACCAAACAACAACAAAGTTGAAATCGGTATAAACTATTGGTTAATACATATACATGAGTAAAGAAGTGCAGTCAAAGAAAAAAAACAATTTCACTGAGGCTGTGTATTTTGTACGATGTAAAGGAGCATATTTATGGTTGAATATTGAAACCCTCTGGATTCCCTGGAGGAGGCCTAACTAGTGTGGAAATGAGTGCAGATTATAGCATAATTAGTCTGGGTTTTTTTTTGTTGTAGGCGTGCAAACACACACACACACACACACACACACACACACTCAAACAGAGAGAAAGAGAGACAGATATACACTTACAGTAACAGTCATGTAAACTGAAAATGAAATAAACACACAACAACATACATTTACAGTATACTCTCTCTCTCTCTCTCTCTCTCTCTCTCTCTCTCTCTCTCTCTCTCTCTCTCTCTCTCTCTCTCTCTCTCTCTCTCTCTCTCTCTCTCTATACCAACACACACAACAAGCTTAACATTTCCATTTTGAAGATTTCAAGCCAGCCCCTCAAGCCACACACACACCCACACAACAATGCTTTTGGGGCCAAGGTTGGCCTTGAGGTTAGGCAGGCTAGCAAGTAACCAAAAGGTCGCTGGTTCAATCGCCGAACGTGAGCCAGTGATCGGAGGGTTGCTGAAGTCACATCTATCTGGCCAGCTGCTACATGACTAATAACATAACAATAAGAAAACACTAGGGATGGGAATCGAGAACCATTTCTAGTTGAGAACCGGTAACAAATTAGAATCGGAATCGGAAATCGTAAACCTCCAAGGTTATCGATTCCTTTTTCTCGATGCCGGCATGTTTGCAAAAGCTCATGTGTCAAACTCTGCGGTGTAGTATCCGGCATAGATATAGAAACGTAGATACTTCGTTGGCCACTGCTGTACATAGCTGCTACGCGTCTGACTGTCTATCGTCGCAAACGAGGCATCTACTGTTTGTAATCTATGGTATCCGGAGTGTAACGTTTTATTTAGTTGCAACAAGGACAGTATTTAGTTAGTTGCAGTTTACAAATGCTATACAATTACTGTTGGCGGTGTGGAAGCCATGCTCTCTAACTGTCTCTGGTAATCAACAAATACACACGACTGCTCGCATCGGTTAACATTCCGGAAAGAGAAAGATTTATTTGGCGCTCTCACATTTATAGACATGAAAGTAATTAACATACGTGAACCTGTGTATGACAACACACAGCGTGAGTATGCAAATGAGATCAACACTCAACACCCGCACTTGATCTCAGACTATACAATACAGCAATGAACAAGGAACATATTATCATTAAACATTAAACACCCCCACTAGATCTCAGACCTGTACAATACCGTAAAGAACAAGGTACTTTGACAGACACTTTAATAGATCACACACCCAACATGAATTGCATGAATCTCTCCATCTTGAACTTGGTCATTGGTTTCGTCATAGCATCTGCCACCATATCTTCTGTAGGACAGTACTCTAGTATGACTTTACCATCATTTACTGCTGAACGAACAAAATGATATCTAATATCAATATGTTTGGACCTTTGGCGGCACACTGGATCTATTGATAAAGCAGTTGCACCTTGATTATCTTCAAATATTTTCACTGGTGCATATTGACCATTGTTCTCCATCCCATTCATTAATTGTATTAGGTATAAACTCTCTTGTGTGGTCGTAGCCAGCGCCATGTATTCTGCCTCGCAGGTTGACAAGGCTACTGTAGCTTGTTTCTTTGATTTCCATGAAATCAGTGGGCCATCATCTGTTAAACTGAAGCAATAACCAGTCGTGCTTCGTCTGTCACTTAAGTCAGATGCCCAGTCGGAATCACTATACCCCACAAGATGGAGATCTGTCTCACTCTTCCTGTAGCATAGCTTGTGGTCTACTGTGGCCTTCATTAGCGGTACTGCCTTCACTAGTGGTACTAACTTCATTAGTGGTACTGCCTTCACTAGTGGTACTGCCTTCATTAGTGGTACTGCTTTCACTAGTGGTACTGCCTTCATTAGTGGTACTGCCTTCACTAGTGGTACTGCCTTCACTAGTGGTACTGCCTTCACTAGTGGTACTGCCTTCACTAGTGGTACTGCCTTCACTAGTGGTACTGCCTTCACTAAACTCATTTCTTCTCTGAAGGTTTGCGGTGCCCATAACCTGTTGGCGGTGTGTCACATACTCTGTAGCAGTAATCTACACTAAATGACACATGATCATCTGAACTCTCATCAGTAACATACTCAGAGAGGTACGGTGGGGTTCTCCTATTTCTCCTCGGGTAACGAGGCTCACCTCCCTCAATCTGAATATTGTCCGGTCTATCAGAATTATCAGGGTCCTGAGACACGCCTGTCTTTTCTGTCACCTCTGCTCTTGTGCTAGGGATACTTCTCCCCCCAGGTAAGTCGTCATCATCAGTCATAATTGGGTCTGTCTGCGTCTCTTTTACCAAGACAGGCTTTGTGGCAAACCTCACTAGCCTATGTTTCATGACCTTCTTAGTGTCTGGGTTGTACACTAAATATGCGGGGCTATTTTTGTCGTATCCTACAAAAATCCCTTTCTCACTTCGTGGGTCCAGTTTCTTTTTGTCCTGTCGATATATGCGTAGCACACCGATCCAAATACCCTCATCCTAGATAAGTTAGGTTTCTTGCCTGTCAGCGGGTGGAATGGAGTTTGCTTGGTTCTGTTATTAAAACACCTGTTGCGTATTACTGCCGCTGTCTGTACAGCATACGTCCACATGCGTCCACATGCCATTTTGGTGTGGCGAATACGGTGCTGAGAACTCATGTCTAATGCGGTTCTTGTTAAGCAGAGATTGAAACTCCTGTCCTGTAAACTCAGTCCCATTATCGGACCTAATGCACTTCACCTTTCCATATGGTGCTATATCTGCGAGGTATCTCTCTGTAGCTTTCGCCGTATCACTCTTAGTTTTTAGGAAGTACACAGATACTGCACTTGAGTAGTCATCCGTAAAAGCTAGGGCATATTTAAACACATCTTTGGCTACTGGGTCAATAGGACCAGCCAAATCTGTATGTACAAGTTCAAATGTTTCCCTCGCTTTTGTGTCTGGTTCCCTATTTCTGCTCTGAATGAATTTACCTTGTGTGCATATTTCACAATTCATTTTAGTCTTATCAATTTTACCCTTTATCTGCATTCCCTTTACAACATTCTGTAACCTGGAAACATCATCATAATTACAGTGCCCAAGAATTGTGTGCCACGTTTGGATATCATAACAGCCGTTACATGAATCATCAGTTACTACAGGAGCATCACTCACAGTGTTCAAGTAGTAGAGCCGGTTGTGTTCTTTAATGTCGAATTTCGTGCCACTCTTGTGGATGAGTTCGTCATGTCCTTGTTTGAACCTTATTGAAGCTCCGTTGGCAGTAGCTGCTTTTACCGAGAATATCTCTTGTGGGTAAGATGGTATCAGGAGTGCGTTCCTCAGCTTGGCCTTCACCACTTTCCCAGCGCGATTCACCAGGTTCACCTCTGCATCGCCCCTTTTGATCGCCACGCCGCTTGTCCTCGTGCCATCCGCCAACTCGATGAAGTGCTTCTCTGGCTGAAACGTGTCGTCGAACTTCTTGAATTTGTGTATGTCCGTTATTATGTGTGACGTTGCTCCGGTGTCCACCATCAGCCCTTTGTGCTTGGAACCGGTTAGCTGGACGTCGCTTGCTTCATCGACCGCTTGCTTTGCGTTGTCTCGCCTTTTACTCCTGCAGGTTGTATCTGTGTGTGTGTGGAGCTCTTGCAGTATCCACACCATTTCACTTGCTTCTGGCGCTCGCCGCGCTGACATGCCCGGGCAATGTGTCCCTTCTCTCCGCAGTTGAAGCACGTGGCGTCGAATCCTGTAGTCCTCTCTCTCCCTCAGCCGTCGGAAGCACTCGCTCTCATCACGTTGTCCTCTGTGTCAGCACGATACTTTTCGGTGTCCCCGAAACTTCTGAGCTTTGTCTTAAACTCAGTAAAAGTCAAATTCTCGTCGCCCTGTGTAACGTGAATACTGAATGGCTGAAAAGAATCGGGTAGTCCCTTTAGGATCATAGCTATCAATAGTCCATCACTGAACTTCTCGTCACCTTTCGAAGTGCTGTGACTATTGTTTCTGCCCTGATAATGTACTCAGTCACACTTTCAGTTGCAGACTTCTGCAAAGACGTTAGTTCTGTGTATAGGCTAATCACTCTGGGTTTTCCCTTACCCGTAATAGTCCCTCAGCATTTGGAAAGCCTTTCTCCCGTTGTCTGTTGCCTCTCGCATGATTATGGACAGGCTTTTGTTGTCCAAAAACTGGATAAGTTCTGCGTAAGCTTGTTCATTCTTGTCGAGATCCGCTCTGTCTCTCTCATCATCCGACTCTGCTTCAGAGTCAGGGTTGTTTAGGATCGTATCCTTCAGTCCCATCAAACGTAGGTAACCCAAAAACGTTGTCTCCCATAGTTCGTAATTTCTCTCGTCTCCATCAAAGCACAGTCTAGAGACCATCTGCTTCCTCCTACTTCACGCCTGGGCCCATAACCTGTTGGCGGTGTGGAAGCCATGCTCTCTAACTGTCTCTGGTAATCAACAAATACACACGACTGCTCGCATCGGTTAACATTCCGGAAAGAGAAAGATTTATTTGGCGCTCTCACATTTATAGACATGAACGTAATTAACATACGTGAACCTGCGTATGACAACACACAGCGTGAGTATGCAAATGAGATCAACACTCAACAATTACTATTACTGAACATTATTATAAAGTGATACCAGATTATGGTCATTACTATATCTCAGGTCTGGACAGGGAGGTCGTTAAGGACAGCATTTCTCATGAAAATAACTTTTCACACATGTGACGGAACCAGATTATAATAATGAGTCAGCATTATCAAGTCAGCTCCTGAGCAGGTCTTCTTTCAATGAATATCCTCCCCATAGTTGGAACGGTTTAAGCCTTGATTAGACGCAGTTCTACATGCGAGAGAGAGACATCGGCTTGCCATGAAATATTCACACGGTGCGTCTCGTCTCAGTAGTAATTATTTGAGACTTTCCTCTGATAGTGGCAGAACTTCTCGTGACGTGATTGAACACTCTAAAAGATACAATACTCCCACACTGCCTCTCTTAAAAATGCTTCTCAGAATTCAAGAACATATGGGACATTTTTTATTTATTTATGCGTGACAGAAATAGACTCCTCGCCTTGTCAGGACTCACCAGTTTAAATGTCAAGATGAATTTCGAAAACAATCTCGGCTTATTAAACGCGCAAAACTAGGGCTTAGCGGAATATCCTCCACATTAATAATTCTCTGTGATTAGGAGTGTTTTCTTGTATCGCTGCAAAATCTACTTTTAACTTTTAAAGTTTCCATTTAATGTCAATGCATTTTTGCTTTGCTGCATTTTTACGTTTGAAATAACAACCAGGGGAGCCTTTATTTATTCACTTTCAAGAAATAAAGAAATACAGAAATGGTGAGTCAGTCATGGTGTAGCTTTGAAAAGGTAATCTACCTAAAAAAATGCATTGCTCTGTGGCAGCAAGCCATGTAAAAATAAAAATAGGTTTGAAACTATTTGTGTTGGCTCAAAATGCAATGGGTGGGATAATGGAGTGGAATAAACTATTGTAGCAATTATTTACAATTCATGTTGTTGAATTGTGGTCGTTGCTGTTGATGATGACAATGCTACCGCTTCTGCTATGGCTATGTTTGCTAATGTTTTATAAATACAATGAAATATGTTTTACATTGATTTGACCGTGTTTACACCTTCTATACCCACGAGGTGATAATACGCTCAAGCAGAGAAGGAGAGCGAGAATGTAACATCAAAGGGAATCCAAACCTAGCTACATGTTTAAACGCATACATAATGCAGTAGCAAAGATAGAATAAAATATAGTGTAGGAGTGTAGGAGTTCGGTCAGGGTCAACTCTTACAGCACACAGAAGCCTACTAGAGCTTACTTGTCTTCCTCCAGACATCATTCTTTAGATGGTGGAGTAATAGTGAAAGTAATGGTATCTTTAATCAATGAAATGTCTTGTTTCTCGCTCAGGTAATTATTTTGTCAATTCACTACTTTGCTTTCCGTTGCTGTCCAAACAAACAACGTTGGTAATGATGAAGTAGTCATCCAGAGTCATACTTACAGAATTGTTTACTGCAGGGAGTAGTTGTGCTTTTGTTTCAATGGGGGCATGCTGGTTGACTTCCTATTGTATGTATAGGGAAGGTGGCAATGTGGGCTGTACTAGCCTCTCCTGGTGCTATTGTTTTTGTTGTTGTGTTTTCAGGGTGAGCTGCGCGTTGTCCATGTCACTGAAACTTTGAAGCTCCAGTGATCCCTATTGCTTTTCTCCCCACCCCTCTCCTAGGTCTATCCCATGTTAACGCAAAGGCCATCCCACCCCTATAGAGAAAGCTAAAGTACATCAGTGGTTAGAACATTTGTCACATACAAGTGAGTTTTTGTGAAATAATATATTTTCTTGTTCAGTTCATTTTTGGGGGGTTCTTATTCAGCTATTATGTTTTGCCAATCAGGTGCAATCTTTGGAAAGTGCCCTGCGAAATTAATGGGACAGTGTAGAGTGTGTTTCTTATTTTGGCTCTTTACTCCAAAATCTAGAATTTGAAACCAAACAATTACTATGAGGTTAAAGATATTCAGCTTTTATGGTATTTGTGTACATTTGGGTTTAACCATTTAGAACTTACAACCTTTTTTATGTATAGTCCCCCTATTTCAGTACCCAAAATGAATGGGACAATTGGCTTGACAGGTGTTTCTGGTACAGTAAGTCAGGTGTGTCAAATCATCTGAACAGGCATAAGAGAGCTGTCAATGTCTAGCACTGATTCTGGGCTTCGTGTTTTACTTTGGAGTCTGCTATGGATCTATCGTTAAGGCTCCTCTCTGTGTTTGTGTATGTGTGTGTGTGTGTGTGTGTGTGTGTGTGTGTGTGTGTGTGTGTGTGTGTGTGTGTGTGTGTGTGTGCGTGTGCGTGTGCGTGTGTGTGCGCGCGTGTGTGTATGCGTGTGTGCGTGCGTGTGTGTGTATGAGCATGTGTGTGTGTGTGTCTGTAAGTTGCGACACTCTTTGACTCTTTTGACTTGGACAGTTTCCATAACGCTATTGGTGTCTGTCAACACGAGGACCGAGTGGTGTCAATGAATGGTGTCAAGGAAGCCTTTATTAGGCTGAGAAATCTGAAACATAGCCAAAACCTTAGGCTTGCCAAAATCAACAGTTTGGTACATCATTAAAAACACAAAGAAAACGCTGGTGACCTCAGGCTAGTAGAACATGGTAGACCTCTACAGTGGAGGACAAAAGAATGCTCACCATAATTAAGAAAAACAAAAAAACTGTCCCACTGATCAGCAACACTCACAGTAGATTAGATTAGATTCAACTTTATTGTCATTTCGGAGTAGCCTACAAGTACCAGACAACAAAATTCAGTTCAGCATCTAACCAGAAGTGCAAAACCGTGATATAAAACATGATAGTGTAAATAGTGATATACAGGAGAGGATAGTAGTAAACTATATACAGTTAAAGTAGCTAAACTATGTACAGTCTGGTGTACACCTGCTCCATTGGCCTGTTTGCCATGGAAAGGCTCCGTCCTGTTACGGCAGATCCGGTATGGATTATCTGGGAGGTAATCCAGAGTTTGAGTTCATCCATTTTGTATGCTAGTGAGTGGACATTGGCGAGAAATAAACTGGGCAAGGGCAAGGATAATCCGTTCGGGCTCGAGTTGTTGTTTTAGCTCGCAGGTCTCTGCAACGGCGTTGCTTGTGAACACGTCTCTGACGAGAGGCACTTCTCCCCAGCATATCCGTTCTACTCACTCACGCAGAACTAGCGAGTTTGAGTGGGAAGTAGTTCGAATTCCCACTTTGTGCAGTGAGAACCGAGGTCCAATAATGTCTGTCGGCTTTATGTAATGTTCGCAAGACTATGCTGAGTAAGCAAGCATGCTTGGAATAAGTAGGTAGTATGTGTGTATGTGACAGAGAAAAAAAAAATCTGCAGCATGCGTCACCCAGCCAAACGACAGAGGCTTCACTGCGAGGTGCAAACCACTAATTATCCTCCAAAAGGATGGTCACTTACAGTTGGCTGAGGTCTGGAAAAAGGTCTTGTGGACAGGTAAGATGAATATTATTATCATGTACCAGAGTGATGGCAAGTGGAATGTTGTGGAGAAAAACAGAAGCATCATTTCATCTGCGGTTGACATATTGTTACTGTAGCAACAAGCCTTCAATGAGGTCATCTATTGTAATTGATGTTAGACAACACTTTGAGGGTGATGTTATACTCTCTTCTCTTAAAAAAAAAAAGGTCCTGAAAAGCACTGCCAGACAAACTCATTTGGGCAACATCAATGCGCTGAAGGTCACCCCTGAACAGCAGGGCTAGAGCTCTGCAGTGGAAATGCTTCAAACGGTGTTTAACTCTGAAAAGAAGAAAGAAGAAACTGCTTCGCATTGAGTTCCTTACGTCAAAAAAGACATTTAGAGAAACTGTTGTGGGTAATGTTGCAATTAGTAATGTGTCATGTGCATTACATTTGAACCAAATGAGGTTCTGTCTGAGCAGAGGCAATTTCAGAGTTGGGGAAGTGTGTGGGCCAATGCGAAAAGAAATCGCTCTGGCCATGATTTGAATCGCTGATGAGAAGGACCTTGACTAAGGTATTGGCCGCAATCCCAAAAGCTACTGTTCACCTCTCCACTGTGATGCGATTCCACTCTACTGCACAGAGCAGTGTATTCACTTACCCTGCACTCAGGATGCAACAAGTGAACAGTATTGAGGATGTTCATTGACGTAACAGATTGGAGTTTATATGCAAGTTGTCCTTCATTAATACATGGACTAAATACTGCATCACAACAGGAATGTTGAATGGAACTTGGATAAATGTCTAATTCGAAAAGTCAGTGTGTACCTGCCCTTCGTTCTGCCTATTCATATGATATGCCTATCCTTTGAAAGGCTTACGGTGAAATTAACTACTGTATGTGTCTAAAACACACACACACACACACACAACAGTAGCACCAGCAGCTTCAAGCCTCCACTGTCGTTATCATACAGGCGTAATTATACAGTCTGAGGTTGATAGTGACACACAGGGATCAGGTCGGCCCAGTCCGCCCTCCCATCCTTCACTATTTATAGTCTGAACAATTAAGCTGAGGAGACCTTCATTAGCCCGCAGCTATTCAGCGGGATCCTGTGTCCCCTCGACAGCCAGCCAAACAGGTGTTCCTTAATAATCGCTGCCCAACTGCCAGCAACACCGGTTTGCGATTTCCACACCATATGCTTCAAGCTGTTAGGAATCCACTACTGAGGAATGGAAGACTTGCTGAGCCCTACTGCAGCAATCTTATTTACAGTACAGTGCAGGTGGAGGGCATATGCAGTATTGTACAGTGTCTCACTCCCGACTTGGAGACAGTGCAGATTGCCTGTTCATTGCAAACAATACGGTAACACTTTACTTGGATAGCCCATCTCAAACTATCAACAAACTATAACAACAGACTACACATTCATCACAACTGCTTAGTTGTTGACGTTATGTAATCAATCGCATAATACTATACACAATTGATGATGACCCAGTTAGGCCCACATAGGTGTTCAGTGAGGTGTCACAGCACACCTGTTCTAAAGGCACTGTTGGAGGTGCGTCAGGCAGCAATGCCCAGCAGGAGTACCATCACCTGTATCATGATTTGTTCACCTACCACTCAACAAATATGAATTTGGACTATCCAAATCACATGAATGAAGTTTAATGGAGCCAACAGTCAGTAAAATTGTATCAGAGAGTGAATACATAGCATGGATTTCACCACAGTACAAAAATATATATACACTACCGTTCAAAAGTTTGGGGTCACTTAGAAATGTCCTTATTTTTATAAGAAAATCACTGTTTTTTTCAATGAAGATAACATTACATTAATCAGAAATACACTCTATACATTGTTATTGTGGAAAATGACTCTTCTAGCTGCAAACATCTGTTTTTTAATGGAATATCTACATAGGTGTATAGAGGCCCATTTCCAGCAACCGTCACTCCAGTGTTCTAATGGTACATTGTGTTTGCTAATCGCGTTAAAAAGCTAATGGATGATTAGAAAAACCTTGAAAACCCTTGTGCAATTACGTTAGCACAGCTGAAAACGGTTTTGCTGGTTAGAGAAGCTATACTAATGGCCTTCCTTTGAGCTAGTTGAGAATCTGGAGCATCACATTTGTGGGTTCGATTATACTCTCAAAACGGCCAGAAAAAGAGAACTTTCATATGAAACTCGACAGTCTATTCTTGTTTTTAGAAATGAAGGCTATTCCATGTGAGAAATTGCCAAGAAACTGAACATTTCCTACAACGGTGTGTACTACTCCCTTCAGAGAACAGCACAAACAGGCTCTAACCAGAGTAGAAAGAGAAGTGGGAGGCCCCGGTGCATAACTGAGCAAGAAGACAAGTACATTAGAGTCTCTAGTTTGAGAAATAGACGCTTCACAGGTCCTGAACTGGTAGCTCATTAAATGGTACCCGCAAAACGCCAGTGTCAACATCTACAGTACAGTGAAGAGGCGACTCCGGGATGCTGGCCTACTAGGCAGAGTGGCAAAGAAAAAGCCATATCTGACACTGGCCAATAAAAGGAAAAGATTACTATGGGCAAAAGAACACAGACATTGGACAGAGGAAGATTGGAAAAAAAGTGTTATGGACAGACAAATAGAAGTTTGAGGTGTTTGGATCACACAGAAGAACATTTGTGAGACGCAGAACAAGTGAAAAGATGCTGGAAGAGTGCCTGACGCCATCTGTCAAGCATGGTGGAGGTAATGTGATGGTCTGGGGCTGCTTTGGTGCTGGTAACGTGGGAGATTTGTACAAGGTAAAATGGATTTTGAATAAGGAAGGCTATCACTCAATTTTGCAACGCCATGCCATACCCTGTGGACAGCGCTTGATTGGAGCCAATTTCCTCCTACAACAGGACAATGACCCAAAGCACACCTCCCAATTATGCAAGAACTATTTAGGGAAGAAGCAGGCAGCTAGTATTCTGTCTGTAATGGAGTGGCCAGCGGAGTAACCAGATCTTAACCCCATTGAGCTGTGGTGGGAGCAGCTTGACCGTATGGTACGCAAGAAGTGCCCATCAAGCCAATCCAACTTGTGGGAGGTGCTTCAGGAAGCTTGGGGTGACATTTCTTCAGATTACCTCAACACATTAACAGCTAGAATGCCAAAGGTCTGCAATGCTGTAATTGCTGCAAAGGGAGCATTCTTTGACGAAAGCAAAGTTTAAAGGACAAAATTATTATTTCAAATAAAAATAATTATTTCTAACCTTGTCAATGTCTTGACTATATTTTCTATTTATTTTTGCAACTCATTTGATGAATAAAAGTGTGAGTTTTCATGGAAAACACGACATTGTCTGGGTGACCCCAAACTTTCGAACGGTAGTGTATATATGAATACGGTACCCTTGACAATACAATACAACTACTTGTTGTATAACAAGTATTCAGTGTGTCATTACAGAAGAACAGAGAGGATGGCAATGTCTTGAGGGAAGGAATATCCACAGGCTAAGACAGTGTGCAGAAATATTACATGGACTGCAGGGAAGAAACATGAAAAATGTGGACAACATAAATAAATAAACATGCAACAACATAAAAGCCCTTAAGCCATGAAAAAGAGATAATCCTTCGACAAACCCGAACAGAGATTCATGTCCAATTAATGCAATATTTACAGTATGGTTGTGAGAAGTTGCAGCCCGTAAGGTTTAAATTTGAATGAAGGCGGAGAGTTCATAGATCTGACCTGTTTGTGTGAGTACGAGTTTCTGTGTGTGTGTGTGTGTGTCTACATTTAATGACTCAGACTGTGATTTGCAACTGCCCTGCTAGCCCTGGTCTCTCAGTTCTCCAGTCTCGACGATGACGCAGTGAAGTCAACTCTATTCCCTGAGAGAAAACTAATAAAAATATCTCTGAAAGACTGGTCAATTATCCACATAAGCCACTGAAAGCAACTGACCAATCATCAAAAGACGGCTCCCTTGGTACGCCATTTGGTACGCCACTGTGATGGAAACTCTGTAAATAATGAAGTGACATACGGTACTGCTTTTTAAATTATTATGATGGCGTGTCATTGGAGATTAATCTTGGATTTATAGATCAAGATCAAAACAGCACCATCTGGACATTGATATCTACTCCTGAAGAGCGACAGTAGATTAGATGGACTGAATGACAGAGAAGGTGTCCATAACTACAGTAACTGTCAGGATGAGAGCAACTAAATATAGATTAACATGTAATTTGCTTTGATATCAATCTAGCCTTTCAAAGGAAACGATTAGGGGGTAAGTGGAATGTTTTGAAGTCGGGCCACGTCTATGATATGAAGGCCAGATCACAATGAGGGGAGGTGGCTATGTTCTGCATTGCCACAGATGATGCCGGAGGACTGACTATGAAGATATACTGTATATGGGACTAAAACCGTGAGGTTGTAGGTTTGTTAACTGACCCCTGGGTGCACTGTGAATCATGGGTAATCTGGCAGGGTGCATCGTGATGGAGCCAGCAGAGGAAGAGTGAGCACCTAATCAACAAGAAGGAATGTACAAGCACAACAACTGATACAAAATGTGACACAGTCTGGTTAAAAAGTCCTCAAGTTCTCATGGTAATTTTTCAGTTTTTTTCCTGATTATGAAAGTGCAGATTGTACACTTTCAAATGACGTGTCATACATTGAAATCGATGTCAGTGAAGAAGATAGCGGACAAACGCGCTCTGAATCAAAAGGCAAAACAGCTGCTGATAGCTAGGGCTAAAAAGGAACTTCGCTACGAACAATTGACTGCATGTTTAGCACATTGCAACATGCTGATAGAATATCAACATGCTAAAAACACATAACTACACATAATTAGATGATCACACAGTCCTTGCTTTTGAACACGTCTTAAAACTTAAGTTTGTTTACAAGCTATGTATCATTTACCAGTAGCCTACGGCAGACGAAACAGTGAATGATAAGTATTTAGTGGTCCTAAAAACTGTTGTTTGTTAAAACCACTTATCTTCTTAAATCTTAAATATGCTATATTTATATACTTATTGACTATATTTATTTGTATATTTATCTGCAATAATTTCCCCCCATAATTGGCCACATTTAAGTAAAACCTAAGACGTCTGTACTCTTTTCCACACAGCCATTGCCCTGTTTGCACAATTCTCTGAATCTTAGTCCTTTCCTAAACATCAGACTTTCCCTCTCTCCTGTCCCCCTGCCACCCCTATCTCACTGCCTGGGGCGGACAATAACTGCCATTCACACATTCGGCGCCATCCTACAGCCATGGCTGTTCTTTAAACAGAGCCATCAGTCTGCGGTCTGGGTGTAATTATGATGAAATACTAAATTAAGGGCAGGCCTGACCTACGTACCTCTCTCTCTCTCTCTCTCTCTCTCTCTCTCTCTCTCTCTCTCTCTCTCTCTCTCTCTCTCTCTCTCTCTCTCATGTCTACTCCAGATGGCCGCAGGTACAGAGAATGCCCGGGGAGGAGACCCCATCCAGGGTTCCGTGAGCTAACCTGTATACACCTGTCTTATAATGTTTAGATTCTGATCACATCTTTCTGATCTCGCTTAGATTCCCGGACACTGACTCTATCCGCATCTGGTATTGAGATGCATCCTAGCATATTGGAATAGAGAAAAGTTCAGGAAGGTTACTACTCCTCTCCCCAAGTGACAACATTGTATCAAACGTGTGCTGCTACACAGCACGTTAGTAATTGCTCTGCTGTGTAGTGATGAAGTTGAGCAGTTTGCATTATTGAAGAAGTGGAATAAGAACTGTTTCGATACTGCACTTCTGTCATAACTCAAACCATGCGGCTGCACCTACCCGACATTACAGTTTTTCTCAATTGCTAAAACACATTTCACAAAACTTTCCTCCATTTTCCCAAAACTCTAAACACAACACACTTTTCTAAAGCTACATAACCAAAACCACACCTTCTCTCTTCAAAACTCAAACTTTCACACCAAAACAGCTGCTCAAAGCCTGCAAAAATGTAAACACTATAAGCATCATTACAGACTACAACAAAACAACTGAAAACACAATGTTCAGTGTGTGAGAATGTTCTTTTTTTTCACAACTGCCAAAGCACATTTTTAGAAACCTTACTTACAGTATCTGTTCTCAGAATATATCACTGTAGAGTATTGGGCATTCATAGATTTGTGTGTTTCATATGAACAGTATGTAAATCTACAGAAAATACAGTATGTATGTTACGGTACATGTGGGAATACGGTACATGTGGGAAAACTAGGGTTAGGGTTAGGTGCTAGGGTGACTTGGTACATGCTGGCATGTCTAACCCTAACCCTAACCTTAACCCTAACCCTAACCATACCCCTAATCCTAACCCTAACCTTAACCCTAGCACCTAACCCTAACCCTAGTTTTCCCACATGTACTGTATTCCCACATGTACCGTAACATGTACACTACTGTACTGTATCACAACTCAATGCAAACACTACAGAGGATCCATTACACACAACAATACTCACTGAAAACAATGTTCAGGGTGTGATGTTTATTTATTTATTTATGGAACTATACCACATACACGGTACATGTATTCCCACATGTACCGTAACATGTACACTACTGTACTGCATCACAACTCAATGCAAACACTACAGAGGATCCATTACACACAACAATACTCACTGAAAACAATGTTCAGGGTGTGATGTTTTTTTTATTTTATTTATGGAACTATACCACACACACACACACACACACACACACACACACACACACACACACACACACCACAATCATTTGCAACAAGTGTCTTACATTTTGAGTCGTTATGTTTAATGAATGAAGCTAGGTGTGTTCATTGTGTTAACATTTTGCTGACTGTGGCAAGCATTTTGCATCACATGAGCTTTAATTAGAGAATTTGAGCAGAGTGTTTTGCAACTTGTGTTTTAGCAAGACAAAATGTGTTTAGATTTATGAGAAAAGGAGGATTGTGTTTTGTGAATTGTGTCTTCATGTGAAATGTGTTTATGGTTTTGGCAAATGGGAGCTAGTTTTATTAAATGTGTTTAGAGAACTGGTCATTTGGTTTAGAGAATTGGCTTTTGTGTTTTAGCAATTGGGAAAAACTGTAACACTAGAACAGCTGTGCCTTTTTTACCTACTATAAGAACCGCCATTGGGGTCAAATGACTAGTTGGAGGAGGCTCTTTTAGTAGGTAAAAAGGCATGGCTGTTTTAGTGTTAAAGAAGTAAGTAAGTACAAATACTATTGTAATTGTATTGTAACATACTATAGTGAAATAGTCAGTAGTATTCTCACCTTTTGGATTCTATCCCTGATAAATGAACACATGACTATGACTCTAGAATAGTGCTCTGTAGGGTCTGCTATCATTAATGCCTCGGTGGATGTGAACAGGCAGATATTATTCGCTATTAGTGATATGCACATACCAGCTTGCTTTGGTGACTCATTCCCATCCATCATATACCTTAGTTATCCACAAAGGCCATCTCCGCTCAGATGGTGGGCAGATACCCACAGAAAGGGATGACCAAGGGTGGGATCAGTTCATTAACTCCATGCAGAATGAGTTTTGGATTCTCTCTTTTGCCTCCTGGAAGCCAAATGCTTTGTGAAGCAGCAGACAGGCAGACAACTCATCTGTCACATGGAGATGGATGAGGCATAAAGTGACTTAATCAGGAACCAACGAAGGATACCCCCAATAGCACCTACAGTTCCTCCACAAGATATATAGCACCATATGGAAAACCTTGTTGTGTTCACTTGATCAGAAAGTTACGACATACATGACAGGATCCTCCTACTCACGATGTGTCAGGTTCAGCGGAGGACTGCATACGACTCAGGTTTTCTGAGTTGATATAGAAATGAAAGAGCTAACGATTTGTGGTTTGGTTAGGAGTATTTTAACACTTAATCAGCCATGAGGGGTCATTTGACCCCTGTGAGTAAAGAAAAATGTAATATCTTTGCACTCGATCAAATTTCAGGACCCTCCTTTCATGGTTTTTCCTATGTGCGTTCTACCACTCAGTATCCTTACATTTTCCAAATCACATCAGGATAGGCTAGTATAAAGCTATTTTGATGTTTTTTCTGTGTAGGAAGCAGGCTAATTTACAAGTGGCCAACTAGTGGTTGTTGTGTGTAAATAGCAGCTTGAGCATTGTAAAGAGGCGGCTCTTTAAGTAGGTAAAAAAGCCACGTCTGTTCTAGTGTTAAAGAGCTAACGATTTGCGGTTCGGGTTAGAGTATTTTTAAAAAAAAGGAGGATCCAACCATGCTCCTCAGTGCACCCTGTCTGGCAAACCTACTTGTCATGGCAGGGGGGGGCGATTCGATTAGGCCTCCAGTTTCAAGTCCCCGAAATCTCCCTGCACCTGTTTCACATGAGAAGTGCCAACCTGGCAGGGTCCTCATCACCACCACCAGCGAGGCAGCAGAGGAGAGGAGGAGTGAAGAGCTCCGCTCCCCCTCACTCTCCTCCTATCTTCCGCTCCCTGACAGCCCTCAATGCCTGCCACTCCATGGCTCCACAAGGGAGACTGTGTGGTGCACAGATAAGCACGAGAAGCATCTCCATCCTCAGCACCAAGGGGCTCCTTTTTGCGTCGAGTTTTCACCTCATTGAGCTGCGGCTGTGGAGTCAGGCTTAAACTCTTCTTCTCTTTGTCATGACATTTTCCCTTTTGCCCTAATAGCCCTATAATTCATACTGTACTGTTACCTCTTAGTCATTATATCGATGTTAATACAGAATTAGTTCAGCAGACGACAGAAAGGAACTAGGGCTGTCAATTCATTAAAGTGTGTAATCAAGTCAGTCACAATAATATTCTGTGTTTAATCAGTTTAAATTAGGTTTAAAATACTGGTATTTACTTCTATTTCTGGGGGGATATACAACAAAAACATATGTGGTGTTGGAATGAAGAAATGCATGACAAACTGGTTAGAGGATTTTTTTTGTTTTACTTTATTATAACATCTCAGTTTAGTTTTGATTATTTCAGAATAATATTATAATCTCTTAACATTGACAGCCCTAAAAAAAAACACATTGCATATAACTGTTTAACTGTTAGTAATTGGCAAAGCAGCACAGACATTTCTTGCAAGAGTCACTCCATGTTGTTAAAACATTGTTGAAACCAGTTCGAGAACAGGATGTTACTGAATCGTAGTACCCCTTTGCCAGATGTAGATCACTCTTGAGGTCCACCAGTGTGCCCCTGTTCCCTCCCATGTATTTGATGCTGTTCCTATTGTTTTCCTTTTCAATAATATATGGCACATATGCCTCCTTCTGAGACTAATGCTTTCAGGGTAGGATTTGTGCTGGATTAAGCTTCTAAAGAATGGCTGACACTCTTATTGTTCAATGTTGGCACACTCAGTCCCGCCTTGGTTTGGTTTTGTGAGGAGAGAAAAGAGCAGTGATTGCACAATGATGTTATTTTTAGCCATTGTGTGTACAGTAGCATGTATAGGAAACAATTATAGCATAGATAGATTGCAAGAGTGATGTAAAGTGAAATGAAATGAATGTGTACCGTAATTCCTTTGTCCATGGTTATGTCTTGGTTATTCTGAACCTCAATGCACACTTAATATTTAGGAGATTGCAATGACATTCAGCGTTTCATGATTAGTTGATTATCTTCTTCTATACCGGACTTCCAGGTTTCTCCTGCTATCGACAGGACCATAACAGAAATGGAGGTGGGGTATGTTTGATTAGTAGGAATGATCTACCCTCTAACCAGCGCCCTGATCTCCAAAGGGAGGCACTTGCATCTGTATGTATCTGTATCTTATATTTATATGTATTTATTACTTTTTGCTCTATGATGTTGGTTTGCACTGTCTTGTCCTGTCTTGCACCTGTCCTGTTGTAAACTGTGCCCCACTCTACCAAATCAAATTCCTAACATGTTTACATGTCTTGGCAATGAAGTCTTCTGATTCTGATTCTGATTCTGAATCTGACAAAACCCATTGTAGTAGGGATCTGCCACAGACCACCGAAGCAAAATAACTTTTATGAACTTTTAGAGATGGTTTGTGCTGAGAGTAATTTATTCATGGATACGGAATGTTTTATTTGACATGATTTTAACACAAATGTATTGGTGCCTCAGAGCAAAAACCGCCTAATTAAAAAGCTCTCAAACTTCTGTAAAGTGTTCGGGCTGAAACAGCTTATAGTTGACCCAACCAGAGTAGGGGTAAATAGCCAGTCTACACTCGACCTGATATTGGCCACGGACAATGAGAAGATCTGCCAATCAGGTGTTTTGGACATTGGTCTGAGTGACCACAACGTGGTTTTCTGCACCCGCAAGGTTATTAGCTCCCAGGTTAATCCTGGAAATCACCACTCTGTTAAGTTCAGATGCACTAGACAGTACACTAAGGAGGGGTTTGAGCGTAAGCTCTCAGAACAGGATTGGACTGCTGTTTATGAATATAATGATGCTGACAGGGCATGATGGGATTTATTCAAAAGAAGGTTTCTAGCCGTGCTGGATGCAGTTGCACCAATGAAAGAGGTCAGAGTTAAACAGAGAGGTGCCAAATGGATGACAACGACATTAGATCGAACAATATTAGATACATGTTAAGAAGTCTAATCAGCAAACTGACTATAATAAATATGTTCAGTGCAGAAATAAAGCTAGCTACAAAATACAGAAAGCCAAGTCTCAGTATTACATAGATGCTGTATCAGACAATGTGAAGCAGCCCAAAAAACTGTGGAAAGTCCTTAAAGACGTTGGCTCAACAGGGAAGAGTTTCTTACAACTATTTCCGATAATCTAGTTTCTAAATTGCCAAACGGCTCAGGGAGATTTGGTTTGCCGTTCGTGATCGCTTTTTACCAGAGTAAAAATGTTGTGCCTGACAGTTTTGAGATGAGTCCTGTCACAGCAGATAAAGTGATGGAAATGCTAACCTCATTATGTACCAACAAGGCAACTGGTCTGGGTCTTGTTTCAGCCAGATTCCTGAGAGATAGCGCCAGTGTCACCAGAGAGGTCATCACTCATTTGCTGAATCTGTCACTCAAGCAAGGAATAGCTCCAAGCCAAATAAAAATGGCCAGAGTCCTCCCCCTGTTTAAGAAAAACAGCCGAACAGACGTAGGAAACTATAGGCCAGTATCGATTCTTCCTACCTTATCGAAGACACTGGAAAGGGTAGTGTATGACCAGATTGGGGGATACCTGAAACAGCACAACCTCCTGTATGAGTTCCAGTCAGGTTTTAGAGCAGCCTACTCCACCGACACCTGCCTTACTCACCTGTGTGATTACATCAAACAAGAAGGTGAACAGGGTAATTACACTGGCATGGTTCTACTGGACTTACAGAAAGCATTTGACACTGTAGACCATGCCATACTACATCCAAACTACAGTGTATGGGACTTGGGCATACTGCCTTAACATGGGTCAGCTCGTATCTCACTGGGCGAACCCAGGTCTGCGATGTTGATGGAACTCTGTCTGAACCAAGGGGTATAACATGTGGGGTGCCACAAGGCTCCATTTTGGGTCCGCTTTTATTCCTTGTTTATGTGAATGACATGCCAGCTGCAGTGAATTGTAAACTTCTATTGTATGCTGATGATTCTTCATGATTAGTGTCTGGGAAGGATGTCCTCCAAATTGAAGCTACTCTTAGCAAAGAGCTTGAAAATGTAAAAAAGTGGCTCATAGACAACAAACTCTCACTGCATCTGGGAAAAACTGAGTCCATTCTGTTTGGTACCAAGGGTAGGCTTCAGAAGGTTAATACGATACAGGTAATGTGTGGGGGGAATGACAGTGTACCCAGAGCTACTATCACGTACCTTGGCATCACACTTGACCAGTCACTGTCAGGGGAGAATGGTGCGGAGACAGTTCTACGCAAAACTGCCGGTAAACTGAAATTCCTCAGAACAAGGCAGTTTGATTCTGCAACCAAAAAGCTGCTTGTAATGGTGCTGATGCAGTGCCATTTTGATTATGCTTGTTCTCTCCGGTACAGTGGATTGACAGTGAAATGAAAGAATAAGCTGCAGGTTACTCAAAACAATATCATTCGTTATTTACTAAATGCTCCCCCAAGAACTCACTTTGGTAGTAACACATTTAAGAGGGTAGATCTGCTGCCAGTGCAGCTCAGGGTAGACCAGCCGAAACTCCACATGTACAACATAATTAATTGTACTGCCCCTGGATACCTAGGCTCACAGATAGTCATGGTCCACACTCAGCACAGTCAGCACAGTCACAACACCAGGGCGATTGTGTGCGCTCCTGTAAGGTTCCATGAGTGAATAGTGTAGCTCGCAGTTCCTTCTTCTATACTGGAACATTACTGTGGAACAGCTATTTAACAAAGGAGAACATCATTCATTGTTTTTCTTCTCTAGCTGATTAATCCACAAAACAGGTTTAAATAATTGTCACCTAATCACACAAGGAGGGGCGCTATAACATGCTTACGGTACACATGTTTTAAGATGGGTTTCAATTCATTGGAGATAGTAGATTGCCACAATGCCGCTTCAGAAGTGCTTTTTTCAAGTTTCCCTCCACCTGAGATAGGCTGCTGTGCAAATCCAACACTTCTGAAACCTCAGTGTGGAAACCTGCTATATTTAAGGGATTGAATGCTGGTTTGACATTGACCGATGTTAGTGTACTTATACTTTAAAAGAACAATGGTTTCGCGATTGTGCACTATATGTATTATGTCCCCTTCGATTTTGAAGATGAACGTTGTACCATCATTTCATTATGCATGAGTGAATACTTCTACTAATAACGTAATCAGCCGCAATTACTCCCTTTCATCATCACCTCTATGCTTTTGAGACGCACCAGAGTGCCATCAACAGTACAACATACACGCCTCACTGCCAGGGGGGTAGCTAAAGCACTTGTCTACATAAGACCCCATGATTACAGACAAACAAAAGGGTGTAATCTGAGTGTGAGGTGCTCCCTTTTACCTCAATGGGGCCTGCGGGTGACAAATAAGTGTGATTGCAGTAAATAGAAACCACCCACCGATAGCACTCCGGGCCCCAAGATTGAGACCAGACATCCACTTCCATCAGTGTATAGTGTGCAGCAGCCTCCATGCCTCAATGTACATGGCAATTATCATAATGTGTAATTATGGTAGAAGTGATGAGAGGTTGGGGGGGGTGACTGGGAGCAGGGATACGGCATCGATGGCACCAAGGTGATGCGCTACGGTGCTTGTTGAGATGTTTATCATGTAAAAACATGGAAGGGGAAGCTGCCGAGCGACATCGGTGTCATTTCACTGTTACAGTCTGACTAAGTCTATAAAGTAATGGACTGCACTTACAGTATATAGCGCCTTTATCCAAAGCGCTTTACAACGGCCACTCATTCACCCATTCACACACACATTCACACACCAATGGCGGAAAGCTACCATGCAAGGTGCCGGCCCGCTCACTGGGAGCAATTTGGGGTTCAGTGTCTTGCCCCAAGGACACTTCGACATGTGGCCAGCCGGGACTCGAACCGCCGATCTGCCAACCGTGCGATCATTAGACGGAGGCTCTCCCTCCTGCGCCACAGCCGCCCCTAAAGTATATGTGTTGTATTTCAAAGACCATACATAGTTTTTCACATGATGCAATTTAACAGTCATTTAATCACTCATAAACAAAACATACCCACAGCCATATCATTAGATTTGTATTGAATAATACAGTATTGAGGGAAGTATTAAATGGGAAACCTAGGTGCCTAGCTATCAAACTGCCTAGCTATCAAACTATCCAGTAGTGCAAATCTTTTCTCTCACTGACACTGTCTCCAGTCCTACCTCAACCCTGAAACAGATTGCGTTGGCTACATCTACAGACTATGACAGCCACCCATGGAAACGTTTTCTGTTAGGAGATTGGCAAGAGCTCTGTTTGGCCAACGGTGCACACACACACCACAATTCAGAGGAACACACTGCAGTCATATCCTCATCTTAAGAGTGCCATCAAAGAGGAGTGTTTTGTGTGCTGAACCACTCTATTAAAACCCATGTTAGAAGAATGGCATAAACTATTCAACTTCATTCAGTTGTCCATGTCTCTCAATACTCACCTCTTCATAACTAGCGGGCATGCATCCACACATATTGCCATAAAGGATAGTGCACCTGCTTAGCTTAGCTCTCAAGTGTAAGGTTCCAGATGAACTGTGTTTACAAAGACTGGTCTTAGACCTGTTAAGATTTCGATTAACTTTATATATCCATGAGGGAGAACACTAATCTCAGCCAAGTCCAGGTACCACTACTTCAAGTCTATGTGCATTATTTTGAAATGAAAGCATAGTTCTACAATAACAATAAGGTTCTCATGCTTCATACATCAAATGGGATATATACTGTGTAATTGGCATGCCTTCATGTAAAGCAAAATGTGAGTATCTAGCATCAATTTCAGGATGTTAAGGTTCTGTGATGTTCTAGAGTGTCCTGTAGTCCCACAGTATGCACAGTCTCTCCACTTATACCCAGCCATGAAACATACTATATAAGTAGCATGTAATTGAACTTACATTAAGCACACTACACCTGCAGTCCCAGGGGAACATGACACATGACAGACTCATACATTAACTCAGTCAGGGGTAGCTGCTGACATTGTGTCTTCAAGATCACACACACACACACACACACACACATACACACACACACACACACACACACACACACACGTGGCAATCTCCTTATGGAAGAACCGTATTCACAGTGAACGCAGTATTCAAATATGAACATTAAAATATCAAGTCACTCACCAGAAGATTGAAAAATGTCCAGTTAGCATGCAGTCCTGGAGTTATACCGAGGTCTCTCAAGTTCTCTCCGAATGAAGCAGAAAGGATGCCCAATGTTCATACAGAGAAAGTAAGAGACAAATTCAAAATCTCAATTTCTTCATCTGAGTATAGCTCCAGTGTCTTCTTGAGCACAATGTCAAATGATTATAGTTTACACTATCTGGTAACTCTCCAATGTGTCGAGGGCAGCAGCAAAGCAAAAACGAAAACAAAACAGAAGACTTTAAGACAACTCTTTCCTCTCCTCTCAGGAACAAAAATACCAACACGTTCACTGATGTGGTTATACGCTGGTTGAGACAGACAGTAGAGGCTACGGCCCCTGGGGAAGGAGGACAGTGGCAGGAGGCTGGAGGAGCTCCTGGGAGCCGCTGGAGGTTGTGGGGGGGGGGGGTGGAAAATGCCACCGGAGTCCTTTAGTGGTACTCTCGTCTAACCTGTGGAGAGGCAGGAGCTGATTGTCATTCAAGCCACGCTCCCTCTTGGAGTCAATCCCCTCTTCAAGCCGAAGTAGAGGAAGAGTAGAGTGGAGGAGAGGAGATGGAGAGAGCAGGAGGAGGAGGAGGGAGGGTTGTAAAGGAAGTGAACGGTTAGATAAAAAAAAAAAAAAAAAGCCAACAATGTATTCCCAAAATCAGATTGCTGGTGGCATGTGAGAGGCGTTGTGTTTCGCGGCATGGGTCCTCTGTACCTCCCCCTCTCTCCGTGTCTCTCTCTCTCGTGTCTTGGCTGGGGCGGAGGCACTGAGTGATAGAGCGGTGGTGAGCGCTGCTGCTGCTGCTGCGTCCTTCCCGCTACAGCAGCAGTCTCTGCTCAAATAAATGCCTGGTCTGTCACAGCACTCTGCTGCATCGCATTCGATTCAGTATCTCCCTCTCTCTCTCCCTCTCCCTCACACTCTCTCTCTCTCTCTCACCCTCTTTGCTTACTCCCTCTCCACTCTCGTTCAGTCACACGTGAGGAGACACACAGAGGGAGCCTGGAATACAAATCAGCCGCTTAGTCTTGTCTGTCTTAAAGACCTGATTGTGCCCCGGAGTTTGACCATTTTGGGGAGCCAGAAGGAATAGCGTGTGTGTCATCCCTCCAGACCCCCTGTCTGACTATCTGTGATTTGTCTCACCTAGGTACACTGGGCTCAGGGGCTGCTAACGGGGGGTTCTGTGTGATGCTGGACTGGAGGACAGGATCCTAAAGCATGATGGTTTCCTCTTCAGTAAGAGCAGCAGGAGAGAGTGTAGAAGAAACACAGCCCTCCCTGATCTCTCAGTTGGTGGAGGCATCCTGGTTTGATACTGGGTCTGCGCCCTGCCAGTCTACCTAGAGGGGGAGTATGTGCCTTCTCACCCCAGCAGGAGGAGAAGCTCAACACAACCTAACCTATCCACCAGGCACATTGAAAGCCCTAATGAATATTTAATCTGTGAAATGGATTTGGGGGGATGAAAGGGGGGATGGGGGGTGGGGGGAGAACATTCGCAAAGTTCCAGGAGAACAAATGGAATCACGCTGGTCACATCCTGCTCAAAATAGCCGTATCATTAAAGCCGTCCTTGGTGTGGCACAGATTGGGATATGATGAACTGTCATATGTTATATGATGGGATATTAGAGATTTACTCAAATGGAATATTACAAAGTCTGGAGTGGATGAGCCCAGGACAGGACCAAACGATGAATTTGAAGGAGCAGGAAATCTGCCCACTTTTGCCCACCACAGCGAAATTAATTTAAATTATCTAAACAACAACATCCTCCCTAATAATAATAATAATAATATCATCTCCCAGAATAGACTTGTAATGTGGTACATTAGCTGTTCGAGGAGGCAGCCCCCGGGATAGAAAGGCAAAAACGGTGAACTCCTCTAGATCACCCTCCTCCATAACAACATGTTTGTGTACAATTCAAGTATCGGGTAGGACACTCCATTTCAGAAAGCACTTTTGTGTGACCAAAAAACTGCTTTCTTAATTAAATATGTTCACAAAGGGATCTCATTCCTCGATCACTACTGATCAATTACAACCATTAGGGAAGCTTTTAGAAAGCTTGAATGTTACATACTGGACCTTTAACCCAATATGAGTTTGCAGAGACAGTGCCATTAAATTGTTTGTTGTTTTCTCTTTCTCAGATTCCATGATTGCAAAATTACACCAGTTATCAATTCACTTGAGAGATCCTTATCAGATAGAGCACAGTGCAGTGATGGATGGTGCAGATTAAGAGAGTTGATGCTGGCTACTTCCTTGTGCTACCATGGAAGGAAATGTGTGCTATGTTAAAGCAACTCTATGCTAAGGTATATTTAACAAGAGCTTGATGAGAGAAAGAGATTAACGCCAGGCTTAGATACCATTATCCAGCGTGTCACACTGATAAATTGCTTTAAAGCTACTGTTGTCATTGTACAACATTTATTATATTGTGCTCGTTTAAGGAAAAAATATTACGGTAAGATAATAATATGATAATATTTGTATGCAATAAAACGACATGATATATTGCATAAAACAATGTTAATAAGGAGACAATATGTCAGTGAAGATGGATGTGGGGCATACTGTATGTATATATATATATATATATATATATATATATATATATATATGTGTTACGGTACATGTGGGGAAAATAGGGTTAGGGTTAGGTGCTAGGGTGCTAGGGTTAAGGTTAGGGTTAGGATTAGGGTTAGGGTTAGACATGCCAGCATGTACTAAGTCGACGTAGCACCTAACCCTAACCCTATTTTTCCCACATGTACCATATTCCCACATGTACCGTAACATATAAAAAAAAGTTTTAAAGAATTACGCAAATTAGTCATATTACTCACATATACGCACATTTATATGACATACTGGGCTGTAATAATGATGACAGTCGTTGGTTACATTCCTGACCACTTATGATCTACATATTTTACGCGAATCACACTCTATGCTTGGGAGGCAAACAATTGCCTGACCCAGCTGACACCACTTCATAATTTTTCTGATGTTGGGTCTTATGTCACAGATGAATGAACGTGTCTAGCAGACAATCAAATCAACACACTCCTTTTTTCACATGCAACCAGGGCAAGTCTGTCAACAAAGTGAAAACAACTAAGCTAACCAATGCAATCAATAAATGGATAGCCACAGACTTGCAGGCCCAGCTTCAAGACATTGTCCAGATCGCCTCAGACGACCCATCATACAAGCCACCTTCGAGGGGAACTATTGTCACAAGAATTCATGAATTGTATTGCAGTGAAAAGGCAACGAAAGCAGAGCAGTTTGTGACGTTAGAATTATAAGGTTCTATCTCCATTTTTGTAAAAATTTAGTTTCTTACATAATCTGATCCATTATGAGTTTATTAATGCCTGTTTGGTGTTATTTTTAAAATGTTGACATTTTTTAGTTAGTAATTCATAAAATACAAAGGTTCCATCTCACAGAACATAATGGAATGTAAAAACGTTGACGCTCAATATCTCTGAACTGAACTATCCTAAACGGAGATAGAACCTTAAAATTCTAAGCTCACGAGTTGGCACAAGCTACATGTATTGCACTCACTGGAGACCACTGGACATCGGTAAGCAACGATAACAACCTCGGTGTAACAGCACACCTCATCGATGCAACGTGCTGGAATTCAACTCTTGAAATGATAAAGCGGGTGCAACGCAACAAAGACCCACTGAAGGCAACGCTGGCACAGCAGAAGCACAACTTAGCCGTGCTAACCTCAGCTGAATAATATTAGTCATATTATGACAGGCGGGCAAACTTGGAAACACTGCTGGAGTCCATGCAGGTACTCTTTAGATGATTTCCCTATCTTCTCCAATTCTATTTTCAGACGAATACAATTAACATAATAGTCACTTTGTTATTGTATTTTTCGGAATAATTTTAGACCTGTCCCCTGAATGGGTGTTATCTGCATTAAAAGTGTAGTCATTAATTCTGTTGGTCTTGTGTGTTTGAAGGTATGTCACTGAGCTCCTGGGTGGTGACAGATACTGTATGTGTCCTTCTCTGTGGTGCTGCTTGGACTGGTGCCATCTCTTGCGTACGATGGAGGTCTCAGATGATGACCCTGCGTACATGGTGTGCTTCAAGGCTGCATAACTGTTCTTTATGTGGTCTGCTAATTCAGTCTGGAATTCATTATGGACGTTGTGGGCAAAGCCAGATGTTATAATAAAGTTATATTAAAACTAACTAATAAAGTAAGATGTTATAAAAACGTTTTTTTTCAAACCAGTTTGTCATGCATTTATTTATTTCAACATTCGACATGTTTTTGTTTCATCTCCCCCCAAAATAAATGGAGTAAATACTAGTACCGGTATGTTAAACTTGTGATTAATCATGATTAATCTGATTAATTTCAGAATGTTATTGTGATTAACTTGATTAAAAATGTTAATCGATTGACAGCACTAATAAGTGACACGGTTTGATGAAAAAGTTCTCATGTCGGGAATTGTGAAACCTTGCAATCGAGCCAAACAGGCCAAACAAGTTGTGAATATTATTCTAATATTTAGATTTATTTTACACGATGGTATCAATTTCAAAGCGTTTCTCAAGTTTCATCCTTCTGCCATCTGAATCACAGTTGCTCATTTCTCCAGTTTATGTGAGTCAGAGTGGGTCCGAGTGTGTGTGAAGGTCTGCACATTTTCACACCAAGTTAGTTTTTGTATAAATCCCAAAGTTTGCGTAAAAGTGGCGAACACCTTCTTTTGTGCGTACGCAATGTTTATAAATGACCCCCCCGGGAACTTAATGTTCTACCTTATTCCGTTCCCCATCTCCAGAGACCATCCAGTCATCTAGGACCATTTTCTGCCTCGATTACCTTATCATGCTTCCATGACGGCTCCGACTTGTGTTTTTTTTCTTAGTTGCCCTTTCTTATCTCTTTGCTTTTGTATGTGTTGCCACATCACTTAGAAACAGCCATGGTGTATCTGTTCCATGGTTCTTTTCGTATTTGTGTGTTTTTATTTGATTTTACGGTAGATATCTCTCAAGTATAGTTAAACTCACAAGCTAGCATATGGATGAATTTGGTACCGGTGAGAGAGAGATATTGGTTGTGAAGTTGATAAAAGGGGACAAACAGATGATTCTCTTATATTTGCATTATTTATCGCTCTCTATATCAAATATGGCGTAGTCTTCTGATGCATTTATGCACACTGCAAATCAAAGCCATCTTTCATTTATTTCTGCTTGAGTATGTCATTCAGTCAAATGGATTGTTTCAAAGCGAGCAGACAACCATAGTAAATGGGCTAAAACGGAAAAAAGAACCTGCTATCAAAGGTGGTGTGTTGCTGTGAATGTTAAAATGTATTTTACCCACAGTGCATATGACTGTACTGTAGCTCCCCGTTGCTGCATAGTTAGGTTCCTGTCACTCAATTTGGCAGTTCATTTTCAGATAACATCACTTCACCTTTATCGTCCTTTTTCTGTTCGAAATGCTGATTACGATGTGGTCTCATGTTAGCAGTGACTATGCTAAGTGGACAGTGTTAAAAAAAAACGTATTAAAACACTGACATACTTGTAATTTGCATCGTTGTCACGCTCAAAGCATACGACACCTTCGCCTGTTTTCTCTGGCCATACATCCATGTGCCTTTAGGTAGAATATGAGATCCACAAGTTTCTCAAAATCCATCTTGTGTACCGTAACGCTAAAGTAGAGCTCAATCCTCAATCCTTTTGAAACCCAAACCAATCAATCCATGCTATGGTGACTTTTGATTACCCATGGGGAAAATACAGTACTGTAAATGCACCCCCCCCCACACACACACAACACACACACACACACACACACACACACACACACACACACACACACACACACACACAAATACATCATTGGATTAAGTGATGCAGTAGGGGTGTATCCAAAGTGCAGGTGTTTTGAGGCGCTGCTGTAAGCGCATCACACAGTCCCCTGGATGGCAAACGAGGGGAAGGCAGGCATGTGTACTTTAAACAGATGGCCTACAGGGAATAGACAACAGAAGCTGGGTGAGGCTTCTCCACGGTGTTATTGACAGTGATACACCGGGAAATCCAACATGAGGAGACATAACAACCCCTGTAGCATCCGAGCTTCGGGCTGACGGAATATTTCAAGCTCATTAACCAAAAGCCTGAGTCCTCATTGGCTTCTCCACACAAGTCATGTGATTTGAGTGTTGTTTTTCAAGACAGAAAACACTCACAGTTAACATATGGAGACTACAGTTCAGTTGTTGTTGTTTTTTCCCCCCATTGGATTTACACAGCATAACAGATGCAATTTTGAAATCGTATGTTTCGAACATCACAGGGTGTGTAAAAAGATGCCCCAAATAACTAAGAACATCAGAGTGAATCAAAATAACACGATTGTTGAAGTACTGAGCATAGCAATGTTATGCTCAAATGGTGTTTTATTGGTTGACAAAATAACTTGGCTCATTGGTGAACTATGTACGGCAATATTTCACCTTTTGGCACCTCGAGCCACAAGCCATTGTGATATTCAGTGCATATAACTGAAACACACCCTGTCAATCACAGTAGACTAAATGCAAGAGGTAGACTTGTTTTTAATTCTCTCTTTCTCTCACACACACACACACACACACACTCATTATTGTGCTGTAAGTTAGTTATACATGATGTCTGACATCATGACGTGGAGAGCCATGCGTGTCGCCATACTGTTTTGAGTTGTTGAGTAAAGCTGAGTTTCATCTATAACCGGGGTCGTCCATGTCTATGAAAGAACCTAACGCGACTTATCACACACACTCTGTCTCTTTTTCTCTCTCTAGCTATTTCTCTAAGATAGCTTGATCCAGGTTCTCTGAAGGAGATGAGTGAGACATCTCAGTAAAATTGGCCCTCTTTTACGGTCTCATGAAGAGGTGATTGAATGAAATGGGCGCACATTGCAGGAACCTTTATTGTCTAAGACAGGGGTCGGCAATTAGGTTTGGCCTCGGGCCCCAAAAAAATTTAGCCACTAGATGGCGGGCCCGAACATAATTTAAGTAATTGATTGTTAAAAAATGTGACACGTTCTAATGCTTTGACTTTTCTTTCGAGAAATGTACACATCGCTAGTCAACTAACACAGCTTGTTTTGTGAGCCTGCTAACAATGTAAAGTAGTGTTATAATGAACTAGGTAGCAGTCCAATCCATTTCGTTGCAGTATTAGGCTTGACTAGTGAGTTTGTGTTGTGATTCTCAACAACGTTGAAACGTAGTTTCACCCTTTTCCATAGTTTGGAATAATAAATGTGTGGACTGACGATGTTTCGCAGCCTAACTTATTCTAATAATTATTTAACATACTTTTATTCTGAATGATTCCCCCCTCCTCCAGACAAGGTCACATTATTTATTATTGGATTGGTTGTTTGCGTGTCGGGTGAAGTTAGCTAAACATTTAACCTGCTAACTAGCAAGAGAAACATAATGTCACTCTCCAAAGGTCTAAAGAGGAAAGTTGACGGTGAAAACAGGGCATTTAAACAGGAATGGACAGCGAACTATACGTTCAATCAAGGACCCCAATTGAAATAAGCCAGTGGCTTTCTTGGGTTTTTATCCTGTTAGTTGACCTTGTATGTAATATGTACTTTCATGTACCTACTTCTGCAAATCTTCTAATAAAGTTTTCAATCAATCAATCAATCAATTCATCCTTTTCATCAATGCAAAGCCGTTGTGAGACTCACATCTTCCGTGCTCACAATGTTCCCTTTCTATACATGCGAGTCGTCCTTTTCCTCAATGAATGTGATAAAGACGCACGAAGGAATCGATAGATGCATAAACAATAAAAAAAACTGCCTGCGGATTAAAGTGACGTCAATATCACCAGATATCAAGCAAATAGTGACCGATAAGAGATGCCACTTTTCACATTAAGTGTACCAAGCCTGTCGTTATTGTATTTAATAACCTAATTGTATTTTGTATATTTTTGAATGAATGGCTTATGGCTCATTGTACTTATTATCCCTAATAGCGCGTTTGCTCTGTCGTTTCAGGAGCATAGGCCTACCACCACTTTTGCGCCGATTTTGTTGTCAATGTTTTTCAGAAAATTAAACAGAATTTGCTTTGTTACTGTTCATATGTTTGTTGCAGTCACATACGTAAACATTACGTTTGAATGATTTAATGAGCTGATGTTATTTTTTTTTCAAACCACACACCGCATGTCGGCTATTTCAGCACCACGCCGTGTCCACCTGCTTATGATTCACTATGAGGGGTTCTGAGGGGTTCAGCGTCAGTGCGCTTCGGTGCACCCCGCTGCCTGATTGTCTGTCCCTGTGTCATTCACTCTCAACATGAATAAAAGTACAATAAGCATTATTCAGGTGGTGGTAGATTCTCTATTCGGACATTATAGGCGCGGTGTGGGACTGTCGGTCCGATATTGTAAAAAAAGAAAAAAAAAAAAAAAAAGAAAGAAAGTGGATTCTCTAAATAATCTGCTGGGACAAATATTATTGGTGACGGGCCAGCAATGGCCCACGGGCCGCCTATTGCCGACCCCTGGTCTAAGAGCTCCTGGTCTGTTCCAACCATGATTGAATAGGGTTTCAGCGAACAGGGAACACAGGAGTGCCTATCTCATAGTGACATGTCTCCCTCATCTCCTTCTATTCAGAGAACCTGGGTTTACACACCATAACCCGAGGTTTACTCTTGACTTTCAGACTCACTGTACACAAGGCACTCTGGGGGCAAACACAGCTCTTTTTCCACAGAAACACGCTTGTGTCAGACAGGCCACAGCTAAAACCCCTATGTAGGCAGAATTAATGTTTATTTATTTATTTATTTTCTCCCTCTGTGCTAATTACTTATTAGTAGGACACATACGTTTTCCCTTAAGTGGTTTATACATCATCCCCCTCCTTCTCTAAATTAATTACATCAGAGGTTCAAAGCGATGGAGGAAATGCTAATGTAGCCCACTAACACCCCTGGTGTAGGAGTAGGGGAATCCAGGTCAGCACAGAGAGGAGAGAATCATCCTACACTACTGCTTTAGGATCTACTGTAGGCTCATCCTACCGAAGCTGGAGGTGCTGGAGGGAGGTGAAGGATCTTCATCTACATGCTAGCCGAAAGCCAGATGCTATGAGATCATTAGCATTAGCTAACATGCAGCTAACACGAGACCTTCACTAACCCTAACCCTTTCTGACGGGCTATATCCAGGATTATGTCTAAATACGGATTTAACTGGGGTGAGTAATTTGGCACCCTTTTGATGTATCTAGAGGGTTCTGGCCCCTGGGAGGCAATTTGCCATAAAATGTTTTATCTTCAACAAACAACCAGCATGTCTACCACCAGAATGGCAGACAGTACAGTCACAGTCAATTCAAATAGATTTCCATGACATGTCAAACACGTTGTATGAGGTTGGGGAAATTAAGCAAAGCGCTGCCATTCCCTGAGATTATCGAGGTCCAAAAAAACACCCAGAAGACCCTTTGTGACGTTAGAATTATAAGGTTATATAAAACATTTTGTCAAAATAAAAAAAAGCTTTTTACATAATCTGATCCATTAGGTGTTTATTAATGCCTGTGTGGTGTTATTTTTAAAATGTTGACATTTTTTAGTTAGTAATTAATACAATACAAAGGTTCCATCTCACAGAACATAATGGAATGTAAAAACGTTGACGCTCAATATCTCTGAACTACCCTAAACGGAGATAGAACCTTATCATTCTAAGCTCACGCCTTGATATGCAGTTGTCAGGCTCAACCAAGCATTAATCACATAGTTTGTGCTGCTGGTGACAAAGGAAGAGTGCAACTGAAGAAACAAGGCTCTCAGTGGGGACTGGCCGATGGGTCTATAACCCTTCAAAGAGGTAAATCGATGATGACCCTCTTGTCTTCTTCTCAGAGGTCTGTCTGCCGGAGGGGAGCATGGATGGATGGATATGCTCTGTTGGTGTCCTCAGACTCATGGGGCAAATACAGGTCAAAGGTTATCCAAACAGCAGATGGTACAGCTTCATCTGCATCACACTCTCCTAGGCTGCTATCAAATAATAGCTATTTGTTAACTTCACATAGCTATTACTTTCTTATAATAGCTATTTGTTAACTTCACATAGCTATTACTTTCTTATAACAACAACAACAACAATAATAATAATAATAATACATGTTATTTATGGGCACTTTTCAAGGCTCTCAAGGACACCTTACAAGACATAGTTAAAACCACATGTCTAAAATCCAGCATTCCAATTTATAAGGCCTAAAAAGGTCTCAAATTTCAATTATTCGTTCTAAAAATTAGGTGCTAGGTCTTAAAAATGAGAAGGAAATCTGTCCAACCACATCTATTTACACGGAAATTAATCAAGCTGGAACCAAAAAAATGCCAATTCGCTTCCTTTTTTGTCTGTATGGCAGTGAAATCCCTAATTTCATCACCTCGAGGATGACAAAAAGCTATCATATGGTGTCGCGAATAGGTCTAAAATGATATTCAAAGAGGTCTAAAAAGGTCTTAAATTTGACTTGTTAAAACTTGTAGGAACCCTGGTTTGAGAGGATCAGCCTCAGCTACGACTGCACAATGTTGCTGTTGCGGTTGCGGTTATTTCTTACAGCAGATGACTTGTAGATCAGTGATTATGTGCGGCTCCTTCCTCAAACCAACCCTCTCAAACACCCATGTATGATTTGTATTCATCATATTGGAGAGGGGGAACAGCAGGGAACCGAACTGGAGCAGCAGATATTTAAATATTCACCCGCAAAAGATTATTTATTGTTTACAATTATACATTCGAAAAAACTTTACTCAAATGTCAAATTAGGACAAAATACAGAGGACAGTATCATTGATATCCTCTATGGTAGTTATGGACATGATTCTGCTATAGAATCTAGGCCAGTAAAGCACACAGACGCACTCTTGTGTGGGCCAACACACAAATGCACACCACACACACACACACACACACACACACACACACACACACACACACACACACACACACACACACACACACACACTTAATCTTGCAAACAAATATACATTTGCAAAGAGGCAAAAACCCAGAAAGTAATGCTCAGGTCATCAGTGCAATGCATATCAGTTATGTAAATGAGGAGGAATGTAGATGATTGCTGATCTGACTTTGTGAAACAATCTTCTGCAACATCACCAGAGAGGATCTCCAAGCAAGGGGAACAAATCCCCACCCTTGATGTTTTTGTTTTTATTTAGACCAATGATTTTAATCTGAGGCAGTGAACAAGCATATTTCACAAATTGAAATGGAAAGAAATACATAAATATGCTCTGTGCAGAGTGTACCATGCACAGAGAACACAAGTCTCCTGTGGTTGGCTCTTGCTCTCCCTGCACAAACAACAGTATCCTCGAGGCCCGAGCCACTGACGTATATGAGGCCTTGTTTGTTAGTCATGAAATAGGTTAGTGTTCGAATGCTCCACAGCATCAATTATCCTTTGAAAAGAAACTCAACAATAACTGAATAAACAGTACATTTAATAAAAGATGACATAGTCGTGTTTGCCATGTTGTTGAAGTTGTTATCATTACACATCGCCAGTGGTTGCATAAGAGATCTCTTTAGATCAAATCAAAGCTTCAAGAGAAAGGTTTACATACACCATAGCAAAATACATCTTTTTCACAATTCCTGACATTTAATCCTAGTAAACATTGCCTGTCTTAGTTCAGTTAGGATCAGTACTTTATTTTAAGAATGTGAAATATCAGAATAATAGTGGAGAGAATGATTTATTTCAGCTTTTATTTCTTTCATCACATTCCCTGCGGGTCAGAAGTTCACATACACTTAGTTTGTAAGTACACTGTTGTCAAACATTTCAGGTAGCCCTCCACAAACTTCCCACAATAAGTTGGTGGACTTTTGGCCCATTCCTCCTGACAGAACTGCTGTAACTGAGTCAGGTTTGTAGGCCTCCTTGCTCGCACACACTTTTTCAGTTCTGCCCACACATTTTCTATAGGATAGAGGTCAGGGCTTTGTGTTGGCCTCTCCAATACCTTGAGTTTGTTGTCCTTAAGCCATTTTGCCACAACCTTGGAAGTATGCTCGGAGTCAATGTCCGTTTCGAAGACCCATTTCCGACTAAGCTTTAACTTCCTGGCTGAGGTCTTGAAATGTCGCTTCGATATATCCACATCATTTTCCTTCCTCGTAATGCCATCTATTTTGTGAAGGGCACCAGTCCCTCCTGCAGTAAAGCGCACCCCCACAACTTAATGCTGCCACCCCTATGCTTCACGGTTGGGATGGTGTTCCTCGGCTTGCAAACCACCCCTTTTTCCTCCAAACATAATGATGGTCATTATGGTCAAACAGTTACAGAATTGTTTCATCAGACAAGAGGACATTTCTCCAAAAATGTAAGATCTTTGTCCCCATGTGCAGTTGCAAACCATAGTCTGGCTTTTTTATGGCGGTTTTGGAGCAGTGGCTTCTTCCTGGCTGAGCGGCCTTTCAGGTTATGTCGATATAGCACTTGTTTTACTGTGAGTATACATTTGTACCTGTTTCCTCCAGTATCTTAACAGCGTCCTTTGCTGTTCTTCTGGGATTGATTCGCACTTTTCGCACCAAAGTACGTTAATCTCTAAGAGACAGAACACGTCTCTTTCCTGAGCAGTATGACGGCTGCGTGGTCCCATGGTGTTTATAGTTTGTACAGATGAATGTGGTACCTTCAGATCCCAAGGATGAACCAGACTTACTATGGTGGTCCACATTGTTTTTCTGAGGGCTTAGCTGATTTCTTTTGATTTTCCCATAATGTCAAGCAAAGAGACACTGAGTTTGAAGGTCAGCCTTAAAATACATCCACAGGTATACCTCCAATTGACCTCTCAAATGATCAAATGGTCAATTAGCCTATTTGCTTCACTTGGAAACTCCGACTCCAAGTGAAGCAAATGTTCTAATGAGAACACACCCTTAGTAATGTATGTAAGGTATGTACACTTCTGACCCACTGGAATTGTGATATAGTGAATTATAAGTATAACAATTATATGTAGATACTGTAATTAATCAAGTAATTGGTGTCTTCTTTACGAACATTTGTTTTCTTCCCAGTGGTAGCCTTGTATGGAACAAAATTGAAGTAGAAGAAACAGAAGAGCGGCTGAGAACAAATTGGGGGGAAAAAGTGATTCCAGTTTGGCAAAGAGACTTTCCACTCTGCTCTGTTTTATTGGGCTCTTTAAATTGTGCACTGCAGGAGATAGGAGTAACTTGAAGCACAGTAAACAGTTATTTAATGAGAGTTTGATACAGAGGAGAGAGGAACAGAAACCTGATGGCTAAAACTAGCCTCCTCAATTAGATTTAGCACAGCAGAGCTCAAGGGTTTGTCCCCTAAAGGCCCGCAAACTATGGAGAGCAAGTGTTTACAACTTTCCATAAGTCACCCAACTTTAAAAACTCTAAAAAAGAGAGTAATAGAGATTGCTGGTGCTAGATTATCCTCGGAGTTACCCAATGCTTACTGATTCAAAACCACTTCTAATCCCTGTGTAATACATTGAATATCTATCGAGTGTTACAGCACACCTGCAGTAACATAAGCTGGGAGCTGATACGTGTATAATGCCATCAACGACAGCAGTGACACCAACAGCAGGGGCCGGTGTACGCTGCACGCTTCGTGATCCCAGCTTAGACACAACTATATGCCTCTCCTCTCCAGAAGAAGAGTGAAGATCCCCCCTGGAGGAGGCTCCCAAACATGCTGACTGACAGCCCAGCGCTTATGGCTCATCTCACTTCTCCTCCTCCAGCTCATATTTAGGGAAGAAAGAATTGTAGGCGGCTGCATCATCTATCATGTGGGAGGAGGAGTGAGGGAGCGAGAGAGGGGAGGAGGACAGAGACGTCTGTGTGGGTAGACAAGCTCCCTGCCTGGGCCCTGGCTGGCAGGGGTGATGGATGGAGGGGGAGGTTTGGCCTTTCACAGCCCAGAGGAAGTGCCCCCACATCGGCTTTAGGCCTTTAATCGAGACCCAGGCACCCGCCTTTCTTCCTACTGTACCTTGACAGTGCAGGGCTTTTATTAGCACTGCATAGCTTCAACATTGCAGACAAACAGTAACAGTCTGTAAAATGTTATATTCAAGTTTTCAAACAAGTGGTAGTTCAACTTACTTAAGCGTTATGGAACAAGAATAGTATGGTATATAGTCGTGCCTAACCACCCCGCTAGCTGTGCTGATATCCACGATATACCACGGCTTCGAGTTCTGTTTCTAAAGCTTTTATACAACGTTTATCTATCAATATTTCACAAAAGAAAGACAAGACAAACTTTTAATTAGTGTATTATAATGGAACTATGTTTTATTGTAAGTGTATCATCTGCTGATACACAGTTGTTGGTTGCTAAGCAACGGTAAGAATGTAACTTCGACAAACACGGAGTCATATGAAAAGATGTGTCAACATTCCATTTAGCCAGGGCCGTTTGGGAGATATGCGAGGCCCTGTGCGAAGTCAGATTTGCGAGGCCTTTTATAATGATGTTATTATAACCGCGCGACACGCACGCACCGATATATTGCAAGAAATGCGCTCACATGCTGTGCTGATAGACAATAGAATATCTACTTGTTTAGATAGTTTACAACCATGTTTGTTTCATTTCAAACCTTTTATACTCGTAAAGGATTAGGATTTAGGATAAAGCAGCCATCATACCCAACATTAAATACGCAGAAGCCATTATTGACATGAATAGAGATGTTACTCACCACCATGTAGGCCTATCCTTTATGTTGAAAAGCTTACAGCAAAAGCAAAAAGACATGTCCCGTTTTTGAGAGTACACAAGCCACTTTATTTCTATTTTTTCCCCATTTGGTAGTTTTCGGAGAAATAAAGTTTCACTAAAGTTTCTGTTCTCATTATTTTTAGGATAACTAAATCCAGGTTTCATCTTTGGGGGACCTCTTCTAATGATCACTTCTGTAACTGTAGAGTCCATATGTACCGGCCAATTTACCAGGATCATCATACATGACATATAACACCGTAGGCTCGTCTTGCGTTCCTCACTCTCAGCCCTGCTGCTGCTGCTCTGAGTAGCTCCATCTTCCGCCTCCGTATCCTCTACTTCGCCACTCCTGACCATCATCACCTGGGGCTGGGCAGCCCCACTGCTGCCGGTGTAGCTGTTGTCCTCCTCCACCTCCGAGACATCATCTTTGCCTCTCAGGGGGGGCTGTGCCGTGCTACTACTAGCATTGCTAGTGCTAGCAGTAACGTTAGCTTCTTCGGTGCTAACGGGAGCCTCACTTGTTTTTAGAAATGTTTCGAACGAACCTCTAAGCAAGGCCCTGAAGCCTTCCTTTCTTTTATTTTTATTTATTTTTTCAGCACCCGATTAACATTTTCTTCCTCGGTCTCGTTCCCTCTGCATTTTGTCCGTTGCACTAAGCAGTCACTATGCACAACAAGTGTCAACGCGCGCCCAAAATTCACGTTTCACGTAAGGTGTCATAGGGGGAAATAACTTTTTTCTGTTGCTAAGAATCTCCCTGTCCTACAGGTATGCTAGATTTTAGATATATGATTGACTATGATTATCACATGTGTGAACATTTAGAAATGTATTAAAGGCAGCCCAGGACATAAAGGACAAAAACCAGTTTTGGAGGGCCTCGCCAGCCAGGGTACCAAACAAAAATAAAAAATAAAATTTTTATTTTTTTATTCTTTTACCCTGCTTCACGCGAGGCCCTCCAAAGAGCGAGGCCCTGTGCCACCGCCCCAGCTAGCCCCCCCTTAAAGCGGCCCTGCATTTAGCCGTGCGTATATCGTGGATATTGGCACGGCTGGAACGTAAACTGACCAATAGAGACAATAGACTGGATCTATCAGGGATATAAATAATAGCTACACATATGAGGAAACAGAAAACAGTATATTGAATGGTTCAGTGCCTCTTCTCATATGAGTAAACTGTATGGGAAGAGATCCCACAGCAGCCATTCGTTTTCTCAATTGTTCATTTCTTTCATATGAAACAAACGATTTCCCTTTTTCCTCAGAATTCAGCTGAAAAGTTATAGATTTTTTTTTTTATGTCCTTGTGCATTTGAAAGCATACACAATAAAACATGAATCAAAGGGTGACTCTGGTTTCCGAGATATGTAGTATTATTATATGCATTTCATTCGAAACCACAGATGGGGAAAGCTCCGATGTACTGTGAAACTGATCATTCAGTCATTCAAGACTCAGCCATTGTCCTGTATTGCTAACCGTCATCTTTGATGAATGAACCAAACGCCAGCTTTTTGATAGAGATTCTCATTGAGAGAAATGGAGAGTTGATCATAACAGAGACACGCATGTAAGCAACCATCCATCCATTGTATTCCATTTTTACTCTCTCATCTATTCGCTATTGATTATGTACAATTCAGAGGGATACCAGACATCTTTCCCCAGCCTGCTATAAGGTTCTATCTCCATTTTTGTAAAAAAAATTGAGTTTTTTACAAACTCTGATCCATTAGGTGTTTATTAATGCCTGTGTGGTGTTATATTTAAAATGTTGACATTTTTGAGTTAGTAATTAATAAAATACAAAGGTTCCATCTCACAAAACATAATGGAATGTAAAAACTTTGACGCTCAATATCTCTGAACTACCCTAAACGGAGATAGAACCTTATAATTCTAAGCTCACGTGTTTTCAATCTCTGTGAGGTACCACTCAACAGTGCATGTTCCATTGCGAGAGAGTCAACAGCAGGAAAAGAGCAGCTTAGATCTTAGGTATCTTTTTGTTCTGAGAATGCAGATCGTCACAGCAGAAATAGAGAGAGAAGTGATTATGCTGATGCTAATTAGATTAAATCAGATTAATTATGATCCGGCAGGCATGTCTATGGCAGATACGTACAGATTTATCTCTGTCTATTTATGTATGTTTTCTTGAATGTGGTTATACTTGCTTAAGTGTGTGCTTAAACTCTCATGAATTGTGTTCCTCATGTGAAGCTTGTCTTGGTGTAGCCTATGTAGAGCTGCCGTATTGCCATTGCATGAGTGTGACATGACTTTAACGGGGTATGAACAAATGTGTAATTGGCATGTCTGGCAGATCATCATTTTGCTTGTCTAGGAGATTGATGTTTATTAACTCTATAGCTAACGGGACAACAGATGAATGTCAAAATGAAATAGAAAAATAGTCTACATCCAGAGGAATCCAGATCTGATCAGATAACCCTGACCCTACCCTAACTAAAATGTACATAAATGCATAAATTATACATACGTGTACATCAATAACACAAATCACTTCCAATCATATTATCAGCTATACTGCAAATGTATTATTTATTTTTATTTCATTTGTATTCAACCATGATTTATACAGAGGAGACCACTGAGACCAATGCCTTTTTTGGAGGTGCACCCTGTCCATAATATGGAATGGAATGGACTTTATTTGTCATTGCTACAGTACAGGTACCAAACAACAAAATTTAGGAGGGGTGGCTCCCCTGGTGTTAGGAAAGGGAAAAAAAAACATTTAGAAAAAGAATAAAATCACAAGAAGAACTGTTCCCTATAAGTACTAAAAAAAAGTGAACATACAAATGTTCTTAAAAACACAATGAAACACCAGTGTGGTTGCCCCCCCAGCTGCAGCGACTAAGCGCGCGGCCATCTTGTTTTCATCATTCATAATATAAATATAATATAATATATATAATATAATAATATAAATACAACTTCAAATCAACCGATTAAATATACAACACAGTAACATACAGAAACCAATGCATAATATAAAACCACACCACACCATTACATTTCATATCAAAGACAAGACAAACAATCACATCCTTCACCAAAACCTCAATCAGCATTTTAAATGGTCAGAGTGGCGTCAGAACAACCAGCTGTAATGTGTCGTAGCGTGCTGTAGAGGTGCACCAATAGTAATGGTATCAACATTAGTATTCCTTGTAAACATCCAGGTTCTGAGGCCATGTTTTTATAATCTTCAACTGGGTTCGTATCCCACACACCCCAATTTGCACCAGACTTTGGTATTAACTCAAACAATCCAGACCAAAAAATCGAAACATTAAAGTCCATATGTAAATAAAGTTATGTGTAACAAAATGGAATGGAATAGTTACCGACGTTATGCTGCCTGCAACATCATCCAGCATGACCGGTTTGGCGTGTCAGTGATGGTCTGCGGAGGCATATCCTTGAAGTGTTCCCTTACATTTCTTTGAGCAGTGTACATTAAGAGGGTGTACCTTCATCCAAAATAGTGTTTATTTATTTCAGACATTATGGAGTTATGGGATATCCATGCATGATAAGTGTGCCTTCAAAATAGGCCTAAAGAAGGCACGTTAGCAGGTATAACTGGAGTAGGTGCCTTCTGAAGGGGACTTTAAAAGTCAGCATCCTTTCCAGGTGAAACACAGCCAGCATATTAAAGGAGAGGAGGCACTAAGAGAGCCTATTGAGAATGTTAATGTTGGTCTGACAATTATGGCTCTGCTTTCATCTGCCTCGTCTGTGGCAGGTTTGGCCGTTAATGACCACTGTGCTTTGCAACAATCGCTTCAATCCACAGACCCTAGGGGCGGCTGTGTGTTTGTGTGTACGTGTACGTACGTGTGTACGTGTGTGTGTGTGTGTGTGTGTGAGCATGCATGTGTCTGCGTAAGAGTATTGCAGAGTGAGAGAAGGGAATATAAGTATAGTAATAGTAAGCAAGTGGGTTTGTAATATGTTAGTGTTCTGGATGGATGAAAGGGAATAAACATTCATAATAGAGGGATGGGTATCTCATGAATTTTCAATGTCTCACTCAGTCACTCTATCCTCATGTACACTACCTAGCCAAAAGAATGTGGACACAATTATGGTTTGGGGCTGTTTTTCATGGTTTGGGCTAGGCCGGCCCCTTAGTTCCAGTGAAGGGAAATGTTTATGCTACAGCATACAATGAGATTCTAGAGAATTGTATACTTCCAACTTTGTGGCAACAGTTTGGGGAAGGCCCTTTCCTGTTTCAGCATGACAATGCCTCCATGCACATAGTGAAGTCCATCATGACATGGTTTGCTTGCTTTGGGTTTGATGTGGAAGAACTTGACTGGCCTGCACAGAGAGCTCTGACCTCAACCCCATCGAACACCTTTGGGATGAATTGGAAGGCCGACTGCGAGTAAGGCCTTCTCACCCAACATCAGTGCCCGGCCTCTGTAATGCTCTTGTGGCTAAACGGGAGAAAATCCCTGCAACTATGTTCCAAAATCTAGTGGAAAGCCTTCCCAGAAGAATGGAGGCTGTTATAGCAGCAATGGGGGGACCAACTCCATATTACTGCCCATGGTTTTGGAATGAGATGTTCAACAAGCACATGTGGGTGTGATGTTCGGGTGTTCACATACATTTGGCCTTGTAGTTTCAACATACTCATCCACCTTATGTACCTAAAGATAATCAGCACGTATCATGGACCAATGAGCCTCCTTCCCTCTGCCAGGAAGCTCCACGTTAACAAGAATGAGCTGCTCTTCCTCCCTGGGAAAGCCTGCCTTCTCCAAGACTTCTCCATCACAATAGAGAACTTAGGTGACCTCCTCCCAGTCAGCGAATAATCTTGGGGAGATCCTTGCCTTATCCTGTGCGGCGAACATCACAGCGACAGCAGGCTCCTGTAGATTTGTCCTCTCCAACATCAGAAGGATATGTCCTTTCTTCACGAGAGAAGCAGCACAACTCTTGGTCCAGACACTTGTGATTGGACTAGTGACTAATGCAACATACTCTTGGCTGGGCTCCCTGCCTCTGCCATCAGACGTCTGCAGCTCATCCAGATTCCTGCCACCCCATCTAGTGTTCAATCTCCCCAAGTTCTCCCATGTCACCCTCCTCCTTCGCACCCTTCACTGGCTCCCGGTAGCACCTCGGATCAGATTCAAGACCCTGGTGCTCGCCTACCAGGCGGGAAAGGGAACAGCCCCTTCCTACTTGCAAGCAATGGTCAGCCCCCAAACCCTGCCCGGTCATTCCACTCTTCCACCTTAGCTGGCCTTACCTGGCCGCCTGGCTCCGCCTCCTCTATCTGGATGTAGCAGTTGTGCTACTTGTCAATGTCCTGGCGCCCGGCTGGTGGAACGAGCTTCCCACTACCTATCTTCTGCCGCAGATTGAAGACCCATCTCTTCATCTAAACTGTCCCTCCTCAAGACCTCTTCATCCCCACTACCCTCCTGTACAGTTTCTCTACTGTAAATACATTATGAATAATAATAATAATAATAATAATAATAATAATAATACAATAAGTATTCCTTCTTCCAGCACTGTGACTGCCTATGGACCCTGGTCCTAGCATACATTTATTTTTCTTATGATGACTGATGGATAGATGATTCACTTACTTAGACAAATGTTTTTGTTGTAAGTCACTTTGGATAAAGGCGTCTGCTAAATGGCAAAAATGTATTGTATTTTTATTTATTTTTGGGTGCCACACATGCAGGGATGCAGTGCATAACTTATTTATAGACCTGTCTGGTTTAGGAAAATATGGGGCGTGAGCTGCCATTGAGCAATCATTTCCATATTAATGGTGTGTCTGTATGGAGATGAGTAAGTGATAAAGGTGACTTTCTTGTGTTGCTCAGATTGACACCATTTAAAGGCTGTACATTGATCGTTGGGAGTTTTCATAATAAAAATAACTTATCAAAGCAGTGCTTTCTTATGGGTCTCAATGGATTTCCACAGAGCAGGGACATACATTGGATGTGACATCAGGTCATATAAATACAGACATAGAAAGGACATTGCTGAAACATTAGTAAAACAGCACATTTAAATCACAAATTACAATGTTCATGCTACTAATTATGTATAATGTGTCTCCTCAATTATCTGTATGCTATTCAATATAATATATGCCATTTAGCTGACACCTTTATCCAAAAGGGCCTTTATCTGCCCAAGCTTCCTCCCTCTCCTCTGTTCTCATTCTCCTTGACCTGTCTGCTGCCTTCGACACAGTCAACCACCAGATCCTTCTCTCCATCCTCTCAGACCTGGGCATCTCTGGCACCGCACACTCCTGGTTTTCTTCCTACCTGGCGGGCCGCTCCTACCAGGTGACCTGGAGAGAATCGCTATCTTCTCCACGAACCCTCTCCACTGGAGTTCCCCAGGGTTCCGTCCTAGGGCCCCTACTCTTCTCCCTCTACACCAAGTCTCTTGGCTCGGTAATCTCTTCACATGGGCTCTCCTACCACAGCTACGCAGACGACACTCAACTCTTCCTGTCCTTCCCCCCGTCTGATGTACACGTGGCAACCCGTATCTCAGCATGTCTCGCTGACATTTCAACTTGGATGGCTGACCACCATCTCAAGCTCAATCTTAACAAGACGGAGCTCCTCTTCATCCCCGGGAAAGCCTGCCCTCTCCAAGACTTCTCCATCACAGTGGAGAACTCTACTGTAACCCCCTCCCTGACAGCCAAGAACCTTGGAGTGATCCTGGATAACCGACTATCCTGTGCGGAGAACATTGCAGCAACGGCTCGCTCCTGCAGATTCTTCCTCTACAACATCAGAAGGATATGACCATTCCTTACCAGAGAGGCAGCGCAACTCTTGACCCAGGCACTGGTCATCTCCCGCCTGGATTACTGCAATGTACTCCTGGCTGGGCTCCCCGCTTCAGCCATTAGACCTCTGCAGCTCATCCAGAATGCTGCTGCCCAGCTGGTATTCAACCTCCCCAAATACTCGCATGTCACCCCTCTCCTTCGCACCCTGCACTGGCTCCCGATAGCAGCTCGCATCAGATTCAAGACCCTGGTGCTTGCATACCAGGCAGCCAAAGGGACAGCCCCTGCCTACCTGAAGGAAATGGTAACCCCCCAAACCCCTGCCCGCTCACTCCGCTCCTCCACCTCGGCTGGCCGACTGGCCCCACCTCCTCTACACAGCAGTCGCGCTGCCCGATCACGTCTCTTCACAACACTGGCTCCCCGCTGGTGGAATGAGCTCCCCACGGCTGTCAGAACGGCAGAGTCACTACCCATCTTCCGTCGTAGACTGAAGACCCATCTCTTCAGGTTACATCTTAACTGCTCCTCCTGAGACATCTTCTGACCCTCACCACTACGTCTCCTAAAGACACCCGCTTTCCCCTCTACTGTGTCCCTAAGAACTTCTATTGCCCCCCGTGTACTGTTTCTCAGTTTCTCCAGTAAAAAAAAAAAAAAAGTTTTAGTAGAAGGCGATAGGGAGAAGGTTTTTCCTTCTATCAGTGGCCCCGGGCCCGAGCTAGATTACTCTTCTTGCAACGAATGGTGGATTGCTGATTCACATGCTTGGTATTCAAATGTATTGATTGTAAGTCGCTTTGGAATAAGGCGTCTGCTAAATGCCAAAAATGTAAATGTAAAATTATTTTTATCCATTTTTATCCACTGCATACATTATCCACTGCATACATTCCAGTGAGTGCATACAGTACAGGTTTCACTAAATATGGTTCCAGAGGGAACTGATCTAATTAGAGACTTATTTCACTAGTAAATCTAGTGCTGGTAGTACATAATTAAAATATGTTATACACTTTTTGCTTGACACACATGTGTTTTCCGTTTTTTTTGCATAGGACGAAAATTGAAACGATGAAGAACCCACTTGATATCATAACCAACAGTTTTACATTCACTAAATGAGTTAGTTAGTAAACTTGGGGGTGGGGGTAAAACTTCACAAGTTGGTGTTGTGAAAAGAAAATGGAAACTAGATATTGTTGACACAATAAGTTTCACTTTCAGTTTTTGACCCCTTCGAGTGAGCGTGTGGTTTGCAAGTTCACCAGTCGCAGTTGCATTTGTCATTGTCATTGTATTAGCAATTCTATTTTATCGACATAGTAGTATTTTGTAAAAATGGTGTGTTGGTAACAGTGGGCAATCATTTTAAATGTACTGTCTTCTATTTTTATTACTGCTTTGATGCCCAGATGGGATTGCCATTTTATTATTGTATTGCTCAATTGTATCTTGCCTAATGTTTTGCCATTTCCATTTAGTTTTCTCTTGATGCTGCAATATTGACTGAAACTGAAGCCATAATAATGTTACTCTCTTGTACTGGTATAATGGGATGTAATAAACTTTTGGCACACATGGCAATACAAAATCATGAATCTTGAACTATTATTATTATTATTATTATTATATTAGCTGACAACCCCACTGACAGATGACAGGTAGCCTAGATAATGATAGGTAGTGTAATGGGGGAGTGGTTATCTCGAGGGAGTGGTTGGGGTGGAGTTAACCAGCTTTTGTCCAGCTTTTGTCCATTACCTACCTATGAAAAAAGGCTGAAAATACTTTGAGGGCGGTGTTACGTCTGTGTTTACGACAGTTTGGGCTTTACGACATGTGCCGTATTACGTTTTGTGTTACACACGTTGTTGATTAAATGGAGTACACGTTCCGACTACAATCTCTGAGTTCAGTCTCCATTATTGAACATAACATTGGCGACGAGGATGGCTGATTGTTCTTTACCACCACCCCCTCCTTTCCTAGCAGTCCCGGCAGAACCACCGATTCCGTGGGACCGCTGGATTTCCTCTTTCGACACATACATCCTAGCCGCCGGCTTGGAAGACATCTTCGACAAGAGAAAATGTGCGCTGCTGCATCACTGCCTGGGAGCGGAGGGTCAGCGCGTGTCCGGAACTCTCGGCACTGCGGCGAGATACTATTGAAGCAACACTTCGCCCCTCCACAAAGCGCTCTTCTCCGCCGCGTCATATTCAATCGAAGACATCAACGTACAGGTGAGCCAGTGACACAGTATGTGGCTGATCTGCGGGGTTTGGCGAGCTTATGCAAGTTCGGGACATTACAGAACGAAATGATAAGAGACCAACTCATCTTACACACGAACTGTGACAAGATTAGGGAAAAACTGTTACTGGAAAATGATGAACTTACATTATCAGCAGCTCTGAACATAGCGGTCCAGGTTGAGACGGCCTTGGAATGTGCAGTTAGTTTTTCAGCCTCTCCCTGCTCACCGGCAGAGGGCGCGCACAGCCTACAGGTGCCCCTCCTCCACGTGAGTACAGCCAGCGGCGGGGAGAGCATTTTACTGGCCTCTCGGTCACGCGACCAGCCACACCAGCCGTGTGGGAATTGCGGCTCTTCTGCACACAATTCAAGAGCTCAGACATGCCCAGCCCGTGGTAAAACCTGCTCCAACTGCGGGAAACTAAACCATTTTCACAAAGTCTGTAGGTCTGCCCCAGCTAGAGCTTCCCAGTCACCTACCACAGTCATCCATAATGTCAGCTCAGGACGAGCGCCATTCAAAACATGCTCATTGATGGTTGGTGATGTCACTCTGCCGCTCCTCCTAGACACTGGAGCCACAGTGTCCCTTGTGAACTTGACGACCTATACACAGTTCTTCTCCCATGTGCCCCTGGGGTTGCCCTCCACCACCCTGCGTGGCTATGCCAACTCTGAGATTGACATTGTGGGCTCTTTTCAGCTGCCTGTGAAGTACGGGGAGAGGACACTGCCGGCTTTCAGGTTCAATGTTGCACGCCACGGGACCAACCTGTTAGGCCTCGACCTGTTCAACGCCCTCGGTTTCACCCTGCTAGACACAGCTGGCTCAGAGATTCACACCGTTTCCATCCCCTGGCAGCAACAGTGGCCTGCACTGTTCAGCGGTGTAGGCTGCCTCGACACTTTTGCCCACCAGCCTCTGTTAGATCCTACAGTGATGCCTGTTATACAGCCCCTCCGCCGCTCCCCCCTGGCTCTCCGCGGTGACATCTCCTCTCAACTACAGAGCATGCTCGATAGCGACATCATTGAGCAGGTGAATGCATCGCCTTGGATCTCCAACCTGGTGGTGGCGAAGAAGAAGTCTGGGGGGCTGCATCTGCGTGGATCTGAGAGCGGTAAACAAGGCCATCATCCCTGACAAATACCCCCTGCTAACGATAGAGGAGCTCACCGCCCAGTTCTACGGGTCCAGCATGTTCTCTAAACTGGACCTCCGTCAGGGTTACCTCCAAGTGCCACTACACCCCGAGAGCCGCAACCTCACAGCGTTCATCACTCACAGAGGGGTTTTCCGCTACAAACGCATGGCTTTCGGTTTAAGCTCCGCCCCCAGCTGCTTCCAAAAGATCATGGCCTCCATCTTCGCTGGGATCCCAGGTGTGGCCATCTATCTTGATGACATCGTGGTTCACGGGGCCACCGTCGAGAGCCACGACGAGCGTCTCCACAGTGTGTTCAGTGCATTGGCCAAGCATCACCTCACACTCAATGGTGAGAAGTGTGTATTCGCCGCCCCAGCCATCGACTTTGTGGGGTTCCGCCTCTCAGCTGATGGCACGTACCCGCTGCACTCGAACACCGAGGCCATCCATCATGTCCCGGAGCCCACCACAGCCGCACAGGTGGCCTCCTTTCTAGGCATGACGGCGTACTACCTCCGTTTCCTGCCACAGTACTCGGCCACAACCACACCGCTGCGGAAGCTGTTGAAGCATGACGAGCCCTGGCTCTGGAGGTCTGCCTGCTCAGACGCCGTACGCCTCCTGAAGGCCCAACTCACCTCGCCACCGGTCCTGGCGCATTTCGACCTGGCCAGCCCCACTCTTGTCACGTGCGACGCCTCTGCCACAGCCATTGGTGCGGTGATGTCCCAGCTGCAAGGGGGGGTGGAGAGACCGATCGCCTTCGCCTCCCGTGCTCTCAGCCCCACGGAACAGAAGTACTCGGTGGGGGAGCGGGAGGCCCTAGCATGCCTCTGGGCATGTGAGCGCTGGCACATGTACCTCTATGGACGGCTATTCACACTGAGGACAGACCACCAGGCCCTCATCACCCTCCTGGCCACGTCTGGCACCGGTCACAAGCCATTCCGCCTCCACCGCTGGGCCGACCGCCTGCAACAGTACAACTATCGGTTACAGTTCACGCCAGGACGAGACAACGTGGTAGCCGACTTGCTATCACGCTCAATCCCCAGCCCACCCACAGCCCCAACCTTGACCCCCGGACTGGACCAGGCTGAGCATGACCTCGTCCAGCTCCTCCACACACCCCTTCAGGAGATGGTGTCGCTGAAAGAGCTCCGGGATGCCTCAGCCGATGACCCCACCCTCTCTACACTCTCAACCTACATCACGCAGGGGTGGCCGGCAAGAGTACCTGACGAGCTACTCACTTACTCCAGGATCAGGGAGGAGTTGTCGGTTTGGAATGACACCTGTGTCGCTCGCGGGTTCTGCACTGTGGTCCCAGGTGTCCTTCGGGCGCGAATCCTTGCTATGGCGCACGAGGGTCACCTGGGCATAGTCAGGCTCAAACAGCGCTGTCGTGATGTTGTGTGGTGGCCAGGCATCGACAGGGAACTCGAAACCCTGGTCAAGGATTGCACTGCCTGTCTCCTTAGTGGTATGACCAGGGCTCCAGCTCCACCCCCGCCCATGCAGCCGTTGGACTGGCCATCTCAACCCTGGGAGCACCTGCAACTGGATATCTGCGGCGAGCTGCATGGGGTACCACATCACCAGCGTTTTCTCGTTGTGACCTACGACCTCCACTCTAAGTGGCCAGAGGTGACACCTGTGGGCTCGGTCACAGCAAAGGTGCTGATCGACATTCTCGACGCTCTGTTTGCACGTTGGGGCCTGCCCAAGAGGATCACGACTGACAACGGTCCTCAAATGATTTCCCATGAACTGTCCTCCTATCTAGTGGGTAAAGGGATCCACCACATCCGCACAGCGTTCTACCACCCTGCTGCGAACGGGGGGGTGGAACGGCTGAACCAAACTCTGAAAAATGGCATCAGGGCCCACCTGGCACAAGGGTGCACGCTCACCACCAGCCTCCTCCAGACGCTGTTGCATTATCGGGCCACGCGACACGCCACTACAGGAGTCTCCCCAGCCTCCCTCATGCTGGGGCGGGAGCTCCAGCTGCCTCTCGATAGGCTCCGCCCTACACTAGCTCAGCCCCCGGTCCATCCAGTTCAAGCCACAGTCACCAAACACCAGCGCTTGATGAAGGATCGTTTCGACAGGGCCAGACATGCTAGGCCACCTGTCATCGCTGTGTCGGACTGGGTCAGGATCCGACGACCTCATCGGGACAACAAACTCCAGTCGTTTTGGTCTGACCCTGTCCAGGTCAGCAAACAGCTTGGCCCGGCCTCGTTTAGGCTCGCCGACCGCACTCGCTGGCATGCTACCCGCCTGCGTAAGGTGCAGCCTCCCCCTGGCCCAGCGCTGAGTGTGGCCTCTTCCACAGTCTTGCCAGCCGCACGGTTGGATGAAGCAGCAACCCCGGCCTACCAGGCTCAGCCCCAAGGCGTGGAGCCGCCACCAGTGGCTGTGGCTGCACCAGAGCCACGTCTGGTTCGAGCACGCAACAGGCCCGAGCACTTGCGTGATTACATGACTGAATATCACACCTAGGTTGTGTGAGGGGGGGGGAAATGTTACGTCTGTGTTTACGACAGTTTGGGCTTTACGACATGTGCCGTATTACGTTTTGTGTTACACACGTTGTTGATTAAATGGAGTACACGTTCCGACTACAAGCTCTGAGTTCAGTCTCCATTATTGAACATAACAGGCGGATATCTCGGCGTGGTCATTTGGGGGGTATCAACATTCAAATAAGCATGACTTCTTCAACTTGTTTCAGATTTCAATGTATGACACATGTTTTGAAAGCTTACAATCTACCCTTTCAAAATCTGGAAAAAAAATAATACTGCCAGACTTGCAGACGTTTTAACCAGACCCAATCACTTCAAGAGCAGTTAGTCCTGAAAAATACTGACTTGGCAGAGAGCTCTTTAAACATCATTAACGAATGAACTAGATATACCCATAGTTTAATTTGCTTCACTTCAGCGCACACCTGAATAATGTTGGATAATGCTGGAACCACCAGAGGAGTCTGTCAGGTGCTGCCTCACCATAAAAGCATGAAAAGCATGATTGAATTCAATAACAATACAACAGCCAGCTATCATGCTCATTCATTATACACACCTGGGATTCCAGCTAGACAGCAAGTGAGCCATGGTCTCGATCCACTGAATTAAACTCAACATCGTCTCCAATTGATTACATTCTGGGTGATTGTTTCTGCAGACCAAGGAAATACAGTCTGGTGTATAGCAGCTTTGACCACCTGTTTCTTACGTAAGATACATCAAAAGACGTAATATATGTTCCACGTTATGTGAATTACGACTTGAATTGCAGTTAGGCAGTATTACACGTTAATTTCGACTGGTTAAGTTTAGGGTTTTAGGGTAAGTTGTCAGGAGAAGGCATTAGCAATTATTAGCATGAGCAACAACAATTAGCTCCCCCCCCAAAAAGTGTGTACCCAGCTTGATTTGAACTAGCAACATTCATGTTATTAGTCAGGTTGTTTCTGCCTGTTTCTCTTATGTGATGTTCTGCCTTCCCTATGTGTTTGCCAGTATAACTAGATAATACGACCACTCATATTCTATGGTCTGCAGAAACGACCCTCCAGAATGTAATGAGACTGGATTGGTTAACACTAGAACAGCCGTACCTTTTTACCTATTATAAGAGCCGCCTCGGGAACCCCCTCTTTACAATGCTAAGCTGCTATTTACACACAACGACCACTAGTTGGCCGCTCGTAAATTAGCCTGCCTCCTACACAGAAAAACTAGCTTAAATAGCTTTATACAAGCTTATCTATGATGGGATTTTGAACATGTAAGGATACTGGGTGGTAGAACGCACATATCTAGGAAAAGTAATGAAAGGAGGGTCCTGATATTTGATCGAATGCAAAGATATAAAACATTTTTTACAAAATGTTTTAGACACTTTACGCTGTTCGAGTGTTAAATTGTGCATGCTGCTAAAGTTGAATGGGTGTTACATTTTGCTTTTTAGGAAAACCACTGTACAAACTGCATAGTTGTTATTACTCTGGCCTAGCTACTGTAGTATATGTTGGCACACACACACACACACACACACACACACACACACACACACACATAAACCATATAAACTGTATAGAATGTATAAACTGTATAGTTTGCCTTTTGCTATAAGGATCCTCCTGACTGTGGGGGGTTAGGGTAGGGTTTACCACCCTTTGTTAAAGGCATGTGGTCATTCCAAGATGGCTTTCTACCCCCTGTGTCCTACCCCCTGACCTATAACTTGAAATGACATCATGTGGGTGTCCTTCTTTTCACACCTCGAGCATCCCTACAGTAAAAACGCTAGGGCCATTGTTGAAGCTATATTTGCATACCAAAGGGTATAACAGTTATTTTTTCTGAGTGGGGCAGTCCCACTCATATTTTTCTTTTTAATGACAGATATAGTAGAGATTATGACAGGAAGGATGGGTGAGAGAGAGAGAGAAGGGATGACATGCAGGATATGTCCGCGGCTGGAATAAATGTTCAGCGCTTAATCCACTACGCCAACTAAGTGCCCCAGGGTATAACAGTTTTGACCCGGCTCTAGCACCTCCTCTTTTTTCACCCCAGCAACCTCTCTTCACTTCAGCCACTAAGCTCACCCATCAGCACCATGTTTTTCTGTAATCTCTGTAACTGTAATTCTGTTTAATAAATAGTCTTAGAACTCTACAGAAGCTTTACTTGTGATCTGTTCCAAACAAGTTAACTACACTACTTACTACTAGCTATGTGGTTTATGTATGTTTGTGAGTGAGAGTAGTAGAGTACACTAGAGCCTCATCAAGTAGCATGCAATAAACAGACAGGCTGTGAAGGCTAGTCAATCTGGACCTCATCTCTTGTATCTTGTATCTGCCATGAGCGTGGCAGTCAATCCCAAGGCATGGATCAGCGTACATGATGTACTGTATTGATCTGTGTGGGTTATTCCTGATTCCTGATCAGTTATCAGTTATCATTTCAGATTCTAATGCCATATCTCACAGCAGCACTAATCCCCCCAGCGATACACTGGCTGTTGTGAAAATTAATGCAATTCTGCGCCATCTGTTGACCGTGATTACTGCTGCAGTTCACGTCTGTTTGAGTTCAGGTCAGAGCTGCTAAGGGTGCTCGAATCAACACCCCAAGAGGAGCAACTCTAACGCCCTAATGGACAGGGTCACGTGTAATATGTTTTCACAGGGCGTTAAACGTCTTTTATGCTTCGTGGCTACATTAGTTTGTTACAAATGATTGATGAGATCACACGGGATAGAGAGAACACGAGTAGTCCTCTCTCTGCTCATTACGACTGCATAGCAAACAGCACGCAGTAAACAAATGAATAAAACACATTGTTTTAAAAATGTCGATGAATATTCATACACTCCTTTGCTCTAACGAGCAGAGTGAGTCTTAAATGCCTTTTCTAGGTCTCCAGACATGCCTTCAGTTCCTTTTGTGTTCTAACAGTATTTGCCTGATTGCTTTTTCTGTTTCTGAATGGCTTGTTTGGAGAGACCCTGGCATGGGGTATAAGGCAACACTTAATCCTCTGGCACTGGGAGGGAACGGATGGGAAACAATATGAATGCATGGCAGAACAGGCATTCAGTGATGCCTCTCAATGGCCTTCATCCCCGCAATATTCTAGCACTGTATTCTCCAAGGATTTGCCGGTAATATGTTCCAGGGATTGCTGAAAACCACTACTTAAATGGTTTGAATCTGACTGTATTTTAGGTTAAATACAGTGTTTTGTTTGGGTACTGAGACAACAATGGGTGCAGTGACACCCTGTGAGATATTATTAACTTTATGTGGGGGAAAATTGGAATTATAACATTTTTGTCGGTGGCATTCTCTGAATTTCCAATGAATAATTGTCTCTGAAGCCTTATTGTGGAGGAGCCGGGGTGCAAGTAAATCTCCTAAGCATGGGTGGCACTTTCAGACACAGAGGAGATGAGGAGCCACTTGAACTGGATAATCTAAAGACAACCAAAACATTTAGAAATTGTTTGTGTCATATGCATTCAAATAGATATAGACCTGTTTTCTTTGGGGAAACAGCTATAGAATAATCCAATGAGGCTAGGCTGCCTCCAGCTCTATCTGCCTCCTGCCCTTGACGGCCATGTTCTGCATATCTAATCCTCCGCGCAGCCATTCTCTATGTTTTAGCCCCACGTTTGCCTCCGTTCTCACTGTCAAGAGAGCTTGAATTCACTTCTTTGTGTGAATTTTACAGGTTCAACGATCAAAGCATTCAGTCCCAATGGAGAGAGACATGGAGAGAGAATGCGAGGCAGAGAGAAAGGAAGAGAGAGATAGTATGGAAATGTTAGATTGTTTGTCATTGCTTTGTTTATGCATTTTTTTTTACTGTGACCTTAACAGTGTCTTGTCACCCTGCATGTCTTTTTTGGCCTGCTTAAACACACGGGACAGCAACTGAAAGATATAGCTTGATGTCGTAGCCTTCAGGAGTCATTCAACTTTCCCTTTCACCTGCTTTATTTTATGTTTTACGATGTTTTGAATAATGCACCCTCACTGACATCGTATAAAAAAGCTCACCTTTCATGTTAGAAAAAGGAGCTCATTCGTTTCATTCCGTGATTTTGTTTTATTCTTCATTATTCCAAGCTAAGGAAAAACACATCATGAAATGCTATTTTGCCCTCTCAGACAGACAGGCATGTCTTATGAAAGTAAATGATTTCTTCCATCTCCCCATTCAAGGTTATCAGAAGTGCCCAACCCCCCCCACCCTTCCCCCCCTGTTTCAGGAGAGTGTATGGAGGAAATGAAAGAGATGCTATCAGTGCCTTCCACTAGATCACAGCACGTGCATTCATAATGTATCTGTCAGGCCCACAAGATGGTGGCTGTATTTTGGGACCTGTTTGTTCTGATATGGCCTGATACAAAATATTCCTAGGCAGGGAGCTAGTGCTCTTTTTATGCAGCAACATATGTGACACGGTCTGATCAGTTGGTCCGCAAGTCGGCATCCGATTTAATGTTCTGACTTTTCTTTCGAAAAATGTAAACACATTTCAGTGTTATTGAAATTCAATGACACACTTGCTAATCAACTAACACAGCTTGTTTTGTGAGCCTGCTAACCATATAAAGTAGTGTTATAGTTAACTAGGTAGCAGTGGGGATTACTCACCGAATCCATTGCAGTATTTTGGCTTGACTAGCAAGTTTGTGTTGTGATTCTGATCATTTTGATTGGTTGCCGATATGCGGACCAAAAGACCAGAACGGTAAATGGTAAATGAGCTCATTAAAATTGGTATAGGGATGTAAATAGTGTCACACCCCAAGTTTCGAACCTAGCTGATGTTCCTGTGGAAAACACTGTTCATGAACTGAACGCTTTTGTTGTGTAACTTGCCAGTGAGTGTCCCCATTTGATAAAAGGTATTTTGATATGTATGGTTGAAACTACACCCAGTGTCGGAATTGGATGAATTGGCAATCGAAGATTTGGGCTGCAATGTACACGTCTGTCCAAACTTCAACACAATGACTGAGGAGACATTCCCTGGTGTGCTGAACGGCAAGTGTTTTGCTTCCAGATGGAAGTTTAGATAAAACCAAAGTTGTGTACACATATTGCAGTTCATTGTCCACCGAAGTCTGAAGCACCATCTTCGGGCAAAGCCCATCTTGAGCTGATGTTAGCAAATATGCTAGCACTGAGAGAGGATCGAGCCGTGTTCGTCGAACTACACTGGCAGAGTGCAGCTAGTCTGTCAACAAAGCGAAAACAACTTAAGCTAACCAATCAATAAATGGATAGCCACAGACTGCAGGCCCATCAACATTGTTGAAGACCAGGGGCTTCAAGACAGTGTCCAGATCGCCTCAGACGACCCATCATACAAGCCACCTTCCAGGGGAACTATTGTCACAAGAATCAATGAATTGTATTGCAGTGAAAAGGCAACGAAAGCAGAGCAGTTGGCACAAGCTACATTTATTGACTGGAGACCACTGGACATCGGTAAGCAAATAGTAAGTGGCCACACCTGCCTCAACAGTGCCATATGAGAGGCTGTTTTCTTTGTCAGGCCACGTTGTGCAGAAGAAGAGGTCAGCTCTCTCTTCTGGACATGTCAACAAACGAGTCTGCCTGAGCAACTGGTTAAAAGAAAAGTAGACTTCAAGAACTGGTTGACTGAAGTCACGTCACACGAGTTAACACCGTTTCAAGTCATCTTATTCAACTAAGAGTTGAGAAAAGGGACTGTCCACACTGAATGTTTCTTAAGAAACACTACGGCATTCGGTTTCGTAAATAGGCCTACTCACTGTATAGCATTCATTTGGGTGAGATGTTACTTTGCAAACAATTTAAAGGCTAGCTGTTGACATTCACTTTTCTGCACTTTTCAAGTTTTTGAGGTGTTGCTAAGTGATTAACTGGCGCAGCTCATCGTTAGTATAATCTGTACCATGCCAGTGTTGATACTCAGCTCATACATATGTCCATTGGGCGGGTTGTGGTGGTGAGCAGATGGTGTAGGGGAACGGGCAGGGAACATTTGGTGATAATTAACCTTTCTTTTCTGCGGTGTCATTAATGTCAATGTGGTGATGTCACCAGAGATCCACGCAAAATGGAGAAAAAAACGGATCAGGGCTCAAAATGGAGAGAGGAGCAGCTCGGAGAGGGGAGTAGGGGTCAAATATGGAGAGAAGTGAGCAGTGAGAGAGGACGAGGGGGTCAGAGGTTGGGCTGGAGAGAAGGGGGAGCTTGTGGGGAAAGGTACCAGGCAGTTAAGTTACCATTGACCTGACAGTGAATGACAGATGAAGAGAGGGGCTGTGCGTTGGAGTGAGGCTGTGGGAGCAACAGTTGGTCTGTGTTTGCATCCTCATTGCTCATTCGTGCCACAAAAACAAAAACAATATTTTTTATATACATATATATATATATATATATATATATATTTATATACAGTCCTTATCGCTTGTAATTGAGAAACTATGCTTTAACTACAAGTTAATACAGCACATGGAGGTTGTTCACGTTTTATTTTAATTAATTAGTTAATTATGGACAACTACTTAAAAATTGATTTTAAATTGTCTTGATGTGCTCCTCTCTCACATCACTCCCAGTCAGGGAAGATTCCCAAAGATTCCCAAAGGGGAACAACTGCACATTTGGGAAATTGTAAAAACAAATAAACATAATTTGTGTTTCTCAACCTCTGCAGCCAACTCCAGGCAGAGATGCTCAACACCTTTATAACCAATTAATCACAGCTTTCACATACAGTAAGTGGTCTTCTTCCAGGGAATGTTCAGGGTTCTGTTCACACCTAAGCCTTCCCCCTAAATTCCGTGGAATTATACAAGGTCCTGACCAGGGTAATCGCCTGAGAGAATGTCCCTGTACAGTCGCGTTCACACATAGTACACCTTACCAGGTAAATTCCACGGAATGTATTGGGAAGGCTTGTATGTGTGAAAGGGGTTATAGAGAGCTCAGTAGTAAAGTGACTGCAAGCTTAAGGTTTCCTTAGTCCATATACATGGGGTGTGCTTGGTGAAGGGCTTGTTCATGAGCCTGATCGCCTGGGGGAAGTAGCTGTTTGTTAGCCTCTGAGTTTTGGCTCTGAGGCTCTGGAAAAGGCCTCGCCTCTTGGATGGCATCGGTCCGAACAGGCTGTGGTTGGGATGGCTGGGATCTTTGATGATCCTCCGGGCTTTGCTGACACACCGTTTGTCGTATATATCCTGGATGGAGGGAAGCTCACATCCGGTGATGCACTCGGCTGTCCGCACCATCCTCTGTAGCGCTCTGCGGTTGAGGGGAGTGCAGTTGCCGTGCCAGGCAGTGATGCACCCAGTCAGCCTCTTGTTGTGCTTCTGTAGAAGGCCCGCAGGATCTTGGACCCATGCCAAACTTCTTCAACCGCCTGAGGTGAAAGAGGCGCTGCTGTGCCTCTTTCACCACCTGTTTGGTATGCACGTCCCAGGTGAGGTAATCTGAGATATGGACGCAGATGAACTTAAAACTGCTGAGCCTCTCTACGGCTGACCCGTCGATGGTGATGGGGTCCTGTTCCCGACCTTTCCTCCTGAAGTCCACCACCAGCTCCTTGGTCTCGTCAGTGTTGAGAGAGAGGTTGTTCTCCTGGCTGTACATGGACATGGATTCATACCCTGCCGCCTCAAGTCATTTTCTCACCCTGATTATGGCTAGACATTAGTCAATAAGAAATGCTCAACAATTAATGGAAGCATTGATTTCCTACTTTGTTTAAATACAGTAACAAGTAAATATTGTTACATTCAGTAAGACTGGCAATGTTGGTGGGCCTCAGGCAAGTCTTGTTCACGGATACGTTGGATAGAGGAGACATGCAGGTCAGTGTTGTGTTGCGCTGTGACAAACTAATCCATTCACCTTTTGGCATTCTGGTTTGTTGAAGTGGAGCACAACAGTGCATAATAGAGCAACTCCAACATACCCATGAACAAACTATACACATTTGAACTCACCCACAATGTGATTTTCCAAGAAACTTAAAAGCTGACATACGTGCTCGTTTTCCTGCACCCACGCTGCGTCTATGTATTGAGAAGCTGTGTTCAAATAAGTTACTGCACTTGTGTGAGGAGGGGAGCTCATATAATTTTACCAGAGACAGTGACTTTGAAGGGGGGAAATCCAAGTCAGTAAACTTAATTATTATTAAATTAAGTTACAATTGAAAACAAATATGTACTTCAATGTGGGATAACGAGTGTGTCATCAAGAGAGAAAATCGGAATCACTAACTCAATTAATGTTACGTTTATCCTATATAAAAATAAATAAAAGAAGAGCTAAAGATAAATATTCAGGAGATATGCTCCCATGAAAGTGCCACCGGTGGGGGACCGAAGGCAAGTGAAACCCTAAACTAATGTGAGGAAAAGGGATTTTTAACTTGGTAACCACCAAAATAACAAGCAGGCGAGTCCCCATTCATGCACTTTGCACCCTATTATGATGTCTTTAATGATGAATCAGTCACCTGGAAACTCCTAAACAATCTCTACGGCAAGACACATCTTTCACTGTAGTTTTGTCAAATTGGGCCAATCAGTGAAATGTCGTCACATCTGTATTGCCAGACCCATCATTCATCATTCATCCAAGTTTAATAACAATTATCCCTCTGCTGTCAGAGAAAAAGCTTGTGACATACGAAGATACAAAGATTGAGTCATAATCTCCTCCTCAATTTAAAATGTAATTACCTAATTGCGAGAGAAATGTGGCAAGCATGATGCCCGTCACAGTTTCGCCTGACCATCGAAGGGCGACAGAGTCTGCACAAGAGACTTAATTGACACAGGTTTTAGATCATGCCTTGTTAAGACTCTCATTTAAACAGGGGACATTTCTGTCGTTATTTGTCTTTGCTTGGAATCATTTGGTATAGGCTTGAACCAGCATTCCCTTGTCTTGCCTCATCTCTGCGCCTGGGTCCTACCCTACACATCTCACACAACACGGGAAACCACTCAACAAACAGAAATCAAGTCCATGAAAAAAGTATTTTAATACAAACTGTGTCTTGGCGGGGTCATTTTTATGTTGATACAGGCAAAGTCTCCAGCTATCCATAGGACTGCATAGGAGGATGCTATCCAGCTACTGAAGCATCTACACAACTGTAACAAGGACTGTACATTATATTTTCTTGCTAGGTCTTTGTCTCGTGATAAGTATGGTACACCACATCATAACCTGGTGCAGTTTTTGCAGGGGTGTATGCACATACGTCTTTTTGAAAATGTAAGGGGTGAATAAACAAGAAGGGCGTATATTGTAGATCAATATTTTGTGAAGATGACACATCCCTGTCTGCAAGCCAGCCGCAGGTGGAATGCAGAGGTGTTTGCGCACCGTTGTCACTTTTGGCTAAGAGCTCACGTCGGCTTGGAAGCTCAGATTTACGCTTTCCGTTTAAAAGTCACTCTGACAGTATATTCCAATCCAATCCATGAAACACATCGTGAGCTTAGAATGATAAGGTTCTATCTCCGTTTAGGGCAGTTCAGAGATATTGAGCGTCAACCTTTTTACATTCCATTATGTTTCGTGAGATGGAACCTTTGTATTTTATGAATTACTAACTCAAAAATGTCAACATTTTAAAAAATAACACCACACAGGCATTAATAAACACCTAATGGATCAGATTATGTAAAAAAACTCAATTTTGACAAAAATGGAGATAGAACCTTATAATTCTAACGTCACGACATATCTGTCTCCTAACAAACACTTACACCTAAACGCGACCTTATTTTCCTGCTCTCCATGTACCATGATGGATGGTCATGCTTGGTCTTAACATGGCTAAAAAGGAGGCAGCTGCTTGGGGTGCACTCTCTCCTCTTCCAGGTAAGTCATTAACAAGGCTTCATTAGGATGCTCCTACACACCTGGAACACCAGGTGCCATGTCATGACCTACAATCAGAGGACAAGGTGAGCTCAGGCAGCAGAAAGCACACCGTCCATGAAACACTTATACATCTTTAGTGTTCAACATGCCTAGAGTATACCCTGGTGGTTTATAGTTCAACAGAATAACCTTTTGAGAAAGGCTTAACATAAGCAATATGGTTTGATCAATTGTCATTGCTAAACAGTTAACATATTTTTAAATTTTATTTTATTTTCAAACCCTATTTTGTTAAACATTACATCATTTTAAAATATATGAATGTCAATGCAAAATGTGTGACTGCAAATATGTATTACATTGATTAACCGAACACTGGAAGTAATAGCTCAATATTAGAATGACACTTCACAAGTCTACCAACATGGTGTGCTCACAAATGGAAAGGCTGATGTTCTTATTAAATTGATCTATCATTATTCCAAGAGTTACACCATTGCTAATTGACTGGATGCTATGTACTGCACTGTACACTACCACATTATGGAAGCACATATGGACATATCTCATTTTACCCTTAATATACCTAATATTGAGAAATGTATTAGTTTTATTTCACACAAATTAACACTATGTATTGTATTTATTTATTTATTTAAAATATGTTGAAAGAGAATTTTGATTTTATTCATTTAACCTTTATTTAACCAGGAAGTCCCTTGAGATTAAAATCTCTTTCTCAAGCGAGACCTGGTCAAGATAGCACACCGTTACAAGTACAAGGTTACAACATTATAGAATAGAGCATAGAGAAAAACAGATAAAGAACAATTAAGGAGAATAGAACAAAAATAAAAACAGACAAAGGACAACAGAATAAATATGACAACATTCCTTTCAGGAATAACAATTGCACCCTTCTTTATATGTTTCCTAATCAGATCTTAGAACGCTTAGAAGACAAGATCAGTAATCTGTAGTGTGTTCTGGAGGTTATTCCATGACCAGGGTGCAAAATAAGAGAAAGATGCTCTAGCAAGTTCCAAACAAATCCTAGGTACCCGGAAGAGCAACCATCTAGTGGAGTGAAAATCATAATCAATCATAATCATAATCAAATCATGCTGGTGAGTGATATGTGATTACATAGATGTGAGGGGAGTTTGCCCAGTATGGCTTTGTAAATAAAGATGTACCAATGATGCTGTCTCCTTAGGCTTAACACTGAGCCCTGCCTTTTTTATCTACTATAAGAGCCGCCTTGGGGTCAAATGACATAGTCTTTAGAAGCTGCTACTTACACACAACGACCACTAGTTGGACACCTTGTAAATTAGCCTGCCTCCTACACAGAAAAAAATGCAAAATAGCTTTATACTAGCTTATCCTGATGTGATTTTGAAAATGTAAGGATACTGGGTGATAGAATGCACATATCTAGGAAAAGTCATGAAAGAAGGGTCCTGAAATTTGATCGAGTGCAAAGATAGAAAATGTGTCTTTACTCACAGGGGTCAAATGGGGTCATGGCTGTTCTAGTGTGGCTCTTCTAATGAAGGCCAGGAAACCAGATCATAAAGTGCAGAGTGATGTGTACGGGACAATGAGTTGGATATAAAGTAGAGAATTGTGATACACAGAGTCCAGGCAGCGAAGTGTAGAGGAGCCAGCATGCATGTAAATAATGTCCCCATAGAACACTTAAGAATGATTTCAGGGATGGAAGCATGGTTCCGCTATCCAGCATCTTAGAAATTTAACAGATGGATGAAAACAAATATGCAATTAAGAATTAAGGACAATCTCAGTTAAAGTACTTATTATTTCACTATTTTAGAAGCAAAGAGACCAAGAAAAACAAGGTGAAATCAGGACAAACTGTGTAGGTTGTAGGCCTAATTAATTAATGCATCCTACACATACAATATTGTTTGATAAACATTAATATTCTCATTTGCATGATGAAATATAGAAGACCTTTCATATGAGAGATACACTGTTTAGCTAGTGTAGTGCCAGAGTGAATATCTAGTGGAGCATAAATTAATGGGCCGTTTTAAGTATGTTGAGTCTGATCCATTAGGTGTTTATTAATGCCTGTGTGGTGTTATTTTTAAAATGTTGACATTTTCGAGTTAGTAATTAATAAAATACAAAGGTTCCATCTCACAAAAACTTTGACGCTCAATATCTCTGAACTACCCTAAACAGAGATAGAACCTTATAATTCTAAGCTCACAAACTATTACGTAACTACTATGTATGAAGTATTTTGAGTTGTCGGAAAATACCGCAAATAAAATGTAGCACCGTACCTCAATATGACCTATGCACTAACAGGGTTTAGCAGCACACACAGTTTGGATTGCTGCTACAGTAACTTTGTTGGGCTACTGTACTTCAAACAACATAGGTGACACAATCAATCACGTTTATTAATAAAAAATGTTTACATAGACAAATGTCACAAAGTCAGTCACAACAAAATAATACCGAACAATACAAACAATACAAACAACAGTTGTAAACAGAGCTGCATTTCGGTTGTTTTGCCTGCAAAAAATGATCATCTTCTTTAATGAAAACAGCAGAACAGATATTTATGAAATTTGGCCTTATGTTAGTCTATCACCACACAAGCATAATGTGCCAAACGGCTTTGAGATATATTTGGTAACATCAAATAAATGATCACAGGCAAAACAGAATTTTTCAATGCAATGTCCAGACAACAAAAAATATACCTGTCTCTATCATAAAGCTGTTTTGAATCCTGAATTGAGTGTCACCCCCTCAAATGACGACAGTAAGTGATTTAATGAAAATAAACGGGCAGACACAGGATAGCGGCTGTAGATCCTCAAGTGCCTTAAAGGAGCAATGCAAATAAATGCCACTAATCAAGTCGTATTAAAATTCAGCAAGCCCAGCTTAAGTGCTTTCTTGGCAAATGCAGTCCTATAGTGTGCACACGTTCATGTTGCCATTTACTTGCACAATTAACTATGGACGCTCTCTAACATGTTATATTGACATCAAAAAACAACAATGATGACATTCATATCACAGTTGTAGGACTTTATTCTTGTGATGACATAATGACAACGTGAATATTGGCTTCCAGTATGTAATTATGTATGTATGTATGTATGCATGTATGTATGTACAACATCAGCCCCATGGCTGGGCCACTGGGCCAGCCGTTTAGACATGGCGTGTCTGAGGTTAATGGGAAAGGAGTCCAAGGACAAGAGAGGTTTGGGGTGTGATGCTTACTGCAAACACCTCTGGCTATAGCAAGCATGCCTGAAGCATGCCTTCAAAGTGATTTGATTTAGGCTAAAGATTGGAGGCAGTCCGTCACCCTGCCGGCAAAACTAAATGTGAGAGAAATGAGCCTTTATAGATAATGCATCGGGCCTGACTGCAGGCAGTCAGCATCCATTTATGGTAATAGTGAGGCTCACAAACCACGGTGCCTTCCTCAAGGCCTTGTGCTTTTGTTTTCTTTTCGTTTCTATCAGAGGAATGTATTGCCTATTTGTGATCTTTCTTTATTTTCCATTTGTTTATTTCCTTATTTTAAATTGCGATCGATCAATGGTGCCATTATCCTGTATTTTCTTCAGACGTGACTTTACATGGATAACAATGGCATTGCGTGCAATGGTAAGTGGCCGTTGTTCACACAGATAACTTTTCACTCCGCTCGATCTTGTCAGCTAATAAGGTCTGCTATAAACGTTTCAAAATCCATTCATATGTGATCTATGATTGCTATTTGACCATTCCGATGCAAGATGTGCGAACACCACCCCAGGTTGACATCAGAAGTTCATATCTCATTCACTTACGGCATAATGTCGACCATAGTGACAGCCCATTAAAACTATCATTAGTCAGTGATGGAGCGATTGTTAGCGAGGAGGTGTGGAAAGAGTGTGAGACTACTCTCAGTTTGATGAGGTGTGATAGATAAAGGCACTAATGTGTAATTGAGTCTGAAAAGACACTATCATCTTGGGGGAAAGTGGGGATAAAAAAATGACCCTTATAATGTTTTTGGGAGGTGGGGCAGCTTTCGAAAAGGGACTTTTCATTTCATTTCATCACTTCCCTTCTGTTAATACATCGTGCTAGACGACAGGCCTGCTAACCTTGCACATTTGCCAAATGATTTAAACCTGACCAGATGTGTATTCCCTATTTCACCAGCATGTGTAATCCTCTGTGATTGTGATGATGAGGGGGAAAAAGGGCAGTGAGAACATGATTGTAGGGGGACATACTGTAATCCTAAAGGAATTACATAAACAAAACTTTTCAGAGAAATACAAACTACAGGCAAAGTTGCAAACAAAGTGGTTGTTAGTTGAGTGCCAAAATATGTTTATTCAAATTATTGAATATTAATTCAATTAATTATTGTGAACATTAATTAAATATTGTATTAATTAGATGTAGGCACTGTAGTAAAATGATCTACATTATGTGTGTGGTGCAATTAAAATAATGGATCATTTCCTCAGAGAAAATAAGGCAAAAACGCCTTTCAAAGGCAGTGTTTGAGGAGTTAATCACACAAGTTAATCGCACAAAAGTACTGTAGCATCACCATATCCTTCTTCATAAACAGGCACCTAGGCCAGTTAGTTCTAAACCCCTCAGAGGACTGTCCGATCTTTCATCCCGCCATCCCGCTGCCCCACCATGACTTCGTCTGGGAGATTAAATTTGGGGGATATCAGTTTCCTGGGTCAGACCTCCTGAGTAGCAGTGACACAGGACACCATCACCTCCCTATCTGGGCCACGCCGTGGCACACGCAGGTCCCAGAACCAGCGGGAGTTGATCAATCAGCAGGCAGGGCATTAATCTGCCATGACACACTGACTCTTCCCTTGGAGGACGTCCGGTTCTGGGAAAGCATCCAAGAGCACTGCCCGGTGCTGCCAGAATGATGCAGAGTGTCAGAAGGGTTGGTTGTGGAGGATTGAAGAGGGGGTGGGGTGGGGTGGGATGAGTAGAGCAAGAAGAGGAGGTATGGAGAGGGGTAGGAGGGAAGAGGGAGGATTGTTTTAGGGGCAGAGGAGAGGGGGGAGGTATGGAGACAGGGAGAGAGAAACTTGAGGTATGAAAGTTGATTAGTAGAAGTAGAGCGGAAGAGGAGTGGGGGGGGGGGTATATGGGGTATAGAGGGAGAGTGGAAGGAGGCGGGTTGGAGGTAGGGAATGACAGTGAGAGGAAGGAATGGAGGGAGGTGGGTAGGAGAGAGTAGGAGAGAGGTGGGTAGGAGAGAGTGTGCTGGAGGTCCAACATTATTTCACTTGCCGTGATACAGTGTCTTCCAGTTAACCAATGACAAAGACTTCTCTATGGCAAAGATAGGTCTACCCTACACTATGAACCACACGCCTGTGGTATGGACTAGTGTTGTTCACAGGGCACTGTACTGACGTCGTAAAGATTAGGTTTTGGAGGTTATAGCGAGAGAATTAATAAAACAAAGAGGTCACTCAGGTGACAGGTTTCCACTGCTCCGAGGACAGATGTGACAACAGAGAGTGTGTAGTGACCACAAAAGCTCACTGTGTGGTAGCTAACGTGGGGCCAGCCATGACAAGTCTGCTGACATGTGTGCAACTGTGCAGACAAGCTTGTCAAGATTGATTCACAAGATGAAGCTTCTCCCCGAGTCTTCCATAATACATGGGTACAGTATCAGTTGGTTGGTTTCTCACTCTCGATCTGGCTCTCTCTGTCTCTCTCTCTCGTCCCTTCCTTGTGTCCCCTGGGGGTAAAATTGCCAGGTTTAACATGTTGCCACGGTCTCCTTTTTTTCTTTTCTGTGATGACAGTTTTATAAGACTTCTAAGTGCAGCGCCGTGTGCACATAGGGCAATGTGGTTGCGGTCCGGTGGAAATCCATTGGTTTCAATGGGAGGCGGTGCGCACGATTGAGATTACACGAGTCTGCCTTGTGTTCCAGATTCAGCGCATGTTGGAAAAGTCCTACAGTACATGTGTGTTAAAATGAGCACTCCGGATCAATTATAATTGTTCTCAATCATTTTGTCGTGGTCTATGTGCATGTAGCGTAAAACATACATAATAATAATCCTATGGATGTTTACCATATCATTAAAATGTATTGACAACAGGAGTAAATTCAATCAATTGCATTATTGAAAGGGGACCCTTTAACACAGGAGCCTGGTACAGTGTATGCTGTTTTAAATCATGACAAGGCAGAGATGGTATCTGTGTATGGAATCATGTTGAAGTAAATACTGTGAAACCAAATAGAAAATGACTTGAATATTTTAACAGTAGAAACCTTGAATAATTGACTAATGTTGCTGACGGTACTCCTAGAAATGTCTGCATAACATAGATAAAACCGAGATAGAGAGTCTGAATATTTTCCAAATCAGTGAGATAAATCTAAAAGGACACATTTATGAATTCCTTAATGACCAGACCCAGCACATGTACAGTACAATCACATTACCTCTCAAAAGTATAATATCAACAGTGTCATATAAGTTACCTCACTCCTGTAATATAACCTCTCAATAGTATGCAAAATACAAAGATAGGAATACAATACAATAACAAAAAACTAAAACAGTACACAATATAGAATCAATAGTAATCACAGTCAAACATTAGTGTAGCCTTGGGTGCAACAACAGATATATAGTATAAATATGAATCTAGCAGGAATAATGGAAGTGTGTTTATGTGTCATATGTACTACAGGGGTGACTGAAAATTGTCTGTGCAGGTGAGCTGCAAGTAGTACTGCTGGGTAGTTATCAAGGGGGGGGGTATCAGTTCAAAAGTAGTGTGTTTCTGTGTGTGTGTGTGTGTGTGTGTGTGTGTGTGTGTGGGGGGGGGGGGGGTAGAAACACAGCTTTGCTTCATCCGTGAGAGAATACAACCAGCGCTGCGGGCCGCCGGGACAGAGACACATCGACAACACACCATGAGGGGTCTGAGAATTGCTGCAATGACTAAAAGAAAGGCCAAACAGGTTGCCAAATTTTGCTCTGTCTCAGCTATTATTGGCAGCTTGGCCGTGTGGAGAAGGAGGTGTTATGTGTACCCTTAAGTGTTCAGTGCTGCTTAGCCCCGAAATATTTGATTCCCTGTTTGTATAATATAATTTGTGGAACCAAATAAAGTATTCAAATGTGTGTGTGTGTGTGTGTGTGTGTGTGTGTGCCTACCAGGCAGCAAAAGGGACAGCCCCTGCCTACCTGCAGGTAATGGTCACCCCCCAAACCTCAGCCTGTTCACTCCGCTCCTCTACCTCTACTGGCCGACTGGCCCCACCACCTCTATGCCAACACGGCAGTCGCGCTGCCCGATCACGTCTCTTCACTACACTGGCTCCGAGCTGGTGGAATGAGCTTCCCACGGCTGTCAGAACTGCAGAGTCACTACCCATCTTCCGTCGGAGACTGAAGACCCATCTCTTCAGGCTACACCTTAACTGCTCCTCCTGAGACATCGACTACCCCCCAGCGCTGCGTCTCCTGAGACACCTGCTTTTCCCCTTTACTGTGTCTCCTAAGATTTCTACTGCCCTGCTTGTACTGTTTCTCCAGTGTCTATATTAAAAAAAATATATATATATATATTTTAAAAAACGACTGCCAATGGCCCCGGGCCTGAGCTAGATTACTATTCCTGCTACAACTGGTGAATTGATGATTCACTTGCTTAGTCAAAATGTATCGATTCTAAGTCGCTTTGGAATAAGGCGTCTGCTAAATGCCAAAAATGTAAATGTAAATGTAAATGATGATTATTGATGGATGTGCAGAGCAGTGAGCGGGAGACTGGATGTGAGCATGTAGTTGACTAATGTGTAGTGGACAGCCAGCGTTCCTGTCACATCGGATTTCGGAACGCCATAAAAATAAATCTGCGCTCCCTGTCTAACGTTATATATTTAACGTTAAATGTTTTAAGGCTGATCTGTGCTTGATAGTCCAGAATTTGGACATAATTCATGCATTTCCGCCCGCAAGATTACCGCAAAATAAAGGACCACAACAACCGCTGGAGTGCTCTTATGACGCTTTACTCCTCCTACTTTCCCGACTCGCTCCAGGTCTGTTGTGTATAATGGAGAAGCGTTTCTAAAAATACGGTACGGGTAAGATACAAATGAGTGCCGTCCTGTACCGTCAATGGAGAAGCATCATAACACTGCCCCCCCCCCACTCTCTTCCTCTTATAGATACTCTTGAAGATACAGTTAGGAGTCCCTAAAAAGTCACTGGCAGCTTTGCACAATGGTGCCAGGGAAGGAGGAGGAGGAGGAGTAATGGCCCCACATGCCAGAGGAGGGGACCAGGTACAACAAAGTCATGGGTACCCTGGTTCCCAAGGCCCTCGACAACAGAGGCTGAAGACCTGCTCCACAAACGTCAGAGGGAGCACCTGCTGCCATGAATAACCAGACAGACAACAGAGGCAGGATGCAAGCCCACGCGGTGGGAGGGAACACACGGGCCAGGTTCACTCAGAGAAGGATAAAGGTGGAGGAAAACAGGGAACAAATAAAGCGTTACACAATTAATCACAACAAAGAGAAAAACAGGGTAAAACACATCTGTGCTCTGTTTGGGTAGAGGGTGGGTCATTATTAGGGGTCAATAGATTATTGTAGTGGTACTTGTATGGAGGATATTTAGAGCTGAGATTAGCACAGGTTAACCCAGGCCCTAATGGACCTATCGCTAAGCCAAGCCCCAAAATAGAAATTGTCCAATCATATCACAGCAAAAGTCACTACAGGCAGAAAACTCGGACAAACAACTCTCTAATATCTGATGGTGAAAAGCTTCTAGACGAAATATTCATAGTCTTTAAAAAACATGTCTTTTACTTGCTGTGGTAAATCAGAAATCAGAACTCCCGCCGTTGTAAGTCATTGAATGTCATTCAGTCACGGTCGGTCAGTCAGTCACTGTCAGTGAAGCGTTGTTTGTTTGTCCGAGTTTTCAAAGGGGGCGTGGCTTAGCTATAGGTCCATTGGCCATTGGGAGGTTGGGAGGGATTCCCGGTGGGTCTGTTTTGGCCGGACTGGGCCATTGGTTGTGTGAAATAAATAAAAAAATATGAATGATTTCTTTTTGGTTTTACATTACTCTGGCAGCTGACAATGAATGCAGATTTGGGCTAACGTTTGTTTCCATCTCATTCTCTCTCAGTCTCACAAATGGGCAGGTCAGTATGACAATGAGCTGACAGTATCAAGCACAGTCAGTCAGCCAGGGCAAATCTAATAGTGAGGGATGAGATAAGAGTGCCACCTCCCAATTTGGATTGGCCCCGGCTCATCTTGAAACGTGATTGGTCAGCCATATTGAATCCAGCCATATCGTAGTTATGCTTTGATTACTGGACAGTGTGTTTGTGTTAGGGTTCACTCAAGTGTGTGTTAGGGTTCACTCAAACAATGTCACCAGAATGTTTTAAAATGGACACAAATACCAAAAAGAGAAAAGGTGGTGTTGAAAAAAAAAAGAGCAAGAAACAAGATCCCCTTGAAGAGGATGCTGCCAAAATGTGCTAGAATGACAGACAGGTGCGGCTCCCAAGGCCAGTGTTGCTGCTGCTGCCAGTGGTGATGAGGGTAGCAAAGGACAGTCGGAGCAAAATGCTTACAATGAGTCAGCCCACTGAGGTCACTGATGAAGCAGGGACAGGCACAAAGAGTACGACAGGTGCAGCGTGAAGGGCAGGCAATGCAACACAGTGCATAATGTTATAGGTGCGAGATGGTGGGAGGATATGCATAGGAGGAGTCATAAGTGAAACTTGAATCAAATGCAAATAAATGAAGGGACACATTCACTATCGCATTCATTATATTGCAAATTAAACAAGCTATGTTCTTGTTCTTTCCAAATTGTGATAAAAATGTGTTATTGGAAGTCTAACGGATTGCTGTTGTTCTTCTTATACAATAAAAGCAAGGGTCCAGCACAGAGAGAGCAACAGCTGAGGAGAAGGACGGGGAGGGAGTTAAGATCAAGACAGATCAAGTGAGTGCAGAAAGGTCTACCACCCTCAACAATCCCCAAGAAGAGCCCTTCCGAAAGTCTTCCACACAAGGATGGAATCAAAGATCAAAGGAATCAAAGATGGCGGCGCGCTACTCAGCGGCTTGGAGTGGCTTCAACGCTGGTGTTCTTTAGTGTTTTTAAGTACATTTGTATGTACATTTTTATTTTAGTACTTATAGGGAACGGTTGTGTAAATAGTACCTACAGCCTTTATTTATGTAAACCAGCTCCTTTCCCTTCTTGTTTTTTTTTCTTTTTTTTCTTTCCTAGCACCAGGGAAGCCCCCCCTCCCAAATGTCGTTGTTTGGTACCTGTACTATAGCAATGACAATAAAGACCATTCATTCATGCATGCCGGCAATTCTCAAGTCGTACACAAATGACCAAAAAGCTTCCTCTTTTTTTATTTTGTCGTATTACGAAAGTTGAACTGTCGAGGAGCCCACTCTGAAGCACAGAATTAGACAGTATGTGTACCTCGAATGTACTTTTTGGAGTTGCTGCATACGTTCTGTACAGTGCAAGAAAACGTTTACAATGTTGCACTTCAAAGGGTAAAGAGTGCGAGAGCAGATGGCTTCTCGGTGCGGGAACGCCAGAGCAGACGTGTGCGAGTGAGTGAGTGGGCGAGTGAGTGTCAGTGTGAGTGTGTGCATGTTTCTGTGTGTCTCTGTGTATGCAGGTCAAGAAATATATAGAAAATAAGCCAAGGCCATGGAGTTTCAGATTGGAAAAATGTATACCGAACACCACAGGAGGCATGAAAGCCTGAACACGTACATCAGAGAATAGTGGAGTCCACAGAGACAGTGCAAAGGCCCTTTTCATCAGCAGCCTCTTGAGTGGTAAACAAAAAAAAATCACATCGAGAGTGAGTCTGGAGGAGACGTCAGGTGTTGGAATGTGTGATAATTGTAATGAAAGTGCTAGGAAAACGTGGACCTAGCTACTGAGGCTGCATGTACCTTAGAGAACATTGTTGTTGACCATGGCAACTTTTTGGAGTTCATCTTTTGCTGAGCAAGTATGACGTCTGCCAACAAGAACATCTTAATGACTTGAGAAAACGAAGAGGCAGCATGAGTCTGTGGGGTAAAGGCAGTGGGTCCCGGGTGAAACAACTGTCAACAAAGTAATAGATGTTATCAACCATTTACTCCAAGAAAATATGGCATGTGAGGTTAGGGAGGCAGGGATGTTTTCTGTCCAAATGGTCAGACACGACAAAGGATATTACATCCAAGGACTAGTGCTACTAAGATATGTCACGGACGTTGACCACGAGAGGCTGATTGCTTTAGTGGATTGTGAGGAGAGTATTTTCAAGAGCTATTTTTTTTTTAAAGTTCTGGAAAAGGTTGACATTGATATTGTGAAATGTGTCGGCAACTCAACTGAAACATGCAAGGGGACATACAGTATCAAGGGTTCTCTGCGTTGTTCTCAAGAGAGTCTCCCAACCAAGTCCATAACTGGTGTTATGCACGCATTATCAACCTTGTGTTGGCAGACACCACAAGTGGCCGTATTCATTTGGGAACCATACGCATTAATACATGAATGGAAGTGAGTGAGGACATGTGGCCACTATAGGGTAGTCAGACCACTTTGGAAGTTTTGGGAAATCCTCACCGGAAATCCTTTGTTCATTGACCTGGTCATGACCTTAAGAGAATAAATGAAAAGGAAACCACTATGAAGGCCACTTTGAAAGTGAACTCCAGAGGTTACACTGACGCTCTACAGAGCTATGGAACCATACTCACTGGTCAACTCTTCCTGATTCACCCCTCTCAAAGTACCTCCAGACAAGAAGCATGGACATACTAACTGCCCAACTTCTTAGTAATGTGAACCCCAAGAGAGCCTAAGAAAGTGTGAGGGACTATGATGGGTTAACACTAGAACAGCCGTGCCTCATTTATCTACTAAAAGAGCCGCCTTGGGGGTCAAATGACCTCTTCACAATGCTCAAGCTGCTATTTACACACAACGACCACTAGTTGTCCGCTTGTAAATTAGCCTGCTTCCTACACGGAAAAACGGCAAAATAACTTTATACTAGCTTATCCTGATGTGATTTTGAAAATGTAAGGATACTGGGTGGTAGAACGCACATATCTAGGAAAAGTCATGAAAGGAGGGTCCTGCAAAGTGCAAAGATATAACATTTTTCTTTACTCACATGGCTGTTCTAGTGTTAAGAAAGCAGCAAATGGCTTTATGCAGGAGGCCAAAGACAAGGAAAACAAAAGCCGTGCCAGGTAAGTTGCAAGAACATGAGCCCTTATCAGATGAGGAGACAGACTACAAGATAAAGGTACACAATGTGATTCTGGACATGGTCACAGGAAGCATTTGACATTGTTTTGCAGAAAATGTGTTCAGAAACTTCCCAGAAATAAGGGATGGGGTGGCCTGGGGTGGTCAGTGATCTAGCACCGCGGTCTACAGTGCACACATATTATGCCCATGTCGGCATGGTTTCAAATCCGGCCCATGGCCTGCTGACATGCCCTCTCTCCCTTCTTCTCCTTACTTTCCTGTCTGTCTTCACTATATCTGTCCAATAAAATAAAAAATATGAGTGGGACTGCCCCACTCAGAAAAAATTAATTAATCAAAATGTATTTTTACAAAGAAATAAGAGTTGGGGGGGCATCAAACAGTGGCACTGGAAGAACACTTTGATGACAGCCACTGTTGGGACTAACCAGACTTGCCACACAGTGGGTGAGGCTAAAAATGTCCCCTTTGGATGCATACAATGTCAGGACAGTCTTTTTGTTTAGGGTTTCTGGAAAAAGCTGATTTCATTTTGAGCTATTGTCTCACTTGCTGTGTGTGTGTGTGTGTGTGTGTGTGTGTATGTGTGTGTGTGTGTGTGTGTGTGTGTGTGTGTGTGTGTGTGTGTGTGTGTGTGAGTGTGCGTGTGTGCGTGCGTGTGTGTGTGCCTGTGGAATTACTGTGAAATTTGCAATTATAATTGATATGGTATTGGTAGCGCACATTCACACTTCTCTAAGCCTCTGTTTAGCTATTGATTCAAACCGCCCTCAACTCGAGATGAGCAATATCACAATGTGAGTCGTGCATCTGCGATGTTATTGTCACAATGAACTGCAATTAAGTGGCAGCAGTCACATCAAGTGAAGCCCCTATTGCTAGCAGGCTTAGTTTTTTCATCTGGATTGATGCTACTGTAGCTAGCCGTAATAATAAGTGAAGCAGCCAAACTTGTTGTTTACTCCGCTCCACCAGGCTCGGGCCGAGGGGCTACCTTTTTACCACCCCGAGACCTGGTTGAGGGGCTCACCCGGGCTATATTTCTGGACACCCCTCAAGAAGCCACGTCTGCAGCCAAACTGACATGCTTGAACTGGAGGGATCTGGCCATAAGATTTGCCATAGGGATACAAGCAGCAACGTTATGAACTCCTGGGGGGAAATGTATGGACTATCTGGCTGCTAGAGGCATCTCCAGGGAAGGTTTGCAACAAGTGACATTAGCCAAATATGCCTGTCAGAAAGTTACATGTTACAGCCTATGTGCAAAAAAAACTATGGGGTCTGTTGGTCTGACAGCCAATATTATATGCATGCTTCCGGTGGTAAGCGGACTTGAATGACATGTGTGGATATCAGCACACCCTGTTATGCATCGATGCTTTTACTGGCTGGCTGAACCTGTCATCTTTCTTATTGATTCTGCAGAACATAAAACAATACATACAGTAGGTAAGATAGATTTTGATATATTTTGATACATATTTTAGATATTACTGGTAGTACATTATTATTGTCCTTTCTCGAAGATGTCTCATAAAAAAACATGTCATCTTGTCATGGGAGCACTGAGCGTAACCTAAGCCTTTTTATTATTTTCAAAGCCTTTTACAATTAATTCAGCTTGTGTCATCCTTATTTAGGTTGTTGTCACCCTCCGAAACGACTTTGAAGACGACCACAGCAGCATGTAAGATCCTCAAAAGTTGCTGCGAGCCAACAGCACGGTTCTGTTGTCAACCCCAATCAGCAGACAACTGTGGTCCAGATCTGGTCTTGTGGTCTTGTGGTAATTTAATTTAGAAGTGATAAAACAAAATCTATGGCTCCCAGTGTTTCTTACTGTATGATTGTTTCACCTGACTGCCTGAAAATTCTCTGTAAATCCTGGAACAACTTAGAAATATATTAGAGGCAATGAATAAGAGTCCAGCAATTAATCAGTGGCTCAACAAATACAATCACACAGAAAATATTCTAGCTCCTAATCTTGCAATTATCGTGGTTCAATGATGTTCAGAGTGAATGCCTTTCAATCTGATCCACGCAGCTATTTTTAGTCAGAGCTATAAATAGCACCATTAACCACAGTCATTGAGGTTTAGCCTGGTGACCTACATTTAAACTTGATAGCCTGTTCAGATCTGGTCTTGTGGTGTCAAATATACTGTAAGTCTGAGTGCCGGAAATGGAAAGTACATGTGACACAGTCTGATCATTTGGTCCGCATGTGGGCAACCAATCAAAATGTTCCGACTTTTATTTTGAAACACGGAACTACTACGTTTCAACGGTGTTGAGAATCACAACTGACTAGTCAGGCCAAAATACTGCAACGAAATGGATTGGATGAGTAGTGCCCACTGCCACCGAATTAACTATAACACTACTTGACATTGTTAGCAGGCTCACAAAACAAGCTGTGTTAGTTGACTAGCGACGTGTCATTGATTTTCTATGACGTGGAAATGTATTCACATTTTTCGAAAGAAAAGTCAGATCATTATAGCAGATCTTGATATGAGGACCTAAGCATTAGAACGTGTCACATAATATGGGCTAGACCTGGTTCAATGTGGAATGTGGCCCTATGTTCTTGAGCAGTACTCAAGTTGTAAAAGAAAATCAGGGGGGATGGTGGATTTTATCATATGGGGACAATTTGAGCATCCCCACAGTGTCAGTGACTTCAGTGTCAGTGACTTGGTCAAAATGTCATTGCATGACAGTATTTTACTCAATATGCGCAAAACGAAATGTTGAAGCAGTAATACCACATTGATAAAATGACATATGGGATGGAAAGGGAGGGATGGCAGTTTTAGAAGGGGGATGATTCTGACTGTTTTTATTTCAGGGGGGGATGCCATCCCCCCTCATCCCCCCTCAACTCGAGTGCTGGGTGTGAGTGTGGTTGCGACCAGGGCCACATGACTAGGGACAGTCCTCAGCGCTTATTACCAGTTGTATTATGTTATAAAATCCGAGTTTTGGGATACAATTATGTGATGTTAATGATGTGTTAGAGAAACACCCCACTGAACGATTCACAACATGAAGGATCATATTGTTTTGGTAAAAATTATTTTGCAACATTAGGAAGTGAAATTGCATCATCAAAGCACGTTTTCTCTTACTCAGGGCAGAGTGGGTGAACAGGCTACATCATCTTGTTGTTTTAGGATGAGCTCTACTGCTTTCAGGGTATTTTGCTCTGTGTGAGGCAAATGAGGAATGTTGTGTAGTAAAAACTGACTATAGCTACTTAACCATGCCTTACACGAAACATTTCAGCCTTAATTAAATTCATTATTCCGTCCTTACTGACAGAGATGTATCATCAACCCGGTGTAGACAGGTGGACAATTGTGTTTTTTCTTGTGAACACTAGAAGCCCAGGCTGTCATTACTACGGTCTGTTTTTCACATAATAGTGTTGTTACTATTTTTAAAATCAGGCATAGAAAATGATCTGGAAGCATATTCATGACTACCACACATGTTTTTTTCATAGCTAACATCTCCAAGTCATGTTGGCCATATGATTAACACCTGCCCCCAAAGTGTACAGAACCTTTACAGAAATGTGTTTATAGGCCGAAATGTAGTTTTTAATAATATATATATACATTTGTTGTTTTGTTTTTTTGTTTGATGTAGCGATGGTTTCTGGTTCTTTAAGTAGCTCTTGTGAACTATCTTTAAGAAGATAAAAAATAAAAAAATAAAAAAACGTTTTAGTAGAAGGCGATAATAGGGAGAAGGTTTTTCCTTCTATCAGTGGCCCCGGGCCCGAGCTAGAGTACTCTTCCTGCAACGAATAGTGGACTGCTGATTCACATGCTTAGTATTCAAATGTATTGATTGTAAGTCGCTTTGGAATAAGGCGTCTGCTAAATGCCAAAAATGTAAATGTAAATGTAAGAAGGCTATATGGGCTATATGGATTAATGCTGGTATTATTTGAAATGTAATAAAGATGTAATGCATGATGTTGTCACCTATTCTCTTTTTTGGGACTCAGGACTTGGAACCCTTTGAACAGCCTCTAAACAAAGACACATGGTCACAGGGACCTTTGGAACAGCCCTTCATCTTGTAATTACTAAAGAATTGACTTTACTATTCATCAATGCCCTCCTGTATATGGGTTAGCCTATACAAGTAATTACCAAGTAATTTGCTTCATTCAATGCTAAATGAGGTATAGATGGGGTATATAGTAGATATGTACATATACATCTACAGTGCTGTAAAAAGTTTATGATCAATCCATAGAAAAAAGAACATACTGATTTGTTGTAAGCATTCAGCATTGTTCTTAGTAGGCACAATTTTCAAAACGTCTGACTGTAAATACATAATTTAATTTAGAAAGTGATAAAACAAAATGTATGGCTTCCAGTGTTTCATACTATAAGGGTGTTTCACCACTTATCTGCTAAGACTGCCTGAAGATTCTCTTTAAATTCTGGAACAACTTGGAAATAATATTAGAGGCAATTAATTAATAGTCCAGCAATTTATCAGTGGCTCAACAAATACAATCACACTCAAAATATTCTAGCTCTTAATCTTGCAATTATCGTGGTTCAATGATGTTCAGAGTGAATGCCTTTCAATCCGATCCACACAGCTATTTTTAGTCAGAGCTATAAATAGCACCATTAACCACAGTCATTGAGGTTTAGCCTGTTGACCTACATTTAAACTTGATAGCCTGTTCAAGTTGTGGAGCCTGTTCAAGTTGTGGAAAACTACAGGATACCTGACCAATAACATTGACAGCAAAAAAACAGCATGTTCGGTGGCTTTTTGAGCTGACACACAGTACTGTTTTCAATCTAGCAAACATACCATTTGGAGGGGTTTCAGTAGAATAGCAGAGAATAGTAAAACACTTTTACAGTGCAGTATGAGTGTGAATCCACCCTAACCCTAACCCTAACCCATCCATCAAACATAGTCATACAAACCCTCAAGCTGAATGAAATGTGTATCAAGATGACAGCTGTTACGTTTCTCAATAGGTTCTGTTATGTTTCTCAATAGGTTCTGGGTGTACACAATAATGTCGGATCCAGGTGCGGTGTAAGTAAAGAATGAGACGGAGATGTAATAAAATAAAGATTCTCTTTACTGAGACGTATGATTCATAGGTACAAACATAAACTCTTAGCCGGACAACAAAAAGGGGAGCAGTAGGGCTCAGCACGTAGGTAATAATAACTCAGGCACTGCGGTCAATAATAAAGTGCACGAAAACTAAAGATTGAGCAAAGGGCTCCAAAGGCGGTACAAGGTTGCAAACCGGCAAACAAAGTCAAAGTTCAAATTACGTTCCGGGTAACGGATACGTGAAGTGGTAATACATACACAGGGTTCTGAAGCATTCCATACGGTGTAACACAAGTGATCGACTGACGAGGGAACAAGGAAATGGGACACCTAAATACACTGACAAACACTCACAGGTGACAACAATCATTCGATAATTAGTCCAGGGCTGGAGCACTGTCGCTCTTCGACCAGTAGGGGCGATGGGGAGTCCTCTTTGCTGACCCCCCTTGTTGTAACAGTGCCCCCCCCTGACGAACGGCACCAGAAGTTCTCCCGGGTGCCTCGGGATGGAGCCGGCGAAAGTCCGTGATGAGGCTCGGATCTAGAATATCCCGCCGAGGCACCCAGGTACGCTCCTCAGGCCCATAACCCTCCCAGTCCACCAGGAATTGGAGACCCCTCCCCACCTTCCGGCAGTCAATAATCCTGTTAACCGTGTAGGCAGGTTGTCCATCAATGAGACGGGGCAGGGGGGCGGGGCGGGGTGGAGGGGCCATGGGGGAGAAAACAACGGGTTTGAGGAGTGAAACATGGAAAGTGGGGTGAACTCGCATGGAGGGTGGGAGTAGCAGTCTGTAGGCCACGGCGTTGACCCGCCGCACCACCTTAAACGGCCCCACGAAGCGAGGAGCCAGCTTGCGTGACTCCACCCGGAGGGGAAGGTCCCGGGTAGACAGCCAGACCCTCTGACCAGGACGGAAGACCGGGGCCGGACGGCGCCTGCGGTTGGCCTGGCGTTGGGACCTGTCCGAAGCCCGCACAAGCGCCGCCCTTACCCGCCTCCAGGTACGGCGACAGCGGCTGACATGGGCTTGGACCGATGGTACAGCTGCCTCCTCCTCCTGCTCCGGGAAAAGGTCTGTTACGTTTCTCAATAGGTTCTGTTATGTTTCTCAATAGGTTCTGGGTGTACACAATAATGTCGGATCCAGGTGCGGTGTAAGTAAAGAATGAGACGGAGATGTAATAAAATAAAGATTCTCTTTACTGAGACGTATGATTCATAGGTACAAACATAAACTCTTAGCCGGACAACAAAAAGGGGAGCAGTAGGGCTCAGCACGTAGGTAATAATAACTCAGGCACTGCGGTCAATAATAAAGTGCACGAAAACTAAAGATTGAGCAAAGGGCTCCAAAGGCGGTACAAGGTTGCAAACCGGCAAACAAAGTCAAAGTTCAAATTACGTTCCGGGTAACGGATACGTGAAGTGGTAATACATACACAGGGTTCTGAAGCATTCCATACGGTGTAACACAAGTGATCGACTGACGAGGGAACAAGGAAATGGGACACACCTAAATACACTGACAAACACTCACAGGTGACAACAATCATTCGATAATTAGTCCAGGGCTGGAGCACTGTCGCTCTTCGACCAGTAGGGGCGATGGGGAGTCCTCTTTGCTGACCCCCCTTGTAACAGACAGCAGTATATGGTTCAAGTAATGGCAGAAAATACAAATAAATATAGTTTAACCATGTTTAAGCTATACAGTGTTTTGACAAGTTTTGACAGTTTTGGCATTGTTAACAAACAATGGAGTAAACAGCTTATAGTTTCTCATGGGCTAAGACAGTTGAACTAAACTATGTCATAGGCGTTATATTAGGGTTATAAGTTATATTCTTCAATAATCAATGGCTATATCTCATAATATATCTTCATGAAAATATATATTTATGTAAGCCAGCTCCTTTCCCTTCTTTTTTTTCTTCTTTCCTAGCACCAGGGGAGCCACCCCTCCCAAATGTCGTTGTTTGGTACCTGTACTATAGCAATGACAATAAAGACCATTCATTCATTCATACATTCATTCATTCATTCATTCATTCATACAGTATGTACATACAGATTGTTCCTTTAATGCCTCATGACATTCAAAAGCTAATAGTTAATAGTTTTGCAATAGTCTCCATTCCATGTCACTATGTCTACCAGTTTCAATCTATAGGAGGGCATGGGTGGATGGCACTTCATATCTAACACAAACTTTTGCAAATGCAGCCTGATGGTGGAAAGAGATGGGGGTGCAGAGGGCAGGAGGGGCATCATAAATCAACACCTATCAGAGTTGTCACATTTGCTTTGGACTGATGTCTCGTCAGCACCCCCAAAGCCACAGGGTATAGACTTAACAACTCCTCCAAGTTTGTGACTGTGGGTATGATTGCATGTTTCATAAACACACTGCTGTTCGAGGGAGCACAGTCTATTCTTTTTTGATGTTTTTCTATATCTCCAGAGCCATACTGTATGAAATAGACTTGTTCCTGATGTTGAAGCATCAGGAACAGTATTGTGGTAGAGGGGACATTGGAACAGATCAGATCAGAATCGCTTTTATTGCATCTTACTGTACACTGTACTTACTGTACTGTACACAAGAGTCAAATAATGTGTCCTTGGCTCCTCAACATTGACATTTCAGCATTCAGATACAAGAAACACAATAATAATAAGTAAGTCCCACCCTATTATCCCACCCAATTAGAAGAATATACTGTACATTAATAAACAAACATAAACCCCCTTTCATCCTATGCAAAGCAACAGCCGCCCCTAAAGTTAGACACATGGCTAAGAGAATACTCCCCTTCCCATTCCCTACGCCAAATTGCTATGTCACTATGAGTTTACTGCAAAACGAACTACACTAATGTTCTTCTGTCTGATGGCCTCATATCCCGGTGCCCCCTTAGTCCTAATCTCTCCCGCCATTTACGTTTAGAGAGCCCCCCTCAGACACTCCACGAGAAAGAGATCCAATAGGTACATAAACCATGGTAGAAACAGACAATTCGGAGAACAAAACACCCCATATGACTTGTCCATTTTTACTTTTTACTGCTCTGTTCTCCTCAGTCCTTTAAACAGGCCTTTTTCCCCAGTCCCAGCAGTCAAATTACCTTGCCACTTAAAACTTTCTCAGCCTGAACTGATTCGTTTCCCTGAGCTCCTCATAACTGTGAAACTTCTGGAGTTTTAGCACAGACTCCACACATGTATTTACATCTGGGGAAAAAAAGTCTGTAACAAACATTCCATCTCGTAACTCATTTAGGGGTATTGCTGTAATATCACTGCGTACCATATGCTAGTATAATTACGTTTCTCTTTCACACTCTATGATCAAAATGAGCTACGATGTGAGCCGAGATTTAAATGCTTCAGGAAAGCATGAACTAGTTTTTTAAAAAAATATTAAATGCTTTCAAATGAATGTCTCTTGAAGTCATGACATGTTGCCTTTTAATTTCAAACCAGCATGATGAGAACGTGCATTTCAATATGACTACTGTACATACAGTGCCGTGTTGAGTTCTGGAAGCTATACATCGGTTTGTTTGGATGTTGTATTCATTTATATTCAGTGTGAGTTACAGTTTATTGTGCCATATTTGGAGAACAAATGGCTCTGCATATGAACCCTAAAATACCATACCTATAGTGAAGTTCGGAGGTGGAACTATCGTGGTATGGGGATGCTTCTCTTCACATGGTAATGGTGGAATCCAAATCATCGAAGGGAAGATGAATGGAGCCATCCAAATTCTTGAGAAGAGGATGAGACGCGGGTGGATCTTCCAAAACATACTGCAAAGGAGACTCTCAATATGTCCAAGAGGAAGAAAATGTGAAAAATGTGTTGGACTGGCCTAGTCAATCGCCAGACTTAAATCCAATAGAACATTTATGGAAGGAACTGAAAATCAAGATTCCCCAATGGGCCTCCCGGAATCTTCAAGATTTAAAGACTGTCTGTATTGAAGAACGGACCAAACTCCTGCCTGATCACTGTGACAGATTATTGTTTTTGTGCATGAAGCGTCTTGAAGCTGTCAGTGGACACTAAGGCTTCTCCACCAAGTATTAAACAAATGTCAATTAACATGTTCGATACTTCTTTCCTGTTTCATTCCACGTTATTGCACATACCATTTGTGGGAAGATTGGAGTGTTACAACTTCTTTAGCTCTGTAGTTTTATTGAGTTAATACCAATGTCTGGTCTAAATACTATATTACTACACACTATGAGTACCACTTCAGTCTAGATTAATGGTTTAAATTCTTCCAAACATTTTTAATGTTTGAGAAATATACTGGTAGATTCAATTATACACACTTCTGATCATGTACAAGTTGAACAGATACAGTGACATTGGCAGTTAATTACGTGAAAATCAATAAACATGATATAGTTCTGGGGTATAAGGAGTTGTTTTACAAAATATAATTTATCTGGTCCAAAAGTAGGTGATCAGCATGTAATAGACCCTTCCGCCCTTTAGCAACAGTAGCCTGGGGCACATGTTAGCGCCACTGTAATCACCTAGGTAATTGCTACAATCAGACAACTCTCTATCAGTCCTCTCATAAGTCTGCTCCACACCAAGGCATGCAGAGTTTCCAGGACACATTTTATTTTTATTTTTATAAAAAAAGAAGGGTATTGTAAGGAAAAAAGATGTAATAGAAAAAATGTAATAGAATTGTAAAGACCCACAGATAGGGCTTTCGCACCGCCAAGGAATTGGCGGACTAGACCCCCGGACTAAACCCCCAGCAGAGGACTAGACCCCCAGCAGTACGCCTACCGCAAGAACAGGTCTACGGAGGACGCCATCTCCACGGTGCTTCACTCCACCCTGACCCACCTCGGCACGAGCAACACCTACGCCAGGATGCTGTTCACTGACCTCAGCTCAGCATTCAACACCACCATCCCCTCCAAGCTGGTCACCTTGGTTTCAGCACCTCCCTCTGCAACTGGATCCTAGACTTGCTTACCAACAGACCCCAGCTCGTCAAGTTGATCTCTTTATTTTGTTCTGTCATTTTAATATGGGAGATGCTCCATAAGCGCCTCAGGGTTTCTTGGCTTCCATGCACCTCTTTATGATGTCTTATGGTTATTGTGTGTATTAATATAGTAGTGGTGGTCTAGTGGATAGTGAGTTGGACTTGGGATCGGAAGGTTGTGAGTTCAAATCCCGCCTGAAGCCACACCACTACTAGTGTGCCCTTGGGTAAGGCACTTAGCCCTCAGTTACTCCAGGGGGAATGTCCCTGTAATTCGTAATTGTACGTCGCTTTGGATAAAAGCGTCTGCTAAATGGCAAAATTAAAATTAATTAATTAATATATTTTTTACTGTGTGCTAAATAAATAGAAAAAAAAAGAATACAAACCACTTGGACAACCACTCCTCCTCCACCCTGACCCTGAATACCGCTGTGCCTCAAGGCTGTGTGCTGAGCCCCCTCCTCTACTCCCTCTTCACGCACGACTGCGTACCGATGCACGGATCGAAATCCATCATCAAGTTCGCAGACGACACCCCGGTGATAGGCCTGATAAGCAACAACGACGAGTCGGCCTACAGGGAGGAGGTTCAACACCTAGCGGAGTGGTGCGCTGACAACAACCTGGCCCTCAACACCAGCAAAACCAAAGAGATCATTGGGGACTTCAAGAAAACTGGACGCTGTGAACACTCCCCCATCTACATGAACGGGATGGAGGTGGAGCGTATTCCCAGCTGTTTCTGGGGTTCCACATCTCCGAGGACCTCTCTTGGACCCTTAACACCTCTTCCTTGGTCAAAAAGGCGCAGCAACACCTATACTTCCTAAGGAGACTGAAGAATGCCCAGCTGTCAGAGGATGGGTCAAGGGTGGGTTTCTTGAGGAGAGGCTTGACTCTAGCTATCTTGAAGGCACCCGGGACAGATCCTGTGGATAGGGAGGAGTTGATTACGGTGGTAAGGTAAGGAAGGATGTCAGAGGAAATGGATTAGAGAAGAGGGGAGGGGATGGGATCGAGAGGGCAGGTGGTTGCCTGCTTAGATGTGATCAGTGTGAGAATCTCCTCAGGGGAGAGGGGGGGGAAAGATGATAAGCGGTGGGTTGAGGAGTGTGGAGACCGCCCAGTTCATTGTTGGCACCAAACTCCCTTCTATCAAGTACCTCCAGGCAACCCGGTGTCGACGGAGGGCGGCAAACATCATTAAGGACATCTCCCACCCCATCCACGGACTGTTTGACCCCTTACCTTCAAAGAGACTCAGGAGGTACAGGATCCTCAGGTCCCGCACCAGCAAGCAACTTCTTTCACAGAGCTATCACCCGCGCCCCCCCCCCCCACACACACACACACACACTTGACTATGACTCTCAGTATCCCTCCCTCTCAGTGATAATAATTTTCATAATAATAGAAATAACATGTAAATAAGTGTACGCAATGCGTGCAATACCACTGCATTGCTTTTATTTTGAAGGCGACTGCTCTGTTTCTTGTCAATGTACGTATGTGCGTGCGTGACTATGCTACACCTTCACCGTACTGTGCAGTTGTAGAGTTTCTGAGTTAGGCGTTAGCCCTCAAAAATGTCAGCCCAAGTTTAAAAAAATAAAGATTGATGCAGAGTGTAGAGTTTTTAACAAGACATGGACTTCTAAATATGTATTTACTGAAGTCAAAGGCAAAGCCGTGTGCTTAGTTTGTGGATTACAGATCGCTGTGTTCAAGGACTACTATTTGAATCGCCACTACGTGACTAAATACGCAGACAAATATTTGACTCATGCAGAGAGCGGGAACAGTCATCTGATGCTTTGCTAGCTAAGCTGCAAACCCAACAGGACTTTTTTACCAAGCTTTACACATCCAGGGATGGAGCGGTCAAGACGAGTTATGAGATATCCCATTGAGTGAGGGGTTAAAGATCTTTATTATGACAGAAGCTGTAATGACCTATCTTTTTCAAAGATGTCGGTATTATTTTTTCTGAAAATCAGACGCTTAGCTCTGTGACCCGTAATGTTGTATGTCATGTTAATAAGTAATAGGCAAAATAGTGAAAACACTCATCGGTGATCAGACTTTGCTGAGGTGCTGGAACTGAAGAGTATCAATAGAGTGCAAAATAACAGCATCCGCACACTCAACCTGCTTTACGCCTGAAGAAGGTCTATGACCGAAAGCTCGCAATAAACAAGGTTTTTTTGCACAGTGTTTGAGTGTGCGGGTGCTGTTATTTTGCAATAAATAATAGGCACAAACTGATGTTGCAAAAGGTCAAAACTGCATTTACTTCCCTGTGTTTAAATGAGTCCTCTTGCTGACAAATACCAAAAGCACTAATTGCTTTTTCTACTTGAGTCAGGGGTGAAAGATATTTATTATGACAGAGTTGTTAAATTACCTATCTTTTTCAAAGATGTCGGTATTCAGAAAAGTTTCAGAGGTATTTCAGTAAATTAGATGCTTAGCTCTGTGACTCTGTGGCTACTCTGTGGCTACGCCTTGAATGGCAGCTTGCCGCCATTGGTGTGTGAATGTGTGTGTGAATGGGTGAATGAGAGGCCGTAAAGCGCTTTGGAGCAGCTATGGAGCAGCAAAAAAGGCGCTATATGAGTGCAGTCCATTTAGCATTTACCATTTACCGGTATGTTCCTGTATTCGATATCCAACTGTCCATATCCATACAGATATCCATACTGTATAAAAACATTGTGTATTTAAAGGCTACAGTAAAACGTCCCCGTTTGACTCTGACAAAGAGGATTATTTATTATTATTATTATTATTATTATTATTATTATTATTATATCACAATTTTCACTTTTGGTTGCATGCTGAACTGCATTTAGTTGTATAGTACTTGTACTCTGCGATGACAATAAAGTGAAATCTAATCAAATTTTCCTGATTGAGTGGAAATTGGCCTGGTGAGAATTGATGTCGGTTTCCTTTCAAACCGCTGTCCTCAGTTGTGACTGCAGAAGCTGTTGGGCTCTGCTGTTCATTTACCATACAGTGCAGTAGCAGCAGCAGCGAATGAGTCCGAGCTCTTTGTCATGAGGAATTAGCAGCAGACTGTTTAATGTCTTCAGGATTATGATGATGTGAATGGTAATTACGATGATGGTGATGATGATTAAAGAGATGATGCCTCCGAGGTAAAAAACAAAATGAAAGGGAAAGAGAGAGGCCTCGAAACAGATTACTTTTTAAATGATCCATTGTTCACTATTGGAATATTAGACTATAGAGCGGTGATTAGCTATGGTCTGATCAAGGTAACCGACTGATACAGGTTCCTTTCTCAAAGGCATCATACACTACATTCCTTCTGGTCTGTTCTCCACTATTAGTATGCATTTGTCATAAGGGGTGCTCTTTCAACATTATCGGTATAGGTCGGTCTTTCAGCTTGTCCTTAAACAGAGGCTACGATTGTGACATACATGCTTGGCATTTTGCTCACACACACCACCGGTGACCTTAACAGCGTCATATTCCTGTAGCAGCTGAATGCTCTGATTTGGCCAGCTCTGAAGGCGTGTCCCTAATTGCAGTCAATATGTCCCCTTCAGAACTGTAGGTTTAATTGAGCACGCCATGAGCTAATACGTTCCCAATGAACGGGTGGTGGTGGGGGATGTGACATACACTCTGACATGCGGTTCTGGGCTTTCTGAATGAACACGGCGGGGAGGGAGAGTCCAGGTGGCGTAATGGACCAGGACAATGGACCTGCCAAATGGCTTGTTCGTCTTTTCGTTGGGGAATTTTCATTCTTCACTTCCTGGAGCTCTTACTGCCACCACAGTGTTACCTCCTCCTGACATTGTAATTGACCTTCATTTACTTTGATAAAATGTCGTTTCAGTATTAAGAATGGAAAATGTATGTTTATTTATTTATTTAGTGTTGTTTCAATATTAAGAATGGAAAATTATCAGTACTGTGGATACTGTGATTTATGTATTAATTAATGGATTATATAATTTAAGTAGTATTGTTCTCACTTGGAAGTGACGGATAGGGGTAGGACATGATACGCTTAGGCTTCATCCTACTCCCTTTCGAACAGTGATACCTGTACTTTTCGTTATTAGTTATTCGTTTTTTTTTTTTAATCATGTTCGAAATAAAGATTCATTCATTCATTCATTCAGAAATAACAACTTAAATTCTATCAGCGACACTCCTTATTGACATCCCTGACCTAACCCTCCAACATCCCCTTCCTCAACTCATCCTCATTTTCTCAACTCCTCATCAGTCCACAGTCATTTCCCTCACTCCTTGTCAACTCAGCAGGAAATCTTTCCTGCGGCGCCCAACCTTCTCCAGTTCCCAGAAGTCACTGCACCTAAAAAGCTACTGTCTCTTCCAGTATATTTTTGTCTGATGCCCTTGTTCCCTTATTGCATCAGTCTTGCAGCGTCTCTTGTCTCCTTGATATGACGCTGCAGAGGTGAGAGGGCAATTAAACGCCAGCCAACGTATTAATAAACACATCATTATGTGGGACGCGTAGCACTGCCTGTTTAGCACTGTGGGCCTCCCTCACTTTTATCTCTCTGCCCCTGTCCTGTTGCTCTAGGCCTCTCTCTCTCGTCTGGTCTCATCCTTTCTTTCTCTTTTTCTCTTTTTTTATCTCTCTCTCTATGCTCTCATCCTTTCTCTCTCTTCTCTCTCTCTCTCTCTCTCTCTCTCTCTCTCTCTCTCTCTCTCTCTCTCTCTCTCTATGCTCTCATCCTTTCTCTCTCTCTCTCTCTGCTCTCATCCTTTCTCTCTCTCTCTCTGCTCTCATCCTTTCTTCCTCTCTCTCTCTCATCCTCTCTGTCTCTATCTTTCTCTCTCTCTCTCTCTCTCTCTCTCTCTGCTCAGAGGCATTGAGACACACAGCGGAGGCACAAGTCCTGTCTTCGCACAGCTGCTCTTCCCAATCATTTCCCTATAGGAGACTAAAGGCTGTAAAGCATGATGCTGATGTATATTGAAGCGTGGTTTACAATACAATAATAGACAATACAGAGCAGTGTGTTACTGTTTGACAAACAGTGTGGAGGTCCTCCACTTACACTCATCAACTGTACAGGATTTCTGAGATGTACTTTGAGATTGGTGGCACATTAGGGTTACATGCATTTAGGGCCCTATTATGCACTTCTTAACTTGCCGTCTTAAGTGTTAATTAAGACGCACCGCCAGGTTAAGACCTACCCCCACCCTTATTATATGTTTTATCAGTCGGTGGTTGCCAGCGTTCTGTTCTTCGCCGTGGCCTGCTGGGGTGGAAACATCTGTGCCAGGGATGCTGCGAAGCTAAACAAACTGGTGAAGAAGGCCAGCTCTGTGGTGGGGACCGGGCTGGACAGCCTAGAGGTGGTGGCAGAACAGAGGATGGGGAAAAAACTGGCGGCCATGCTGGCCAATCCCTCCCACCCGATGTACTGCGAGCTGGCGGGGATGAGGAGCAAGTTCAGCCACAGATTTGTTCTCCCCCGTCAAAGTACAAAAAGATTTGGACAGTCCTTTGTTCCAGCTGCACTCCGACTCTACAACCAGGCCCTGCAGGGTGGGGGAGACCTGGAGCTGGAACTTTTGGAACTTTTTACTTACTGAGCCTGCACTGTTTTATGTATTTTATTGAATGTTTTCTGTTTTCTGTATTGAATGTTTTCTGCCCTAACTGAGCTGTTTGACAACAAAATGTCCCCATTGGGGACAATAAAGGTTTTCAATCAATCAATCAATCAATTATGAGCTTCATACGCGCTACTGCTATTATGCAGGTGTCGATAGGCGCCCACACATAAGACGTAAAACTCCCGTGCATATATTGCTCATTGTGGGAGTGTTCATATGTTAATGAAGTGCACTAGGCGCCCCTGCTATTATGCGATCTGACTTTGCTCCTATCGCTAAGAAGTGGTTTGAAAAGTTCTTAAGTTTAGACTTCATGCACGTTTTGAAACACGAGCGCGCCTCCGCGGTTTGCGCATGCATGTGGGCACACATGAACACGCACGTGGCTCCACGGCAAGACGTCAATTACGGTCACAGTATAAATGCTTTATTTCAGAAGGGAGAGGCAGAGAAGCGCGCTGACCTCCTTCTCAGGACTTCCATAATAGCATAGCGCTAATGACTCAACGCAGCCGGTTCTTAAAGGGAATGGCACCTGGCACGCTGATTGGGTTGATTGAGAAGACGCCCAAAACACACCCATGACTAATTTCTTTGCTTAGCGCCGGGTTTTAGGCGCCCACTACAGCACGCATAATAGCAAAGTGGCCTTGACCACGCCTCCACGTCTTAAGTTTAGATCTACCGCCTCGTCTTATTGATGAAGTGCATAATAGGGCCCTTAGTGTTGGCATTGGTTCCCCAGCTATCATACACTCACACACATACACATACACTTCAAAAAGTAAAAGTAAGATTAAATATCTTAAATCAATTTTGTCTGGCTGCACTAGTTTTAAGTAAAGTAAAAAATGTTCCTGTTCTGTTGGCAGATAATTTGGCTTATTTTATAAATTTCCTCCATTTTATAGATTTTTTTTCTTGTCTTTGAGAGTTTACTTCTTGCAGTGTACTCTCTCTCTCTCTCTCTCTCTCTCTCTCTCTCTCTCTCTCTCTCTCTCTCTCTCTCTCTCTCTCTCTCTCTCTCTCCCTCTCTCTCTCACTCACTTGCTCTGTCTCACTCATAGAAGGTTTTAAAAATGGTTTAATGATTGCCATCAATCAGAGAGAAAGGTGTAGAGATGCAGCCCTAGATGTCACCCAGCTCCTTACCTCATAAGTCCAAACTGAAGCCACACTGCAGAGGTAATGGGGAAATAATGAGGAGCAGTGTGAACAAGCCTCTGAATTAGTGTGCAACACAGCATGCTCTCACAGTCTATTCATTAACACTGTTTTAAACGAAACCATGTTAACATTTTAGAGGTGTGGTGCATAATTATGGGGGCTGGATAAACAGTCGTATCACTGTGTGACACATTCACAGGCAATAATTGATTATCTTGTGGGAGTGAGTAGAAACGAGGAGACGGTAGACAGGATGTCGAGTCGGACGTTTTACTTCCCAACTTTGAATAACAGAAGAGCAGCAGTAGCATCACAGTGCAACAGCAATGGTAACAACTTAACGTAAAGACTCTTGTGTATAAACAGGAACTGCTAACTCTTAACACTACCCAGTAAGCCCCTGGGTTGAACTCTCAACTCTCCTTCTTAAAGGAGCCGTACCTCCTCCCAAAGTGTCTAGGGAATGTCTATGTACAGTGGGTCACCACAATATCACCCATTCAAAGTCAAAGCTTTGCAGGCTACAGAGGGTGGTGTCAATCACAAAGTTCTTCAATCAGTGTACATAATCTGCGTACATAATAATCAATCTGAGTCACTGATCTTGCCGACCGGTGTCCCGCAAGGTTCCATACTGGGCCCTCTATTATTCAGTCTTTACATTAATGACTTACCATCAGTGTGTCCTGACATCTTAATGTATGCAGATGACACAGTGTTATGTGTACATGGCAGGACTAAAGCAGACGTAGCTGCCACACTCACCAAATCCATGGCTCAGGTTACAACAACATGGTTGAAACAATGTCGTCTCCAACTAAATGTCTCTAAGACTGTAAACATGTTTTTCACCAAGACAAACAGCTCTACTGATGATCCACACATTGTATCTGGAAACAATTAATGATAATAATAATAATAATAATAATAATAATACATTTTATTTATAAAAGCACTTTACATAAGAAATCTCAAAGTGCTACAATTAAAAACAAGAAGATAAAACAATAAACATTTTCAATTAAAAGGCCAAAAAAAGGCTCTATTAAAAAGGTGGGTTTTAAGGCCTCGTTTAAAAGCATCCACAGACTGTGGTGCCCTTAGGTGGTCAGGGAGAGCATTCCACAGCCTGGGAGCAGCCGAGCAGAAGGCCCGATCTCCCATGGTAAGGAGCTTGGTCCTGGGGTCTTGAGGAGGTTGGTGGCAGTAGAACGGAGGGTGCGTGAGGAGGTCTGAGGGGTATGGATAGGTATGGATGGTGGAGGAGTTCCTTGAGGTGGGGGGGGGGCAGTTCCATGGATGCACTGGTGGGTGAGGAGGGAGACCTTGAATTCGATTCTGAGGGAGACGTGGAGGCAGTGAAGTGATTTGAGGATGGGGGTGATATGATCATATTTGTGCACCCTCCTCAGGAATCCCGATGAGGAGTGCGTTACAGTAGTCCAGTTTGGAGGAGACAAAGGCGTGGATGAGCTTCTCTGCATCTGCCAGAGTGAGTGCGGGACGGAGTTTGGCGATGTACCTTAGGTGAAAGAAAGCTGTCTTGGATATATGTTTGATGTGGGTCTCGTAGGTGAAGTGAGGGTCCATTTTGACACCCAGGTTGGTAACAGATGAGGAGAGGGAAATGTTCTGGCCAGAGAAGGTGATGCTGGTGATGGTGGATGACCGGACCTGGTGTGGTGTGCCGACTAGGATGGCTTCAGTTTTGGAGCGGTTTACTTGTAAAAAGTTGAGCTTCATCCACGCCTCTATCTCCTCCAGGCAGGTGGTTAATGTGGATAGTGGCAGGGGTGCAGAGGAGGTGGGGTTGACTCTGAGATAGAGCTGTGTGTCATCTACATAGCAATGGAATGACATTCCATGCCTGCGGATGACACAGCCAAGGGGGAGCATGTATAACGTGAACAAGGTGGGGCCCAGCACCGAGCCTTGGGGGACACCGCAGGTGACGTTGTGGGTGTGGGATTTTGCCTTTCCCAGGGTGACATGCTCAGTTCTGCCAGTGAGGTATGAGGTGAACCAGTTGTGGACAGTGTCAGAGAGGCCAATGGTGGAGTGCAGACGGTGAAGGAGGATGTTGTGGCCCCGGTGTCGAATGCTGCTGTTAGATCCAGGAGAATGAGGAGGGATGGGGAGCCAGTATCTGCTGTCATCAGGAGGTCGTTGGTGACCCTGACCAGAGCCGTTTCTGTGCTGTGGCCAGGGCGGAAGCCGGACTGAAAAAACTCAAAGAGGTTGTTTTGATTTAAGTGATCCTTGAGTTTAACAGCAATTACTTTCTCCAGTACCTTGGATATGAAAGGAAGGTTGGAGATGGGCCTGTGGTTGGCGAGGACTTCTGGGTCTAAGGTGGGTTATTTGAGAAGTGGTCTGATTGGTGATGAGAGGACTTATTGCGGAGAGATTGGTCTTCACCAGGGCTGTGGGGAAGGGGTCCATATTATTTCATGTACAGTATTACCGTTGCTATGTATGTGATGTTATTGTATCTTTTTAGCAAACCTTTTTATAACTTGGCGAGGGACTACGGATGAAAATTAGCCTCCTGGCTAAATCTGGCGTATTTACATTTTTAATGTTCATTAATATGCATTTTCCCTTTACAAATAAAACAAACTAGTGACATAAACTAGTGGAGTGTTTGATTCCAAACAACCTCATCCTAACGTAATTGAGCTGAGATGTTACGTTGAAACACCCCCACCCACGCCATCAAATTGGTAGCTTTTCAGTGACGTAACTTGTTAATACTGGGTGTTTCAGTGACAGTCGTGTGTTGGCAATACAAAGACAGTGCGATGCCTGTTACATCGACTCCGACATTGCCTGTGGTCACGTCTCCGACGAGAGGCATTCCTCCTCGGGGCACCAGTTCCACTTAATCCCACGGATCTACCGAGCTCCGGTAGAAATGCGAAAATCTGGATCTGATGTTCATTAATGTTTGTCAGCTGTATGAAGTGTTCTAGCAAGACTATGCTGATTAAACATAATTATAGTCAGACGTAATGCATTTGTGTGTGCTTACGTGCTGCCACCATCTTGAAGACTATCGGGGGGGGGGTTGTCTGGGATGCAATTAATTGATTGATTACATGTGCTGCTTGGTTGTGTTGTGGTTATGGAATCACTGATTTGCTGCAAGTTCAGAGTCACTGGGTAAGGATTAAGGATTGTGTTGATCATGTTTTTGGCGTGTGCGTTGTTGTTCTCACCCCCCTCTTTAGAGTTTGGATCAGTGTCTCTTTTCTCTCTTTTTTTTCTAGGAAGAATCAATAATGTTTTTATTGAAAGGCGTTCTACCAGCGTTTAGATTCAAGATGGTTTTCGTGCATGTGCTGTTATCCAGTGCTTTGTGAAATACGTTTCTGCTATTGGTGTGCACAGGCCTACTCCATTTTAGGTAAACTACTCTTGTGGGTTCGTGAATAATTGTAGCAACCCTCTCGGTATTAATGAAGTGCAACTTTGTTTCCAATATTGTAATTCTAATTCTAATTCTAATAATATTGTTATTCTAATATTTTTTTCTGTGATTACTGCGGTGCTACATTTGTGTCTTGTTTTTTTGCTCCTTTGTTGCTCTTTCAGTGTTATAGTAGATTAGTGTTACTTTTTAATTAGTCTTTGCTGGTCTGTTGGTTTAAAAGCAATTTAGGATTAAGCTGCAAAATTGTTGCAGTGGTGGGGATGTGTTCCCTTTAGCCTTTGTGTGCTTAACTAGATGATATTGCTACAATTTACTGTTTTGGGTAGGAGATTCAATTATTCTGCCCTCTTTAGTACTAACAAGCTGTTTGGACACCTTGAAAATCTAAATGTTTGGTGCCTTTGTTGAGACTTCTCTTCGCTTTGGAGACTGTCTCGTGTTTTTCTGTCTGTTGGTTCACCATATGGAGGAGCTGGAACACACAGTGTCAGGCGGGGTTCGAAGTGTTCTTGGGGGTCCCGGGCAGGGGTCTACCTTGTGTTCTCTGGGTTGAGGCTTGTTCACTACTACAAAGGAACTGAAACACACAGCTTTTTGTTTTTGTCCTTAAGCTTTGTTTTTGGCTTTTTTCCAAAGCACTTTACAATGGCCTCTCATTCACTCATTCACACACCAATGGCAGCAAGCTACCATGCAAGGCGCTGGCTCGCTCATTGGGAGCAATTTGGGGTTCAGCGTTTTGCCCAAGGGCACCTCAACATGTGGCCAGCCGGGGTTTGAAGCGCCGATGTGCCGACCTTGCGATCATTAAACGCCGGCCTCTACCTCCTGCACCATAGCCGCCCCTGGATTTTGTCTCTAACCTTTTGGATTGTTCCAGGCCCTAGCTACTCGGTGTGGTACTTGTTAGAATGCCTAACTTTGTGACCTTTATTATCCTCCTGGGGAGTTTGAATCTTTATTTTTATTTTTGCTGCCTCATAATTATTTTTCTTTCCCTGCTCCTGCCAGTCTTGGTGGGTGGATCGAGGACCTTTCTGATGTGCCTTGTCTACCTTGCTCCCCATCGGGAGAGGGGAGAGATTACAGACAAGTTTCTTTATTTCATAAAGTTCTGGGGGGGGGGGGGGGGGTTTCTTCATTTTTTTCATTGCATGATTTAATGTCTTATCGGTGGGGGTGTTATGCCCCCTGCCCAATGTTCTCCATTGAGATGTGCTGCTGATGAGTTTCAACCCCTTCAAAAAGACGACAGCCTGTGGAAATGTTTGGTGTTTGCTCGAAACTGCCTACCTTTTGTTTGGGTTTCGTGGCTGTTAAATTGGCATTCATTTTATTTCCCTTTGTCTCTGTTTTGTTATCGGGTTAGTTTGTTCTTGTTTTTCCCCCCCGGGGTGTGGTTTTCTTTTGGTTTTGCCTGGCAGGGCTAAGCCTATTGTTTCCTTGTAGTTTTTCCCCCTTCCACAGACTAGATAACCGAAGGTAGTGGGGAGTGCCTGTTGGTTTACTTTAGAAGTAAATGTTTTGTTGACTGTGTGTTGTGTGTAGGTATGAGGGCTTATTATTAAAATCGTAACCTTTTATACGCCATCTCTATTTAGACAGAATTGTAGAGTTGTTTTTTTCTTTTTGCTAATTCAGACTTGTTCTCATAATTTGCGATAATTTCAGCTCGAGTTCCGTTCCATGAACGTGGCTCAAATAATTTGCTGTTTGGTTGCTATGCTATATAAAGAAATGTGCCTCGCCTAATAGAAAGAAACTTGTTTTAGTTTTTTCGGCTTTGCGCTGACTCGGTGAGGACCACAGAATAGCGATCACTTTTCAATAATGTGTAGTAAATGAAATGACTAGTTAGTCGAATGTCCTATGTTGCAAACAGAATTGTCTTGTGGCCATACACAATGATGTGAATAGATTAGAAGAACCATAATGGCTGAAGCACAGACATGTCAATAATGTTTTTTTTTCGGAATAATAAGGAGTAGTAACTTCGGGAAGAATCTGTATCTGTTTTCATGTCATTATGTGTCCTTTCCTGAATAACATATTCGTATTCATCCCTAGCCCTAACTCTGTGGACCTGTCTAACAATAAAGAGTCCTGTATTGAAAGGCCTTGGTTGGCATATGGGCTGAATAAAAAAACACAACAACACCTGTACAAGAACATGCTGCAGAGGGTTTGTTGTATGCCCGGTGATGGTAAGATGCTGATGTAAGCCACTAGGGTAACAGTTGCAGTTGTTGTGTCTTTGTATGTCCAGCTAATTACCATGCTATGTGTATAATACAACCTGTGATTACGAAGTGTTATCTGTGTCCTGAAAAAAAAGAAGTTCTCACCTTCCAGACCAGCTGTTCAAACCCAGTGGAAATCAAACCCAGCTGATGTGAAATGGATTGGACTCCGCTAAGGAGAGCCACCTTCGAGCTGGCACCAGCCCAAGCAGCAAGCAGCGCCCCCCCCCTCCCCTGTTTGGGTGCTTACCAGATCTGCCTGTCTCCCCCTCTGCACGTAACTAACTGATCCTTTTCAATGACTCCTCTGCTAGGGACATTTCTGGGCATGGTTAGCACTGTGGTGGCACCACTCCAGGCAGGATCAGTAGCTGTCGCTCGTGCTCACAGATCGGTGAGAACTAAGGCCTGTCACTCTGCCATGGCACCACAGCTTCATTGAGGGGGGGGGATGGGGCAGAGAGAGGGGAGATAGAGGGAGGACAGGGGACAGCGGTGTCAATTGACACGTTTTTCAATTTGATAATGCCAACGCCTCAATGAAAATCAAATCAGGGTTTTGATTCTTGGATGGACTCTGACTGAACAATTTCCAGAAGCATCTGTCATTTGTCTCCTCCTGGTTGTAATCGTGTCTCGAGTTGGAGTAATAATGATGTGATACATGATCTATTATGGCAATTCTGCTGCTCGAGTCTCTCCAAGTTTAGTTTGATAGACAGAAACATGCCAATGGACAGTAAAGAGTAATGTGTTAGTGAAAGCCCTAAAGTCGGATGTAATGACAACAACACTTTCATGAAGACTTGAGGTACTTCAGAGCACAGCTTGTCACTACTTTTGAACATGCCAACCGACAAAGCCACCCTATTAAGGCTTTGGAACGCTCTTCCCTTGGATCTTTGATCAGCGGTATCGGTCGAGGCTTTTAAAAAACAGCTAAAGACTGTCCTGTATAAGACAGGCGTTTGGATAGCCCCAAACGCCTGTGTTTCTGTGTCCTGTTGATATTGTTGTACACCTGTTGTCTGTTACTTGTTCTTCTTTTCACTTGTTTGCCTATTTTAACCTGCTATGACTTTGGCTCTTTTATTATGTTTCTTCTTTATTATGTTCTCTATATGTAAAGCACTTTGTGACCCTTGGTCTGGGAAAGGTGCTATACAAATACATTTGACTTACTTACTTACTTACTTACTTAAACCACACACAACAGTAGGGATCTTTCCCATTCATTTGGAAATTGATGTTTGGTTCCACCATTCAGTACCAACGTGATCAATCAATACCCAGAGACAGCTGGGTTCCTTTTAACAGTTGCCTGCATTGCCTGAGTATTGAAGGATCTTCCAATGTAACTCTACCTCACTGCTGCAGTTGTGGTGCTCTCTTGTCCTGTCCAAAGGGCCATACATGAGGTTGCCTTTGAAGGCGTTTTATTGAATTAAAACATCCAGCTCCAGGTTTTTCAATTGCGCATTGGTGCTTCTTGGGGCTAATTCGAATTACTATTATTCAGCCCAAGCAGGCAACAAACCTCTCCTCCTTGACACAAAGTTACAGCCTTCATGGCGCCGTGACGAGAAGAGGTAACGTACTTGAAAGCCAACAAAAGTAAAAATGATGAAAATCTGAAGTCTAGCCCTGAATTTGTACACATTCATGATTGCCAGGAACTGCTTATGTGTTGGTAAATGGTAAAATGGTAAATGGACTGCACTTATACAGCGCCTTTATCCAAAGCGCTTTACAACGGCCTCTCATTCACCCATTCACACACACATTCACACACCAATGGCGGCAAGCTACCATGCAAGGCGCCGGCCCGCTCACTGGGAGCAATTTGGGGTTCAGTGTCTTGCCCAAGGACACTTCGACATGTGGCCAGCCGGGGCTCCAACCGCCGATCTGCCAACCTGGTGATTATTAGCCGGCGGCTCTACCTCCTGCGCCACAGCCGCCCCTACGGCCCATATGTCTCCCACTGGCCCTCCCACATCTAGTTTTTCCCCTTTTTCCCTTTCAAAATAGTAGGCGTGTTTACAATCCACTTAAGTGTTGAAGCGCTGCTACAGGGTCATTAGTATAATGTCAGCCTGCAGTTCTGAGCGTTAACGAGCAGTGTTACGTCCCACGTCCTGTTGCACCTGCTGTGTTTCTTTTGTGTTTTCTTCAACACAGGTGTTCGCCCACGATTGTCCTGTCGCCATGTCCATCAACGCTTGCGCGCCTGTTCCGCAGCAATCGGCCGTTCGTTCGCCAATTTGAGAAGAAGAATAAGAATAAGAATAATACATTAGACTTAACCTCCCTCTTGTTTTCACGGTCAAATCTGACCGAATGACTTTGTTTGTAATCATAAATATTGTGGTTTTCATCCCATTGCCTCAAGACCTTATGTTATCCTCCACCCTCGGCCCCTGAGCCTATACACTTGATTGCATTGAAATGCATTGCATTTTGGGGGATTTATTGAACCGTGTCACACCTATGATGTTTCCGGTCAGAATTGACTGCCATAGGAAATGAATGGGTAATAACAAATAAAAATAAATCAATAAATCAATACATCCCATACAACAATGGAACGGGAAGAATCTCAGCTACAACACTAACTAAATAATTTCCATCTCCAGTACACACAGCCTACATGGCAGGCATTTTTATAATATACAGTAATGTACAGTAAACACTATCTTTGAACTTGCTGCAAAATTATAATATGAAATTAACCCCTGGTGTCATTCTGTCTGCCTGTTCTACTTGCTTTGACTGTTCAAATGAGATGTCAACCATCAAAATTGGATAAGGGGTTCCAGAGATATCACTGTGCAAAACACACCGGTCAATTTTGACCGAAAGTAGCAAAGTTGGAAAATGAAACAAACAGAAGAGGAAGGTTAAATAGCGCTTTTCTAGACACAAAGACGCTTTACAAACTGAAAAGATTGAGTAGTAATAATAAAAAGAAACAAAAAGTTATTATGAAATAATAATTAAGAGCCCTCCTGTCCTCTGTTCAGGAGTCATTGTTTGTGTTTTGTTTGATGTTGTGTTGAAAGTCCTCTGGCCAAGCCATGTGTTTAATTGTGTTATTCTTTGGCTCAGGGTTAAACCTATACACAGTATAGGCCCTACAGTGGGGGAAATAAGTATTGAACACATCAACATTTTGTCCAGTAAATGTATTTCCAATGAGCCTATTCAAATGAAATTTGCACCAGACTTTGGTATTAACTCAAACAATCCAGACAAAAAATCTAAACATTAAAGTCCATATGTAAATAAAATGATGTGTAATAAAGTGGAATGAAACAGAAAAAAAGTATTTAACACACTAACTGAAATTAATGTAATACTTAGTGGAGAAGCCTTTGTTTGTAATGACAGCTTCAAGGTGCTTTCTGTATGAAGTAACTAATCGCTCGCAGTATTCAGGTGTGATTTTGGCCCATTCCTCTACACAGATTGTCTTTAAATCTTGAAGATTGAAGGGGGGTCCTCTTGTGAATCTGGATCGTCAGATGCTTCCACAAATTTTCAATTGGGTTTAAGTCAGGTGATGGACTGGGCTATTCCAACAAGTTGATTTTCTTTCTCTGAAACCAATTGCGAGTTTCCTTTGCTGTATGCTTTGGATCGTGGTCCTGCTGGAAGGTCCACCGACGTCTCATCCTCAGCATCCTGGTGGATGGCAGCAGATTAATCTCAAGAATCTCTCTGTACATGGCTCCAGTCATTGTTCCTTCAAGGATATGAAGTCTGCCAGTACCACGTGAGGAGAAACAGCCCCACACCATGATACTTCCACCTCCAAACTTCACTGTTCATATAGTGTTATTCGGGTGATGTGCAGTGCCATTTCTCCTCCAAACATGGTGTGTTGTGTGACAGCCCAAAAGTTACATTTTGGTCTCATCTGACCTAACTTAATTTATTTTGGCACCGTTCAGCATCCCCTTGGTTCCCATGTGGCGTTTTATTGGTTAATTAATCAATTATCTCATTTAAGTTCCGGCTTTGTAGCATATCTATTGCCCCACATCATTGCTGCAATGTGTTAGGCCCTGGTTTCCCTAGACCAAAGGGTCATAACAAGCATTAACTGGTCCCGTTTGCGTGCCCACGGTGTGGTACATATGCATGGGTGTGTGTAGATTCCATGCAGCCCAATGCCATGGGCACTCTATACAAAATAAAAATGCTACTGTTGAAAACCTAAGGATTCTGTGGCTGAATGAAGTAAGACTGATTCAATACAAGGATCACATGTGTTCAAACTATACATTGATTTAGAAAAGATAGAGATAGTTGATGACATCCTGTAGCTTCTCTTAAATATAAATAAAATACATATAATCATCACATTGTAGCCGTTAACCTAGAACAATCAAACTACATCATTACTTATTCTCGTTGGCTCTCTGTCCTCTGGTTGTGCTGACAGCCCGTGGAGATACAACTAGACTAAATGAGTGACACTGCTGGAGCCAACACAGATCATTAGTGTTATCAGTGATTTCAATATGGTGTCAGTCTCTGCTTTATCTGGCATGGGATTGTCCCCTTTTCAAATAGAAGGGAGATGACAGGGTCAGCTGGCACCCTGTGTGCTCTGTGCCACTCCAGTCCAAGCTGCCTCAAATGAAAGGCAACACTGCCTCCTAAGGTCACAGATGGAAGTGCATACAATCTCTCTCTCTCTCTCTCTCTCTCTCTCTCTCTCTCTCTCTCTCTCTCTCTCTCTCTCTCTCTCTCTCTCTCTCTCTCTCATATCATGCATCATGCAGGGAGTCTTAGGGCTTTCTGGGAGAGGAATGATTCAGCTAAAGCCATCCATATGTGTGGGAGGCTTTCAAACAAGAGCTGCTGTGGAGAGCTACGCTAAGAGCACAGGGAGCATGCACCACGGTGCTATTATGTTGGGAGGTGATGCATCGAGAGGAGCTCTGAGGGGGAAGAGAGCAAAGAGAGAAAGAGAGGAGAGGAAACACTATGTGAATGAGCGGTCGTTGGAGATTTAATACGGTTTCGGGAGAAACATAAAACGAGAGGGAGGTTGATCGTTTATGACAGAATTGACTGTATATTGAACAGGCATGTGTGAGGATGGTGTATGTATTGAGGAAAATACAAAGTACTTTATGTGTAAACACATATTTGTAGGATTGTTACAATAGGCCCTGGGGCTAATACAGCCCTTGGCCCAGAGAGTCATTAGCTTTGATTCTGTAGTATATTTTACTTGACACACACATGCATGGACTGTATATAGTATGTGCCTGTATTATCTGCCTTTTTGACTTGCTTTTGGCTATGTAAGAATGTCTCCTGACAATGGGGGTTTTATGACATAACACATCCTTTTGTCTTAGAGACATATTATGTTCTGCCTCAGGAAGTGACTGTCCCTATATGGTCATCTTAGTATGACTTCCTGTGAATCTGCCCTGACCTTTAACCTGGAATAACATTAGCCTAGAATGACATCATATGTGGGTCTCCTTCTTTTCACACCTTGGTCATCCACATGTGATAGGCTATTATTTGAAACAGTATTTACATATCATTGTATATAAATACACCAGCCAGGGGCCTGGGCTGGGCCTCTTTGACCACTCCAGCAACCAGCTCTCCAGCATCATCATTCAACTTGTAACTTTGTCTTTTGTTTAATAAATAGTCTTAAAACTCAGAAGCTTATTCGTGATCTATCTCAAACAAGTTACTTAAGAAGAAACAATAATTCCAACAGTATGGCATCCTAATTGTTTCTCTTAGCTCAGTAGTAAAAATCCTTAAAATTAATGTCCTTGCGCCTCAGACAAATAAATGTTTTTTTGTGTGTTTTTTTTGCATGTACAAGTTCTGTTACCATACGTGACAGCTGCTGGTGAAAAGTGCAACCAGTACCCGAAGTCATACGGAGTCAGTCTTTTTCTGAAAGGACAGATTGTAAGCTTTCAAATCATGTGTCATACATTAAAATCGGAAACAAGTTGAAGAACATATGCATATTTGAATGTTGGTACATTTAAAATCTGTCACTCTCACAAATCTTTTAAGTTTTTCTTTGTCACATCACACTTTCCACAGGCAGGTAGTGGGTGGGAACAATAGCTGGTTACCTACGACCTCAACCACTCCCCCAGGAAAGATACAATTAAGCAATACAATAATGTAATAGTACGAAATAGTGTCTGTGTGATTGCATTTGTCATTGTAGTCCATAATGCATCTAGTGGGACTTTGGTGGAGGGCATGTGATGTTTCGTGCCTCATCAGAACAGAATTATATGATCTTCTCAAAAAGAGAACATCACTTTCAGTGTCAATAAAGTGTCTCTCCCCTCTGCGTGAACGCGAACTTCGAACGCGAACTTCGTGGCCATTTCTATGCTAGTAACAGCTAGTAAAGGAGAACGTTTTCATGCAAAATAGTGTATATTTATTGATTTATTGATACTGTAGTGAAAGATATCCTCAATTCCAATGAAGTAGCTGCCATCTTGTTGTGACATTTGTTTATCCCGCCCAAAACATGCCCTGTACCCCCAAACCGTACTCTGAGCAGATCGATAAACAAGCTTATTTTGCTGACAAATTAAGCATATTTAGTGATCCTAAAACTGTTGTTTGTTATATCGAAGTGGGTACTTCAAAACTTAAATGTGTGTATTATTTAAAAATAGGTTGCACCTTTCACCAGCACGTGTCACATACTATTGATACAGTGAGGGAAGAAATCCCTGGATAGTATAAGTTAGTTAGCTGTATAGGTGTTGATTTCATAGAAGAAGTGACAATAATAAAGATGTTTACATGCAAGAGATACCCTTAAGGGGTCCCCCCCCCCCCCCCCCCCCCCCCCCCCCCAAATGCCAACAACACATGGTTCTGAGCCGTGAAAAAAACAGTGAGACACATCAAGGGATTAGAATGTCTGTCACCTGTATAAGAGGCAGGATCTATGTCCTTGTCCTTATAACAAACAGTTAGCCAGTGCTGCTGCTGCTGCTGCTGCTGAGGGGGAGGAGATAACGCTACAGGAGAGGGGCGGGTGGTGGGAGGTGCTGTGTTTGAACTTCACAGATAGCATGTGATGACTTAATTCTCCTTCCTGTCTCACTCCCTGCATTCTCTGACCTTTCTATTCCTAATCCCCCTTCCAGACCACTGTGTTTGTCAAAGGCCTGTGTGATGTGACCCGCCTCCTGGGGTGATAAAATCAAATCCATCCAGGGGAATCCTGCCTCCTATATGCCTCTGTGTGTGTCTTCATGCGTGGCTTCACAAGTGTGTCCAATACAGTCTAGTGCAGCGGTTCCCAACCTTTTAGGGCTCACGGCCCACTTTACAGATCTCTTCAGTATTCGCGGCCCACTCAGATTTCTTTTTCCCGTGCACGCGCATGAAACGCGCACGAGCGCTCAAAACAACGACGTGGCAAAAAAAATACAAATAAATAGCGGTTAAACCATTAAAGCCGAGCGGCGATGTTTTATATAGCAGGTAATCAAATAACAAGATCGTAAATGTTGTATGTGTTCAATACGACCAAACATCCTTAAATGTGTGTGGGCAACTCCCGACTCCCGACTAGGGTTGCCAGATGGGCTCGGGTTTTTTTGGTGGAATTAGCGGTTTTAGACTGTGGTTAGGGTGGAAAATGTCGATCCCTTCTGGCAACCCTGTTCGCGTTCTTCTTCTTTTCGGATGGAAATATTGGCGCACACCACACACAATACGATCAAGGCTGTTCAATCGAAGATTTTTTATCTTTTTAAAATTAAAACGTTTTTGTAAAAAAAAAAATACGTCAATAAAACAATTTTTTTGCCCATGATTTGGCGGCCCACTTGCAGTACTCTCCTTGGCGGCCCATAGGTTGGGAACCGCTGGTCTAGTGTAAGAAAAAGTGAAGATGACTATGTTTTTATGATATTGTCTGGTGTTATTTATGTCCTCTTAGCCTGGGCGATGGGAAATATGGGACTTCATGGAGAGAGGTGTGATGGTGCATGACTGCATGGATTGTGAATCTTGGATTTCAAATCGCTGTGGTTATGTGAAGTGCTGTTTGTAGGTAGGCTATGTGTCTAAGTTTCTCCAGGAGTGTTATTTGTATTATTCTTTTTTTAATAGTGGATGTCTATGCATGTTTTCTATTTCCTGCAGGGTTGAGTGGTCTGAGTGTGTGTGTGTGTGTGTGTGTGTGTGTGTGTGTGTGTGTGTGTGTGTGTGTGTGTCATTTGGTTTTGTGGCATTTGTCTCATCTCCCCACATCCCCTGAGTGCCAGTCCTCCTCTGTTTTGTCCCCTCCACTCGAAGGGAGGGAACGAAGTAATGTAAGCTGCATTATTTATAGGTGTCTCAGCCGTGTCAATACTATGTACCCATTTCCCTGTGACATTTCAGAGGAAGGGGAAAAAAATGAAGCAAAACAATGTAATGGGCAGTAAGACCTTCAGACAACACAATAGTACTGTGGAAAAGCATGACGGGTGATGTAAATACCTCGATTACCTCTCGCCATTCCCTCTCGCTTACCTGTGGGGCTCAGCCTGTTGTGGAAATCCCACATGAGGGTACAAGAGGGCGGTAACATCACAACAGATCAGACATCGAGCTACACTACTCGACAATCTGGGCACCTCATTCTTTGGGGAAAAATTGATGGTGGGGGAGTCAGAGGATGTCCTCTTTCCGCTTCTCTTCCTCCTCCATCCCCCATTTACCACTCTCTCCTTCATCTGTCAAGGCTAATGAACAGATGTTGCTGGGATGTTGAGATGATGGACTGAGCCGTTGGCAGGCTGACTCTACTGAAGAGAGAGTGGTCGGGATTGATGAAGAGAAGACTCGCTGGGCAGTACTAGCATGCCAGGGTGCCTCGAATCCACTTTGATCCTCAACTTCCTTACCACCACCCTCATCTTTGTGATCCCCCGACCCCACCCCCCACCCCCGGCCCCCCACTTCCCTCTCTAGCTGAGCCCTTGTCAGCCAATCTGTTCAGCTGATCACTAACCTATAATGTGCCCTTGTCCACAAGCAGAGAGGCCAACCGTTGAAAAGGTCAGCACAGGCCAATTATAAGGTGAATGAGGTCTCAGAGAATAGCCTGGAGAGGGGATTGGAGGACGGGGGGGGGGGCGGGGGGGGGAAGAAACCAGCAGGACATGTTCAATAAGGGCAAAGCCTTCTTCACAGTGAACATCATCTCGGCATACCACGTAGGTTTCGGTGGGACGACTGCTTTGGCGCATCCGATCATCTGTCATTTTATGAACAGATAATGAACAGATTTACCCTCAAGACCACCAGGGTCAAGCTCCGGACCTGGGGTGATAGGGCCTTTTCAGCCGAAACCCCGTCCCTCTGGAACGCCCTCCCCAACCACATCAGACAGGCCAACACCCTCCCAACATTTAAACAGGCCCTCAAAACCCACCTCTTCAACCTCTTCAAATTAGGCCTCTATACTTTATTTTATTTCGTTTTTGTGTCTTTTTATTATTACTACTCAATCTTTTCAGTTTGTAAAGCGTCTTTGAGTGTCTAGAAAAGCGCTATGTATGTCTAATGTATTATTATTATTATTATTATTATTATTATTATTATTATTATGAAGTGAGTGTGCCATCTTTGTCTGGTCAGTGTGTCCCCTCGCCCCCAGTTTGTCCCGTCGTGGGACCTGTCTCTGGTTCTTGAAGCACTCACTACTCACTTGGTTGAACTTTTGTAACCTGTAGTCTGTTGCTGTGGTAAATTATCACATTTACAAGTTTTTTGAGGAGGACCTAACTCAATCAATGGTGAGTTAGATGAATGCTTCCAACTGGCCAGTGCCTTCCCAACCACTGACCTCACCGCACATCACTGGTACCGCATTATTAGGTATCGTATTATTTGTACTTTCCAGAGTAACGTATTCGGATTTGGGTACATCCCTACTCTCTTGGACCCTCAACTCTCAACTCTTCCATCCAAAAAGATGCAGCAGCATCTATACTTTCTGAGGAGACTGAAGAAAGCCCATCTGTCTCCCAGGATTCCCATCAACTTCTCCCGGTGTACCATCGAGAGCATCCTGACAAACCGCGTCACAGTGAGTATGGCAGCTGCCCTGTCTCCGATCGGAAGGCCCTGCAACGGGTTGTGAAAACCACCCAGTGCATCACCGGTGCCAAACTCACTGCCATCAAGGACTTCCAGCAGAGTCGGTGTCTGCAGAGGGAGCGAGGCAACATTAAAGACACCTCTCACACCAACTTGAAGTGGGGCAGCAGGCAAGGCATTGTTTATGCAAGTGTTTCTCTGTAAAGCTGGGCCCAGTAAAGAAGCACAGAGATCCAAGAGAATAGCTCTTGGTTATCAAAGCTAGCTCATAAGCCACTCATCATCATAGGTCAGTCAATCTTGCTGGTCTTGGGAAAAATCGCTCTCTCAGAATTCTTCCATTCACCAACATCTTTCAACAGTGCCAAAAGCAGCCATTGTGCATTATTATGCATTGTAATTTCATGTTTTTATTATACTCACCCATGTCATTGTAAAAGCTATGCAACTGCGTTACACCTTTAGGTGTGATAATTACCCTGATTGGAAGTGACAATGACAGAGCTATTATCACATTAACAGTTCTGCGCAACGAACAGGTGGTAACAATATGAAACTGTGCAGTCGTATCTGCCCGACTGAGGTATCGAAAACGGCATTAGTTGAGACGGAATTTGTCCTACTGTTCACCTTATTATTTATGAGACTACAGTAACATAACATTCAAGTATTGTTTCATAATTACAGATCCTATTAGGCTAAATATTATTCCAGATTAAACTGTATAACATGAGGGGTTGTTTTGCAAAAACAGATATCTTTGTTTGTATTTATTATCCTGAATCATGTTTTATGTGGGGAACTCATATAATACGTGAGGTAGTATTTCAATTGATTTTACACAATAGTATCCGTTTCAATGCGTTTCTCGAGTTTCATCCTTCTGCCCACAGACTCACAGTTGCTAATTTCTCCAGTTTCTGTGCGTACGCATGTGTCCCAGTGTGCATGCGTCACAGGCTGAACTCCAGCTGTTTTGTGCTGTGTGACTTGGTTTGCTGTGGGCTGTATTGACTGCTGTCTTTTTCTATGTCTGTGTGTTTATATGGGGTTGCAGTGAGTTGTCGTGATATATTTCTTTCTTGTGGGGTTGTGCGTTTGGTTGCCACTGTGCCAGTGTTGTTTTCTTTCTATGATTTGATTATTGTTGACAGCTGTGCCTCTTCACGCCTCCCCCACCATTGCGTCATTGACTATGAGAGACAGTGATGCCAGCCTATGGAAGGTGTGGGCGCTGCCTAGCTGGACCTATGGGAGTGGGCTGGGGGTTTAGCAACAGCTCTATACCCGGGTATACAGGTGCATCTCAAAAAATGTTATATTGTAGAAAAGTTCATTATTTCAGGCTTCCGTCCGCTGACAAGCTTTATGGAGATGCTGATTTCATTCTCCAGCAGGACATGGCACCTGCCTACACTGCCAAAGCTGCTAGTATCTGATTTAATTACCATGGTATTACTGTGCTTGATTGGCCAGCCAACTCGCCTGACCTGAACCCGATTATAGATAGATAGAGAGGAGAGAGAATCGATGTGGTATTGTCAAGAGGAAGATGAGAGACACCAGACCCAACAATGCAGGCGAGCTGAAGGCCGCTATCAAAGCAACCTGGGCTTCCATAACACCTCAGCAGTGCCACAGGCTGATTGCCTCCATGCCACGCCGCATTGATGCAGTAATTTGTGCAAAAGGAGCCTCGACCAAGTATTGAGTGCATAAATGAACATCATTTCTACAAGGTCTACATTTCTGTATTATACATCCTTTTTTTATTGGTCTTATGTAATATTCTTATGTAATCATTTTTTCAGATACTGGATTTCTGATTTTCATGAGCTGTTATTCATGTAAAGAAGGGAGAGAGAAAATGTAAGCAGGGCATGGGCCGGATTCGAACCCATGCCAACATGTGCATGTATGTGCACTGTAGACCGCGGTGCTAGACCACTGGACAGACGGATAAATAGACAGACGGACAGCTGATTGGCCTGGAACAGGTGCGAGAAGGATGGTGGATGGGAATGACAGGCCAATCGTGGATGGGAGCGCGAATGATGATGGATGGGAATGGCAGGACAATCATGGACAGGGAGTTGTATTGAAGGAGATTGAGAGGAGGAGACGGGAACAGAAACACACAGCATGACAGGACGATGGACGTCACGGTAGGGCTGAATGTGGGGGACCAGCAGCACCGGAGTTGAGGGGGGATGAGGGGGGATAGCATCCCCCCCTGAAATAAAAACGGTCAAAATCATCCCCCTTCTAAAACTGCCATCCCCCCTTTCCATCCCTTATGTCATTCAATGAACGTGGTATTACTGCTATTTCAACATTTTGTTTTGCGCATATTGAGTAAAATACTGTGGGCGAGGGGGCACGCACACATGCAATGACATTATTACCAAGTCACTGACACTGAAGTCACTGACGCTGTGGGGATGCTCAAATTGTCCCCATATTATAAAATCCACCATCCCCCCTGATTTTCCTTTACAACTTGAGTACTGGGGACCAGTGAGAATTGGCAGATTCTGGCTTAAGGTATGTAGCCCAAATAAGTTACTGTCGTTGCTGGGTCACTTGGGTTTGCTAATAAGTGCCATGACATTTCCAATACCCTAGCCAATGAGAATATCTTATATAATATACTTTCTGTGATATCTTGAAATTGATCATTTTCATAATTGGTTTTCATACACAATCCCAAATCAACTTAGGCAACCGTTTAAAAAAAAAATACACAGACGATTTGGGGAAACCTACTCATCTCTCATCTGGTTTGACTGGAACACTGATGGACTCATCAAAACCCTGTAAAAGGATGCACCCTATAAAAGGATGCAAAATCTCCAGTCACCCCAGTCTAAAATGTATCAAAAAACATACTCTGCATCACACTCTGCATCCCTCTGACAACCAACCCATGCACACGCACACACACACACACACACACACACACACACACACACACACACACACACATGCACACAGACACACACACACACACACACACACACACACACACACACACACACACAATACGTGGATATTGAGAGAGAGGGTGGATAAATGTGATTTACTATCCACACGGATTCAATTGAATGGGGAAGTATGACAAAACGTTTGACTGGTACTATACATCCTCCCAGTTGAATGGGGAAGTGTGTCCAAACTTTTCACTGGTACTGTATATACAGTACATGTAGAAAACATTCCCCACACCATTACACCACCTGAATGAATGAGAATGTGTACAGGTGTTCCCAATAAAGTGTTTGGTGAGTGTGTATTCAGTAGAATTCCCTTTGTAACAACACTCTGGCCCGGGGGAACAAAGTCCATTCGTGGGCCAGATCTGTACCGTCATTTCTCTGCAGACTTCCTGGTGTCTTGCAACATAAGCCCATATGGACAGGGCATCTGTGTGTGTTCAGAAACACTGAGGGGAAATACAAACAGCCACACACAAATAGATCAAGTCATGTAGCATATGGAAGAGAGAGGATAGTCCGTAACCCTACAAATAGAGGTGAAAACGTATTCTTGACCATGCTAAAATATGAGTGTTATTCTACTCTAGATGTGATTCAAGACATTGGCAGATTCCAAAACTCAAGGGGATTACAATGATTGATAATGACTTTCGAATTCCTCGCTAACATTTCATCCGTTTGCTTTTTTTCATGAGGAAAGTCCAAGACAGAAGAAGAAATGAGAGGGACGGTGAAGGAGGAGTCTCGGTTGTCCCTTAGTCCCAATTCAATATGAAATTGAATTGCTTTGTCTCACACGTTACTCCCTATCTGCCATACTCTACCACCTTACTCATCTCATCTTATTCTTTGGCAAAAAACCTCCCCTGATATGGAGACGGACAGAGATAGAGGAGAATACTTGCAATATTTGGATCTTTACTTTTTTCGATGTATTCTCTCTAAAAAATAAAACAGGATACATGAAAAAGACATGAATTCTCTGCCTTTGATCTCCACTCATGCTGACCTGGCTCTTTTGCATTTGTTTCTTCCTTAAAGAAAGTCAGTTCAGCACTGTCCTAACAGATGTGCTAATCTATGTCCTTGCTGATTTCATTAATGCATTTGTAACTCACCCACCGCTTTTTTTTAGCCAACGTCAGTGAGAATGGATGATAAGGAAACAGTTTGTTTGTAGTCTGTTGTATTTCCTTTAATTGAATATGTTGTTTTCCCCCTGGAGCTGCGTGAATAGAATGTTGAGTCTATTGAGAATCACCAGAAGAGGTGATAGCTTGTGACTGGGGGAGAGTGTAAGAGAATGATGTTAACAAAGTGAGATGTGTTGATCCAGGTCATCTCACAGAGGGGATATGTAGTTGTTGATTGGGCCCTTAGAGAGGTATTGGCCCCAGTCACGTGGAGTGCATGCTCCAGTCATAGCATAGGTTACATTAATGAACTCTGCAATGCCTGCACCTCAGAAATGTCATGACTTTAAGAACTTGTTCACTTTACATGCCTTTTTTCCGACAACATAAATCTTTAATACACTCGACAAATTACCAGAGTAAAATAGAAACAATAGTAAATTTAAACAAGCCTGAGTTTTAAACAAGCCTGAAATTTCAAGACCAGCCACCCAGGCTCGTTGAGGCAGCAACTACCGTGCCCCTTTCCACATACAGTTCAGTGCTAGATATATTATAATTAATAATAATACACTTCATTTATATAGCAGCTTTTAAAACAATGTTACAAAGTGTTTTACAATCAGATATCCAGTAAAACACAATACATGAAAATGAAGAAATGCTATATGAAGTATCATCCCAGTAAGCCTCAGGATCAGTCACATTACCAACCAGTATAAACCATTCAGATTTTAAAAGCTGCCATCTACAGAGATCGCAACCCTGGGACAACCCACTCTAGCACTTAGCATATGAATGCGCCCATCCATCTGCAAGTCAGTGTTATTCTAGAACATTACTATTCTACAACAAAAACCTTTATATCTAATTATACAGCAGTTAGTTCCGACCAAGTCATTTGATTGGACAAAACTAATTGTATCACCCCGCCGCACAGGTGTTCTATTGTTTGTGTTCAGATTACTAGGCAACCGTCCAGTTGAAGTTCGGCCTGTGGCCTCGTACCTACGACAGAATCACAGCCGTGCTGATATTCAGTATAACAGCACGACCTTGAGTGTGATATTGCTTAAATATTCTTAGATGGTTCTATTTGATCATCGTCTAAACTAGTATAGTAGAAGTAGTAGTCTACTGTAGCTTCAGGAAGAATTCCAAGCAATTTTACATCCACAACATAATCTCAGTTCAAAATGTCAAGAGACCTCAAAGGTGAATGGCCCTGCGCAACAATTTTGATCATACGAAGTGGAGTGCAGCAGTGATAGATAGACCTGCACACACTTCACGCCAATGGGTGCTGGACCAACCACCGCAACAAAACACATGCGCACAAATTCTATGTAACACGTTTAGAATCGAACAGGAAGCAACATCACAGGTACTGTACATTGGTCAGTGAGATGCAACACAAAGAAATTCACACTTCCCCAGCAACAGGAGGGAACAGGGAAACAAGTTTCAGGGGAAATCGTGGGGGAATTGTGAATGTTGGATTGTAGGGGTTTTAGGCACAGAGGGAGCCGGACAACAGGAAGGTGTGGTGGGAAATGGGCATTGCCCGTTTATTTTGAATACCTCCACAACTTGAACACTCCGTGAGCTTAGAATTATAAGGTTCTATCTCCGTTTAGGGTAGTTCAGAGATATTGAGCGTCAACGTTTTTACATTCCATTATGTTTTGTGAGATGGAACCTTTGTATTTTATGAATTACTAACTCAAAAATGTCAACATTTTAAAAATAACACCACACAGCCATTAATAAACACCTATGTTAGGGATTTGTATTAAATACTGTGTGTTCATTTAAATAATATGACTGAGATCACCTACTGGATCAGATTATGTAAAAAACTCAATTTTGACAAAAATGGAGATAAAACCTTATAATTCTAACGTCACGACTCCTCAGTCGCCCCACTCGGGTAGCACTGGCATAAATAGTCCAAAATAACAATATAATAATAACGGAGCTGGTCGCTCGGCAGTCTCTCAGAGCTCCCGCAGCCAGCCCACCCTTTCGATTGGCTCATCTGGTTCGCTTGCTGCCTCGCTCCTCCATGTACCGTCTCCAGGTCACTACTGCTCTCCCGGGGGAAACAAACACAAGCGTAAAGAAGCCATCTGATGGCGACTCAATTGGCATCAGCCTTAATGGTGCCATAAAGAAACCGTAAGAATGATAGAAAATAGGGTTGAAAATGTGTACTGTACTGAGATAATGGGACATCAAATCAAATCATGTGACCTGGGGTGGTCCAGTGGTCTAACACCGTGGCCTACAGTGCACACATGTGCCCATGTCGGCATGGGTTAGAATCTGGCCCATGCCCTGCTGACATATCCTCTCTTCCTTACTTAAATACTATGTACACACACACACACACACACACACACACACACACACACACACACACACACACACACAACCCCTGCCGCCCCCCCACACAAACCTGCAAAAAACCTACAGACACACATGCACAACATTCTCTCCCCACATGCTTTCCAACTTTAAGCTATTTATTGTGTAAGCTCACTTTACTGATATGGATTTTGCGGATGCTAATTTGGGATGACAGCCCATGTCATCGGGAATGTTTTTTTTTTTAGGACCTGATTATCATCGGAGCTGCCCATGCAAATGACAGGGAGACCTTAAGGGATATCATTTTCTATTAAAATATGTAAGAGTCTAATTACAGATAAATTGTTACAAGTAGCTAAGGTAGTTGGACCCAGGTGCATGGCAGAACATAGGAGACGGGATTCAGAAGTAGAATTCAAAATAAAAGGCCATCTTTAATTGAGCAGACAAGCAACAATGCAAACTGAACAGTAAGCGACAAAACAAAATAGGAGAAAGCTTAGTCTCCAAAACTCTAAGTAAATAGCACTAGGCAATGCAACGATCTCAGCAAAAGTCTCTCGGTATTTACGTAACTTCCAAACAGGCAACGACAGGTAAGGCTATGAGGACACACACACACTACTCACACGACATACGATGAACGACTGACAAAGAGGGAAGACACAGGGAAGCATAAATAGCCAATGAATGAACCATTCACACCCGGTAACAATTCACAGTCATTAGGAAAGACAGAAATACATACACACATGGTAAATGGTAAATGGACTGCACTTATATAGCGCCTTTACCCAAAACGCTTTACAACAGCCTCTCATTCACCCATTACAACACACATTCACACACCAATGGCGGCAAGCTACCATGCAAGGCGCCGGCCCACTCACTGGGCACAATTTGGGGTTCAGTGTTTTGCCCGAGGACACTTCGACATGTGGCCAGCCGGGGCTCGAACCGCCGATCTGCCAACCTTGCGATCATTAGACGGCAGCTCTACCTCCTGCGCCACAGCAACCCCTGCCACAGCCGCACATACACCAAAGAAGGCGCCAAAGGGCCTCTCAAACAATAGAGCGAAACCCCAATCCTGACATAAATGTCACATTATGTGAAAGAGAGACCTGGAGTGAATCGGTTGGCAGGGAAAGGAGGAGGTGGGCAGGGAACTCACTTTACAGGCGAGGGGAGCCAGAAAGAGGAGGTATTGGGAGAGAGGTACTGTAGTAGCCTAATAACGCTGTACGACGTCCCTGACAAGCATGAACTGATTCGTTCTAACACGGTTCTAAAAATATTCACACATGTACATAGCTTTGAGTTTTCTGGAAAGTTCAGACTCTAGCTGATCTAGCTCTATCCATTGTTTAGTTTTTTATTTATCAGACAAACAGCAACTGTCAAACATCTATGCGTCACTGATCACACGCATTTGCACATCTCAGTTCGGGTTTGTCCATTCCATACGGTGTCTTGGTCTGCTTTAAAAGTGCAGTCTGATCTCATAGGAAATTGTTCAACTTTTAATGAACATACTCATTAAAACAGAGGCTATTTCCAGATATATCCCGGTTGGTTTCCATGCACCAGATTGAAGCTCTTTTCAATTACTACACACAGCTCCAAAGAGGCCGAGGGCTTTCAAGGCCTCATCTGAAACCAAATCATTAAAACTCGACTCTGGCCTGTCCAACGAAACCCCTGTACGAAGACACTCGGGCCAAATCCCCCCCCCCCACCATAGCGACAAAGATAGATACAGTATCACGTCCAATCCTCCTCTTCCTCCTCTACCCCCACCTCCAGATGTCCACCGGGATCATAAATCTAATCACACCAGTCTAACACCCTAAATTGAAATAACTGTCTTACGCTTAATTCCTCCCTTCATGACAAATATCAGGATTAGGGACAAAGTGAAACAGGACATACACCGCACAGTATGTTTGATGATCTTACACTGTATAGGCCCAGGAAGTGTGTGTGTATAGCCAGTGTGATATATTATGTTCTATTCTCCACGGTGTTCAGTTTTGTGGCCAGGAAGCTAGAGAGAGAGAGAGAGCGAGTGATTTCACGGCTCTCGAAAACCGCCCCCACCACCGACCCCCACCACAGATGGGCAGTTGGAGTGGTGAGTTGGAGTGCTTCTCCACTCTGAGGACCTGAGAGACCGGCTCAGGGATGCCAGCCTGGAAGTACCAGCTCCCACAGAGGACAAGAGAGGGAGAGGAGAGGATGAGGGGATTGTATATTTAAAGGAGAGAGGGAAGCGAGGGGGATGCGAAAAAAAAGAAAAAAGAAAGAACGACAGGACAGAGTGGGTCCTGGGTGCCAACCAGGCCACGTACACACTCCCCGACAAGCAGAATTATGCCCACAAGCTTGGAAGGACAACAGGGGTCGGGATTTGGCCATCAAGGGTGCAAGCTGTCAGTGTACTCCCTTCATCCCTCTGTTCCTGTTCCCTCCGCTCCCTCCTCTCGAATCCCAGAGTTAGGCACCAAGGCCATTGTGATCTGATTTCATCCTGTTTATCTAGTTCAGCATGTGCGGTTAACCAAAGGCCTGGGACACAAGAGAGGATTTGTTCTCCACTGTTTGAATGAATGCAACTCGTTCTAGCTCAGTTGCTAAAATTGTGATTTGGAGAATTAACACTATAGAACAGCCATGAGGGTGTGAGTAAAGAAAAATGTTATATCTTTGCACTCAATCAAATTTCAGGACCCTCCTTTCATGACCTTTCCTAGATATGTGCGTTCTACCACCCAGTGTCCTTACATTTTCAAAATCAAATCAGGATAAGCTAATATAAAGCTATTTTGCCATTTTTCTGTATAGGAAGCAGGCTAATTTACAAGCGGCCAACTAGTGGTCGTTGTGTGTAAATAGCAGCTTTCCATTGTAAAGAGGGGGTCATTTGACTCCCGAGGCGGCTCTTTTAATAGATAAAAAAAAAGGCACGGCTTTTCTAGTGTTAAATAGTAGACATTCATATCAGTCCAATAGAGCGGAGCATTTGGTCATGCATCTCAGCATGAGATACGATGATGAGACTACCCCATCTTTAAATGAACTGGACTACATCATCTTTAAAGACCTATAATAGTTGTCTGGAAGATATTTCAGACCTTGAAATGTTATTATCCTGCTGTGTCTTCTGCTCAGCTAGACCCTTTTTTTTTTTTTAGAACAAACAAAAATAAAGTCTGGTGTTTTCATTGAATATTTCTAAACTGCCTTAAACCTCAAGTAAGTATAAATGTGCATTTGAGTGAAAAGCCCACCAGATGGGATATAAGTACCAACGGAGTGTGAAAAAAGGTTTGAGAAAATGTCTGAGCCATTCTACTAGGCAGGATTCCAGATGAGTGTCATTAAAGATTTAAGCGTAGCCATGACAGACAGGGGAGCGGAAAGACAGCTGTCCTCTGACTAAGAACAGAGAAGGTGAGTGAAAGGAGGATGGAAATGTTGGCTGAGCTCAGTGGAGAGGAACCCCAAAAAAGACACGTGACGCCCAGACTCGCCGACGATTGTTAAGAGGAGAAGGAGAAGATGACTGAGATGGAGTGGAAGCAAACTGTTCTCATTGTTTCCTGCTTCCATATACTGTAAGGTCAGGCTGTAGATCTCTCAATGTATTCCTCTCTTGTATCTAGATGACTTTTGTCTTTGGTTTGGAATCTATTTTGGAATCTGTACAGCACATGTTGCTGATGACTGTCTAGACAGATATTAAAAGGCAGAATTACCCACACACTGTCCTCCACAAAGCAATATAGAGGAGAGAGAGAGAGAGAGAGAGAGAGGGTGATGTATCACCCCAAGAGGTCCAATCACTGCTTTCACATGTGTCCTTTCTGCTGACAAGAGACTGCGCTGTCAGCACTTTCATTGTGGAGGTCTCTCTCTCTCTCTCTCTCTCTCTCTCTCTCTCTCTCTCTCTCACTCTCTCTCTCTCTCTGCCTCTCTGCCTCTCTGCCTCTCTGCCTCTCTCTCTCTCTCTCTGCCTCTCTGCCTCTCTCTCTCTCTCTCTCTCTCTCTCTCTCTCTCTCTCATCAACAATGCGCTGAAGAGAAAGAGTAGTACAACACATTAAGCTTCTCTCTGTATACCATGCTGTTGGATTATGGAGCTCTTGCTTTAAGTGAGGCTCTGTGTTGTTGCTATTGCTGTGCAGAGACTCAGAGTGCTACCCTATCAAAGGCAAACAAAATGAGCCCTTGGATTTAATTGGCACTTTAGACAGCTGTATGGTAATGACAGGATTGTGCTCTCTAAACAGGAGGCTTTGTGTTGCAAAGAGCAAAAGTCAAAGTCTCATTCTAGTTTTTTGACCGAACTGTTTTGGATTTCTCATTCTAAACGAGGCTCCTTTCTATGTTCAATGTCACTGCAGCAATTAGCTACAGTAGCACTCTCTCATAATAACCACAAATCAATAGCATAACTCACATTAATAATGACACTATTCCACAATGTCTAAAGTAAGAGACTTAAATTATATTAGTACTATGGAAACTCGTGTAAGCACAAGTCCAATCAGCTAAATGGAACTGTTGCCCTGGTATTGCTGATATCGTAATTATGGAATCATTGCATGTCTTAAAACGTCTCTGAAGGTTCTGTGTGGCCCATTTTTGGGGGGCCAGCAGAATTCTCCACAAGCAATGACGTTATCAGACTATATGAATTTTGTCTGCAGGATTGAGAAGAGAGTAGCATTTAAACACATTCAGCAGCACACAGGAGAGATGGATTACAGCGTTTAAACATTAATGTAATTAATACATCTGTCATAATCAGTTTCAACAAGAGGTCATGGTCTATAATCAGCTTGTTTTGTGGCTGGTCAGTAATGTTGTGTTTCCAACCTTATAAACCTCATCTTGGGGCTGGAATTCATCAGGCAATATAACTAAATAACTAGACCACAGGCTTGATCTAATTGTGTTAGATGTTTGTCTCATTAACAAAAGTGAAACGGTTCCCGCCAGGCTTCCAGGCCTATTCGGTCCTTAAAACTCAGGCTTTTAGCCTCCTCTATCCCCCTGGTCCTTATGAGGGGGGCGCTATGGACACGGTTTAGAACAAGAGAGGGGTATTCTTATCATGCTTTAGTTGGCTAGCAAACATCATAGGCGACAAGCATAATCTAAGTCAGCTCCCTATAACAACACAATTAAACGGATTTGAATAGAGCTTTTTTACAAATACAATTGTCATAAAGTGCTTAAGTTACCAGAAGAAGCTGTTGGGAAAACAGAGGAGTGGATGTGATGATATTGTCTTCCATAGTTAATCATCTTAAGAACTGCAGAATGTCAACAAACTGGAGATCATACGGGAGCAGCACTAGAGAGCCCAACAAGTGCTAATTAAAACAAGTTAGGTCACTAGGCTGGAAGCACCAGGCTTTAAGCATTAGCTAGCCGCTAGTAAGCCTTGGCACGCACTGGCATCGCTGTCGAAAAGCTAATGTAATGCTACTATTTGTTTAAAATGCTAGCTTGCTCCATTTGATCCACTTCAGCTATGGGGATCGTATTCATACAACTCTTTCTTCCCATAACATTTATCATGGTATCTTAATGCATTTTATGATGATGAATGTAAGTTTGGCTGGTAATTAATAAACAGTAAGTGGTTAGGCCACTGTGGACTCTATCCAGGATGTGTTGCCAGGTTCCTCAGTCGATGGTGCGCCTGTTGCATGGCCCCTCTCCCCTCCATTCCCTGATGCCATTCCTCATCTACCTGCCAGTGGCTATTGATCTCCAGAGCAAGGATTCTCCTCAGGATGGATGGCACACTTTCACAATAATGGCAGCCTCTCTGTGTACCATTCTATTCATGCTAAACATTGTGAAGAAGGAGAAGAAAAGAGAAGGGGGGGGGGCACGGGATAGAGAGGAGGAGGAGAGAGAGAGAGAGAGGGAGAGATGGGAAGAGAGAGCAAGAGGCCAGATAGGGACGTGTGTGAGAGAGAGAGAGAGAGGTAGAGATGGAGGGGAAAGAGAGCGAGAGAGATGCAGTGAGGTGTCACACAAGCAAGAGCGTTGCTCCATTATCTGTGAGGTTCCTCTCTCAGACGGGCAGGTTAATCTGGAGCGAACAGGGGACATGTTTTAGAGTTGTCACACACTATAGGAGAGAGGGGCTTTATCTCAGCGGGGGCCTGGGTGGGTTCATTTTCAGGTCACCCTACACTCCTGGTACAAGCTTGGCTTAGCACAAGCGATATTTGTGGAAGATGTCAAGGTAGACCAGTCAGATGGGGGGAAGCCAATTGTATTGAGAAGCTGTATATAGACCGTAATTCACATTGTGCACATATACAAAACCAAATGTTTCATGTGTGTGTGAAAGAAAAGTTTTCAGATACTGTACTGTATATGAGAGTTCAATGTAGGGCTGTCCCAAACGACTTTTTTTTTAACGATTAATCTAGCGATTATTTTTTCGGTTAATCGATTAGTCTAACGACTAATTTAACGATATATTTTTTTACTGTTCGAAAAAAATACAATAGAAAAAAAAACATGTGTAGGCCCCTTAATTTCCACCTCACTGCTATGTTTAGCCAACTTGAATGCCAACATGGCCATTTAGAAGTCTGTCCATCACCACAACACATAGCTAGCTAGTAGCTACATAGCTAGCTAACGTTACTCTCGCTGCTAAATTAATAAATAATATTATTATTATTATTATTATTATAATATATATATAATATTAATAAATAGCTAAATTGATGCTAACGTAGCATGCGAGCTACGAGCTAGATAACATACAGTAGGTGCGAGCACCACAATGACAATAGGCTACCGTAGCTAGCCAGCTACATAGCTAACGTTACTAACACCAGAAGACAAGACATACAAACTGTGGTGAGCTACATTGCTTGTGTAACATTAGCTAGTAGCTATCCATTTTTCACTCATACACGGCCGGAAAAGTGAACAGAAATACAATGGTGACTTACGGTGTTGCTATCTTGTGGCTGTCTTCACAAAGAGCTCCAGGATGCTTTCGCTTGAGGTGCTCGTTCATTGCAGACGTACTGCTGTGATAGGCCATTTCATAGTTATTTATTTTTTTGCTTATTAAAAAAAAAAAAAAAAAAAAAAAAAAGTGTATATAAAATAAATATATACGACTAACCGACGCATATTACGCAAACCGACGTATTGACGTAGTCGATGACGTCGACGACGTCGACTAATCGTAACAGCCCTAGTTCAATGTAATGCAAATGTGAGAGAATTACCCAATAGTGTTTTGGAGAAATTCAAGTGTGTCTTTGCAAGTGCTTTGTGCTATGGATGTATGTTTGTAAGTAGTTTCAGTAGTGAGAATGAGAATATTTCAAAGGATTAAGCATTCAGAAAGTATTCAGATATTTTGCTATGACACTCTTAAGAGTGTATATCCAAAAGGCTTCCCTGCGTAGTAGTTTGTTGATCATGCCGCCTCCCCTTGGGGATGGCTCAACCTTTTCTACGCCTATACATTTCAGGGAGGAGACCAAGCTGTGGTTTGCTTCAGCATACTGTCGTGACGCCACATCGATTTTTATTGCGTATGGCGGTTTTGTGCTCTCCATTTCTCACTGAGCGCTCGCTTGGTCTGACCCACGTAGACTCTACCACAAGGGCGCTTCAGCATGTAAATGACATGGGTGGAATTGCAATTGATAAATCAATTATTTGATCTCATATTTGCTTCCATTCAAGGGATGATGGAGGAACTTAGCTTTGCGGGAGTTGAAACAGTGTGTGCGGTGGCCGCAGCAATAGAAACTGGCAGGTGGGCCTGGTAACCAAGGGGGGTCGAAGGCGTCTGAATACTTTCCGAAGGCACTGTCTATCAACTTTTTTCATAACACCATCTCACCCTGCAGGTGGACACACAAATGTCCCTGCATCGCACAAACCCAGAACCTGCTGAGCTTAACAGATTCGTTTAGACCCTAGCCTTGGCTCTTTTTTTTCTTTTTTTTCTGAGTGGGGCAGTCCCACTCATACTTAACATTTTTTATTGACAGATATAGTAGAGATTTAGACAGGAAGGATGGGTGAGAGAGAGGAGGGATGACATGCAGGATATGTCCCTGGCCGGAATCGAACCGGGGACCCTGCGGTTATTTGGTCAGCGCTTAACCCGCTACGCCACCTAAGCGCCGGCCTTGGCGCTCGTTAAGCCATGCTGCAGTCTGACATCCTTCTCTTGGCTGTGTGGTTCAGGGACACAGCGACAGACTGCCACACTGGCTCCTCTGACAGCTGCACGTTGACACAGAATGTCAGCAGCGTGCTGGCGGGACAGTGCAGATGTTTGTAGAGCAAGGTCAAACTCTGAGAGAGCTGTTCATCGGTACATGTCACTGTTTAGGACTACAGAACAGATGACATCATGCAGACAGGTGGAGGTCCCCCCCCGGAGAAAAGAGGGAGGGCATTGGCTGCCATTTATAGTATGTTGGATGGCTTCGAAATTGCTAATGAAGCTCAAGACTTTGTGGATAACCCTGAGATGTATTTCTGACTTTTAACTGTGTTAATAAAGTACAGTTGTCAGTGTGGCTCAGGGAACATGTCCCAAGAGTGCAGAAGGAAATTAATCAATTATATCACTGGATAATAGATGGATATAGTGGGAAAATACCTGCAGTACTACATTATCCATGATGATCATGTGGTAGGTAATCTCAGTATGATAAGCTGTAGATGAATATGTTACATTATGAAAGGAGATGGGGGTACATATTCAATCAAGTTTAACCTAAGATTGCAAGATCTCTCTGTTCACAAAACAATGTATTTTTAATACACAGAAAATCCAAACATATTCTTGACAACAATCATGGAAGAAGTAAGAGCATATTGGTGACATATAACACAGTATCCTTAACTACTATTGAGTTATCACCAAGCGATCTAGCAGCAGTGGGCCAACAGTTTCCGATAAGATCATCAAGCAAAGGAGAGATCATTTATTTTTCCAGGAACTACACGAGTCCCCCTGCTGAGTAGGAGAAAGCAACCTCATTGCATGTCACCTATGAATTATTTTGAGGCAGGAACAGGACAAATGACCTGGGGGGCAACAGACAGATTACTGTTATTTGTTTGTAACGTTTCTCAGCGTCTTTGGAGGGAAAAGGGTGGCACTCTGCTCCGAGGGACGAACTGATTAATCGGCTTATGAATCACTGTGATTAAAACCATCTGAGAATACTCCACTCCACTTTCCCCCTCTGCCTTTCAACCTCGTCTGGGTTATTATGAGCTAATATTCCAATCGCTTTGAGCAATATTGCTTGTGAACTCATTGTATCACTTATGAATGAATAAGGTAACGATTTGCGTAGACAAGGCCAGCAACATGCTTGAGAATCTCAATCGCCTACTGTGTATGAATACCATACTAAGTATTTTTTCGATGAGTCTTGGATCTTGTGTGGATAAGAGCTTTTGAGCTGCCATTCCTCCTCTCTTCCACTGTCTAACAGATTGTCATCGTTGAAACGAAATAGAAAAAAAGCGTTGCTCTCTCCAGATCATTCTACTTAACTGCTGACTCATGGCAGGCAACATTACGTTTCATGATGCCTGTTTATACGTAAAGAGAGGACAAGTGCCTAGTCTCATGCATTCATTATGATGAACAGGGATGGTTACACAGTTGACAAAACCTGGTTCGCTTTTAAGACAAAAGCGCTAAGACACATCTGAATGCATCAACATTGTTCACAATACTCACCACTCTGACAGAAAAGTAAAAAAAAAAAAAACTATGTGCATGGTAATGGTACCATGTACATGGTAATGCGGTACTGGGGTGTTTTACTGTAAAATGCCAAAGGCCTCTGTGAGTTACAGAGCCACAAAGCTTGGCTGCCGAACAAGCAGAGACAACAGAGAAGTATAAGGAATTTATGAGTACATATTTAGACAAAGCAAAGACATGGAAAATGAAAACATAGAAAGGATTGAATTATGAATAAATTCATGTCTGACTAGAGGCAGAGAAGGCAATCAATGGGCATGACCTCGCCTCCAGATAAATCTGGCTGACATGAGTGTGTTTGTTTCCTCTGTGCATATGGGGGGCTAAACTAGAGCTGATAAAGGAGGTCTCTTTGGAAGAGACAGCGCTAGGTCCACTAGGACTACTTGCAAAAGCATCCCCTTGCAAAAACAACCTGGGGGGGGCGAGCAGCGGTAGCCTAGAGGTTAGAGAGGCCGGCTAGCAATCGGAAGGTCGCTGGTTTGATCCCTGCCTCAGGAGGGAGTGGCATGCGAGCTGGTGACTGGAAGGTTGCTGGCATCATATCTAAGGTGCCTATCACTGCTACTGTGCCCTTGAGCAAGGCACTTAACCCCTAATTGCTCCAGAGGCGCTGATTATGGCTGACCCTGTGCCTAGAGCAAAAAATAAATTTCGTTGTACTCTGTGCATATTGTAAGTCAATATTCAAGCCGTAATTAGTTTCCCCTCAAGGATGTGTATGAAGCATATGCCTCTCTGTAACTGATTTGGCTATTGAAACATGTATTCCACTCAGATGGGTAGTTAGCTAGATAGCTACCATAGTTCACTTTCAGTAGCAAGCAGAAATGTCAAGGCTCGCAACACATGACATGCTTCCATTCCCAGCAGCAAGATAGGCTGCTTATAATCACTTATTATTATTATTATTATTATGACGATGATTATTATTAAAATATTAATATTATTTACTCCATCATCCTACAGTGATAAAGTAATAAAATAGCAATAGAATGCTGATTGATGTACATCTGTTTCTGCATTGAATATTAGCCTGTAGCTGGTTGTGTTGACTGTCAGCCCATATGGAATGATGAGCTTTGATGACTATTTTAGCCCTATGGGATGGAATAGTGCATTAATTTGCTTTTGTATAATCTGATAGTGGTTGGTGTATTAAAAAATATGTCATGTCTATGTTTAAAATACATTGATAAATAACATGTAATCATCACATTAAAAAATTAAGAGATTTGTTTAGATTTTGGTTGTCATATGCTGATTATTATCTTTTTTATGACCAGGATAGGAGAGAGCAGAGGAGATGATGAGTGTGACGGACGACACATGGGCTGGGCTCAGCCCCCGATGCTTCAAGAGCCTAACAACGCCAAGGTTTAATATAAAAATCTAATGTATCCTCATCTTGCTGGATTCTTAGCAATATGTCTAATAGGAGAGATTCCATAATAAACGTGTTTTTCCTCAGTGCAAATAGGTAAATGGACTGCACTTATATAGCGCCTTTTTTGCTGCTCCAAAGCGCTTTACAACGGCCTCTCATTCACCCATTCACACACCCATTCACACACCAATGGCGGCACGCTGCCATGCAAGGCGCCGGCCCACTCACTGGGAGCAATTTTGGGGTTCAGTGTCTTGCCCAAGGACACTTCGACATGTGGCCAGCCGGGTCTCGAACCGCTGATCTGCCAACCTTGTGATCATTAGACGCCGACTCTACCTCCTGCGCCTCAGCCGCCCCTGTGTATCTATGAGGTATGAGATAAATAAAGTAATCTGGTTTCTAATCGTCTTCAAAGGCCAGTTGATTGGGACATTTGAATGTAATTTGGTATTGAATTATAAAAAAAGATTCTTACCAAAAAGAGGAGGAGGATGTTTACTTTGAACACTAATATAGGGACGTTAACGGGAGTCTGTGATCTGCTTCCATCTGCCTCAGCCGCCTCTGATCTTCCTTTGACAAAGATTCATGGCCAGTTCCAAAAACTTGTGGTTCATGATTTATGTTCGTTTCGCTAAATGTATGGTCCATTACTCTACAAAGGCACCAAGAAGGGTGCTTATGTGTTTCACTGAACCATGTCTCAATGGTATACTTCCCATTTTTGTGCCTTGGGGAGAATTGTGTCCTGTCATGAACAGCCACATCCCTCAAGAATGAATTATATTCTAATGCTATAGCCTTCCTGAAATAAAACAACGTGTTCTCAACCATGTTTGCTTCCTGATATCACCAGATGTTGTCGCCGAATCGCAGGGATGACTTCAGTTTCAACTGATAAACAGGAAAACTTGACAGTCTTAGTCGTTGTCTACCACGAATAGCTTCCCTAAAGTTATCCAAAGCTCACAATGAACCTGATAGGATAAAGCAAAGCCGTGTTCTCAGTCAGCAATAAAACAGCCAGGTAAGCACAGGGGAAAAAGTCCTCAATGTTCAGTTGGCGTGATGGATAGTAGTGGAGGGGCCTATGGGATGCAAAGCCACCCAGGTGTGTCATGGCCTGTCACATGGGAAATATTATGTTCCCTTTCAGTTTACCGCTGGTAACACATGCTGTAAGACAGTCGGATGTAGCATCACACTATTATATGTTGACTCAGCTTCGTTTGGATCAAATACATAAAGGTCGAGGAGAGAGGAGCGGTAATAAAGGGGTGGTGGCACAACTCGTCATGATGCTTTGATGTCATTAAATTAAAGAGTCCAACTCGATTATTTCACTGATCATTCTCGATTGACAAAAAAACAGGTTTACAACCCCCTTTTTGTAAGCATCCCAAAAGCACAGCCCCCCTGAGACACACTCTCTCTCTCTCTCGAGGCTCTCTTCACATCATGCCTGTTAAGGCCCCTTAAAGCAAAGTAGCGAGACACAAATTGGTCTGGGCTGCATCTCCAGAGCCAAACCCCAAAAAATCCAATGAAGATTGGCAGTGTAACAGAGGTGTGTTTGACCTGTAAGGTAGAGACGGAGCAGCTGCCACAATCTTTCCCATCGCTCTTCTTCTCAAGCACCCGCTCGCATTTTTTAGTTACCCCACAAATTGCCTCCTTTGAACTTCAATCTGATCCAATACGGGAGAGAAACAAGGCAGTGTCTCCGGTGGGTGAGGTGGAGGAGCCAGAGCCAGAGGGAGAGCGTGTGAGGGGGAAAAACACAGTGGCCGACAGTGGAACGCTTGGCATTTCTACGACTGACCTCACTGCTGACCCTGACTCACAACCACACTCAATTTTGATTACTTTCTTACTATCTTATGTTCTTTCATTGTGTGTGTGTGTGTGTGTGTGTGTGTGTGTGTGTGTTTATGTCTGTTTTTTCCTGATGCAATGTTAGGAGTCTAGACTCCATACTCTGACCATCCATGTGTCACATGGGCTGCTGGACAACTGTTGGAGATGTAACATCATCCCTGTTGGTTCTTCTCCTCTCTCTTTGCTGTACCTTTCCTCTTCCTCTTCGCGAAGACATGCTTCACTAGTTCTGATTCATCTTTTTTCATTTGAAGTGATTTGTCCTTGCCTATCTTACAGATGCAATACAGAAAAAAGTGCTCTCAGAGAATGAAATCCTATTTTCATTCATTCCATTTGATATGGCTCTGTGTACACTATACACTTTGCAGATCACTAGCTTGCAAAGAATATGATGCTTGTGTGGCATAGGGCACTCAAGGCCCCGAATGGTTGCGGCTAAACAGTTGATGAATTCACTGCGAGACAGCGCCACCTTTTTGTTACTCAAGGTGAGGTCCTCGGGACTAAAGTAAAGCACTCAGGTTCGTATGAGGGAGCAGAGACATGAAACCAATTTATCAAAAAGACAAAACTTTATTAATTAACTAAGATAAATGCTGTAAATGAGAGAAACTAAAAAAGGGGTTATGGTTCAATAGAAAAATATATTGGCATCAACTCGATCCGCCGTGTTTGGAGGAGGAAAAATACTGACCCCAAGAACATCATTCCCACTGTCAAGCTTGGCGGTGGAAATATTATGCTTTGGGGCTGTTTCTCTGCTAAGGGGACAGGACGACTTCACCGCATCGAGGGGAGGATAAACGGGGCCATGTGTCGTGAAATCTGTGGTGAGAACCTTCTTCCCTCAGTCACGACACTGAAAATGGATCGTGGATGGGTGTTCCAGCATGACAATGACCCAAAACATACGGCTAAGGCAACAAAGGAGTGGCTCAAGAAGAAGCACATTAAGTGGCCTAGCCAGTCTCCGGACCTTAATCCCATCGAAAATCTGTGGAGGGAGCTGAAGCTTCGAGTTGCCAAGCGACAACCTCCAAACCTTAAGGATTTGGAGAGGATCTGCAGAGAGGAGTGGGCCAAAATCCCTCCTGGGATTTGAGCAAACTTGGTGACCAACTACAAGAAACGTCTGACCGCTGTGCTTTGCTTGCTAACAAGGGTTTCTCCACCAAGTACTGAGTCATGTTTTGCTAGGCGTTGAAATACTTTTACTCAATAAAACACAAATCATTTAAAAAAAAAATATATATATATATATATTCATATAATGTGGTTTTCTGGGATTTGTTTTTACATTCTGTCTCACACTGTTAAAATGAACCTACCATTAACATTATAGACTGTTCATTTATTTGTAAGGGGGTAAACTCACAACATCAGCAGGGGGTGAAATACTTATTTTCCCCCACTGTATAAAAACCAGCTGAAACATAATGGTGTGTTAGAGGTAAGTCACCATTAGGCAGTAGGGGGGCCCTTGTGGGCCAATCAGTCGGCATGACAACCTAGGGCGTTCTAAGACGTCTCCTATACTCTTAGCCCTTTCCCCTCACTCATCTTATCTGATGCAGCCTCCCTAACTGATATGCCTCCTCACCGCAGGCTCTTCCTGCAGCACAAATAATCCACACGCTTACCTCTGCTTCCACTACCCCCCTACCCCCCAAACCAGATTCTTCATTTCATCAGATACAGAGAAACATACAGTAGACCTGGCCAAAAGCGGAAAACGGCCCATCCGCATGTACACAAGCACGTGTCGGATGCACACACACAGACACACACACACACAGACACACACACACACACACACACACACATCCCCCCTCCAGGGAAAGCCAGGCAGCTCAGCTAGCCCGTAAGACCCAGGCTTATCTCCACACCCGGCCTCCTGCCTCCCACAGTCCCAAATCCATCCCCAAATCTCCACTGATAATCAACTGTCTCTGTTTGAACTGAAGTCTGGGCTGAATGTGCTTCGGGATGATGAGAGATATGAGATCGAAAAAACACTCAGGCTAAATAAATGTCTCAATGTGCAGATGCAGTAGAACCTGGGTTACATTATGAGAGGATACAGTGTGTTTCCACAAAGGCTCGTGCTAGTACGAGTGTAATGTTTTTCCTGGGAAACACACAACCAGTACACCAGTTGTTTACTGTGAAGCTAATGAGTGGCTATGGACCTAATAAAAGACTAAGAGGCACCCGGCTTAGCGATCAGAGGCAGACTGGGTATCATTTGTCTTGGTCTAACATCACATGTTGGCTCGCTGCAGTAGTTAAGGCCGCCTCTTTTGAGAAATCAAAGGAGGAGAGTAGAGAGTGAAAAAAAATGTCGAAGGGGGGTGAAAATAGAGAAAGTGGGGTAGAGAAAAAGAAACTGAAAGATAAGCCACATGAAGTACTGGCTTATCCAGCACCCTGCTGTAATTGAGGCAGCTAATATGGTACAAAGACAGTGTAATCCTAGGTGTCAGAAAGCAATTACATGTGGCTAATTACAAAATAATTAATGCAGATAGTTCATCCGGAGTGACCGATCTGCCAACTTGCCAATAACTGTTTTATATTTGTCTCCATGTAGGGTTAAGCCCAGGGCCCCATGGACCACTTGACACATCTAATTGCAATATATTTTTCGGAATAGCAGTTTATTCACCGGAGCCAACTCTCAAAGAGATAGGCCACTGCTGACTCACAATGAGAAGGACCACAGTGTTATTGGCGACTGTCAACCCGGGGCGGCTGTGGCGCAGGAGGTAGAGCCGGCGTCTAATTATCGCAAGGTTGGCAGATCGGCGGTTCGAGCCCTGGCTGGCCACGTGTCGAAGTGTCCTTGGGCAAGACACTGAACCCCAAATTGCTCCCAGTGAGCGGGCCGGCGCCTTGCATGTTAGCTTGCCACCATTGGTGTGTGAATGTGTGCGTGAATGGGTGAATGAGAGGCCGTTGTAAAGCGCTTTTATAAAGTGCAGTCCATTTACCATTTTACCATTCACCAATACATAAGCAGTTCCTGGCAATTATGAATGTACAAATTCAGGGCTTGACTTCAGATTTTCATCATTTTTGTTTTGTTGGCTTTCAAGTACGTTACCTCTTCTCGTCACGGCGACATGAAGGCTGTAACTTTGTGTCAAGGAGGAGAGGTTTGTTGCCTGCTTGGGCTGAATAATAGTAATTCGAATTAGCCCCAAGAAGCACCAATGCGCAATTGAAAAACCTGGAGCTGGAGCTTTTAATTCAATAAAACGCCTTCAAAGGCAACCTCTGGCTGGAAGCTGGAGAACGCCAAGCCAAAAATAAGTGACACCGTCACAAACCAGAGGACCTTTGTTTAATGAAATCCTTCCTCAAAGTCATACGCTTGTAAAATATATATTATTGAAATCGCCGACAGTGCAAGGAGGAATCAAACCAAAAAAAAGTGTGTTTGAAACATGGCAAGAATATTAGGGCAGGGGGGATCGTGAACTCTGGATTAATTTCACACCACATTAATGGAAATAGAGTGTGGTCAGTGTTAAGACTTCAACCGGCACATAATAATAGCTCTAAATCTCGTCCACTTTGACTGGTGGAGGTCATTGCCATAACCGAGCTACTCCGACATACAATATGTGTAATTTGTGTGAGTCAACCAACCCTTGTCTAGACCTCCCCCTCCCTAAGAGGTACAAGCAGGATGAATATCCCATAGCATATGTCCCATGGATGAATATATCCCCCCAACTTCTTTACCTTGAAATTAAAGGAACATGTTATGCCCTGCCCCACAGTTCAAGGAAAATACTATAATAATAAACTATATAATTTGATCTGCTAATGTTTTTTTTTTCTTCGTATAATTGTATTTTTCCCTCTCTTTTTAATTTTCCATCTCCCCCTGGAAGTTTAGCCATCTAGGTCAAGGGTATGGAAGGCAGGTACATTAACTTGCTGTGACTACTTCACGTAGCTCAGCTCACCTTTCGTTCTGGAGTCTCAGAGTATGAATAGCTCCAATGACACAATAAATATTCTACCTTCATGCTTAGAACATTTATTTATCCTGAGCCTCATACGCTGAACAAAAATATAAACGCAACACTTTAGTTTTTGCTCCAATTTTTGAGTTGAAGACTTTTTCTATGCACACAAAAGTGAGGGCTAGGGATTTTATTGACCTCTTGAACTCTATGGATTTTACCCAACATGTCAAGGGACCCACTCACAATTATGGTCTTGATCTAGTGATTACAAAGTCTGTCTTAACACCAGAACATAAAGAAAAATGTTATATCTTTGCAAACTTTCTAATTTTAGGACCCTCCTTTCATGACTTTTCCTAGATATGTGCGTTCTACCACCCAGTATCCTTACATTTTCAAAATCACATCAGGATAAGCTAATAGAAAGCTATTTGGCATTTTTCTGTGTAGGAAGCAGGCTAATTTACAAGCGGCCAACTAGTGGTCGTTGTGTGTAAATAGCAGCTTGAGCATTGTAAAGAGGGGGTTTAACCCCCGTGGCTCTTTTAGTCTGTAAAAAAGGCATGGCTGTTCTAGTGTTAAGGCTTCTATAGCTGCTATCAGTAATCTATGCCTAATCTTACCCCTGCAGTGGCTCATTTCAAAATGTTAATGAACATTGATAACGCAACTTCCACTTCACATGATAAGGTTCTAGTAACTACTTTTAACACTAAAGTAAAAATGGCCTCAGACTCCATAGCACCTATTAAATTAAGAAAAAGGTTGAAGCTAAGCGGAGAGCACCATCGAGAAATTAAGAAATGAATCAACTCAAGAGAACATGTAGAAAAGCTGAGCGCCGATGTTGAAAGAGCAAGTTACAGGTTGACCAGGACATTTTGAAAGAACATCGGTCTGCCTTTAATGAGGCAATGAGAAATGCTCGAAAAAAATCACTTCTCGAAACTAATATCTACAAACCAGAACAACCCCAGGGTTCTCTTCTCAACAATTGATAGCCTGTTAAATCCTGCCCCTAGAACACCTGACAGCACATCCTCTGCCTCCAAATGTGAGAAATTCGCAGCCCACTTTAGAGATAAGATAACGAACATCAGGATGTGTATTACTCAGGCAAGACCATATGTTATCCACTGAACATCCACCACCATGTAACAAGACTATGAGTTTGTTTGCCTTGGTTGATACCTAAATATTAAGCAAAGTGATGTTACAGCTCAGGCCGTCTACATGTCCCCTTGACCCTATTCCCACCACATTATTCAAGGCGATTTTCAACTCTGTATCTGAGGACATTTTAGCCATTGTAAATCGCTCCCTACTTACAGGCATTTTCCCATCGGCACTAACTGCCCTGGTGAGACCCATTCTGAAGAAAAGTGGCCTTACGTCCCTCTGTCCCTAGCAATTCTAAACCAATATCCCATCTTCCTTTTTTAAGTAAAATTCAGGGGGAAATTGTGCATTGTTCAAGCAACTTAATGAATTCCTAGTCTCTTATTGTAGCTATGACACCTTCCAGTCAGGTTTTCGTTCATACCATAGCACAGAAACGGCATTGGTCAAGGTGACAAATTAGAACCTTAGAATTAAAGCTGACTCCAAAAAGCTCTCTATCCTTGTCCTTCTAGACTTGAGCACAGCTTTTGATACTGTGGACCATAACATACTCATTGAGAGACTTGAAAACTGGGTCGGCCTCTCTGGTCCAGTTTTAAACTGATTCATGACTTACCTAACTGGCTGGGAATGTTTGGTGGCCCTTGGTGACTACAACTCAAGAAACTCTAGCATGACCTATGGAGTTCCTCAGGGATCCATTCTAAGGCCATTGCTTTTCAGCCTATACATGTTACAACTCGGTTCTGTCATTAGGAGGCACAACATTACCATAGCTATGCTGACGACACCCAGCTTTATATCTTGGTAGCACCAAATAACTACAGCATGGTTGACTGCTCGATTGATTGTATTGCTAATATCAATGTATGGATGACACAACATTTTCTCCAGTTTAATCAGCTTAATGGTTTTTAACAGAGGTATTGGTCATCGGTGAAAAAGCCAAAAGAGAGAGATTATCTGCACATTGAAAACACTGGCACTTAACACCAAGTGCCAGGCCAGAAATCTAGGTGTCATAATTGATTCAGATCTTAACTTTGAATCCCATATCAAGAATATTGTTTGTTTTCATTACACTAGACATTGAATGTGAGCAAAACAGCAGCTAGCACTCCTATGGGCAAAGGGAAAGGAGTTGGATTAATCATCTACCCATAATACTATAGCTGCGTCAATTCTGTAAGCCACCAGCCCCAGTACCTGAGTCCACGGCAGCTATCGGCTAGCCCGCTGTATTGGTACCGCACCGGTCAGGCTAGACCTGTATCAAAATACTGTAGGAGTGACGGCAATAACTGGACGATGTAGTCGGTTTGCCGGTAGAAAAACAATCATGTGCTTTATTCTCACTCTCTGCATGCGTACTGACAACAACAACATTCATCCATCTTTGTCCCACTTATATCCCGTCATATCACCCGCTAAGCAACCTGGGTGATTGAGTAAACACAAACATATCAACAGTGCTTTGTACAGGCTGGAACGCCGTGAATTACGAATACTCTGCTCACTAACGAGCGGTCACTACACACGTCCCCCCAGAATTCACAAGAACCGGCCCCAAAAAACGGTCAGGGACTCTGATAACTCGCCCAAAGCGACTCTGGCGCCCTTGAGCAGGCACAGGAGACCGAGGCAGGGGAAAAACAACAGGCGGACGTTTGGCCGGCCTCGGACGGCAGGGCAGGGGGTCTGCAGGAGCTAGGGTCGGGACTGTTTTAACAGGGGGGCGACCGCGGCGGGGCGGTTGGGCCACCTCGATGGGACGGTCCAAGTCCAGATGAGCTGGCTTAAGGCGATCCACCGAGATGCGTTCCTTACTACCCCCCATGTCGATAATAAAGGATTTGTCGCCTGTCTCCACGACCCGGTAGGGACCATCATAGGGCGGTTGCAGAGGGGCTCGATGGGCGTCTTGGCGGATAAAGACATACCCCGCTGCCTTCAGATCAGGCGGGACACGTACCTTAGGAACGCCATGGCATGAGGTAGGGATCGGCCGGAAGGACTTGGCCTTGTCCAGCAGCGCACTTCGCTGTTCTGGTGCTGACCAGGGGACCGTAGCACAGGGGAGGAAATCCCCCGGAACCCGGAGGGGTTGGCCGTACACCAGCTCAGCAGAGGACGAAAGGAGGTCCTCCTTAGGTGCAGTACGGAGTCCCAGCATCACCCAAGGAAGCCTGTCGACCCAGCCGTCGCCCCGGAGATCGGCTTTAAGGGCAGCCTTCATGGACCGGTGAAAACGTTCACACAGGCCATTGGCCTGTGGGTGGTAAGCCGTAGTGCGGTGGAGGGAGACACCCAGCTGCTGAGTAATGGAAGTCCATAAGCCAGAAGTGAACTGGGCCCCCCGATCAGAGGAAAGGTCTGAGGGGACCCCAAACCGGGAGACCCAGGTGCCGATGAATGCGCGGGCCACCTCAGCTGTGGTAGTCTCCGTCAGTGGGACGGCCTCTGGCCAACGGGTGGTCCTGTCCACCATCGTCAGAAGGTGAGTGTACCCCCTGGAGGCGGGAAGGGGACCCACCAGATCAATGTTGACATGGTCGAAGCGTCTTTCTGGGACCGTGAACCGCTCCAGCGGGGCCTTAACATGACGATGGACCTTCGCACGTTGGCATGGCACGCAGGTGTTGACCCACCCACCAATGTCAACCTTCATCCTGGGCCAGACGAATTTCGCCGCAATCAGGCGCTGCGAAGGTTTCCTGCCTGGGTGTGAGAGGCCATGTATGGCCTCGAAAACTTGCCGTCTCCATGCATGTGGAACCACGGGGCGCGGCTGCTCCATGGACACGTCACAAAGCAGCGTTGTGCCGTCGTCACTGAAGGGGATGTCCGCCAACTGGAGGCCAGAAACTTCAGTCCTGCATGCCTGGATGTCTGGGTCCGAAACCTGATCCGCAGCCATATGGGCGTAGTCGATGCCGAGGTGGACAGCCCCGATAGTGGCACGAGAGAGGCAGTCAGCTACAGGGTTGTCCTTCCCCGCCACATGCCGAATGTCTGTAGTGAACTCGGAGATATAAGCCAGATGACGCTGCTGCCTGGCAGACCACGGCTCCGACACCTTAGCCATGGCAAAAATCAAGGGTTTGTGGTCCACAAAAACTGTGAATGGACGAGCCTCCAGCAGGAAACGGAAGTGCCTGACTGCCAAGTACAGAGCGAGGAGCTCTCGGTCAAAGGTGCTGTATTTTTGCTCACTGGAGCGGAGTTGTCGGCTGAAAAATGCCAGGGGTTGCCAAACCCCCTTGACCAGCTGTTCGTAAACGCCTCCAACGGCATAATCTGAGGCATCAGTTGTCAAGGCCACGGAAGCTTCAGGCACGGGGTGAGTCAGCATGGTCGCGCTCGCGAGGGCTTCCTTGGTGTCTGAGAATGCCTTTGACATTTCGTCGGACCATGCGATGATGTGCTTAGGGGTCTTGTCCTTGAGAGCCCCATACAGGGGTCGCATTAGGTGGGCAGCCTGGGGGATGAATCGATGGTAGAAATTCACCATCCCCAGGAACTCCTGTAAAGCTCTAATGCTGGTAGGGCGTGGGAGCTGCAGCACAGCGTCCACCTTTGATGGCAGCGGGACCGCCCCAGCAGTAGTGATGTGGTGGCCGAGGAAATCCATGGCAGGCAGTCCAAACTGGCACTTTGCTGGGTTGATGATTAATCCATGTTCCCGGAGGCGACTGAAGAGGAGACGGAGGTGGGATAGGTGCTCTGCCTTGGACGTGCTAGCTACCAGGATATCGTCTAGGTAGACAAACACAAAAGGGAGGTTGCCCAGCATGGCGTCCATCAACCTCTGAAAGGTCTGGGCAGCATTCTTGAGGCCAAACGGCATCCTCAAAAACTCAAAAAGTCCGAATGGTGTTATAACCGCTGTCTTGGGGACGTCCTGAGGGCTAACTGGCACCTGGTGGTATCCCCGTACCAAATCCACTTTAGAAAAAATAGACGCGCCCGCTAGATGGGCTGAAAAGTCTTGAATGTGTGGAACGGGGTAACGGTCAGGTGTGGTGACATCATTTAGACGCCGGTAGTCGCCGCACGGACGCCAGCCTCCGTTGGACTTGGGAACGAGATGGAGAGGCGAGGCCCAAGGACTGTCAGAACGGCGAATGATGCCAAGTGCCTCCATGGCTGCAAACTCCTCTTTCGCGATGGTGAGCTTGTGTGGGTCGAGGCGACGGGCCCTGGCATGCACTGGTGGGCCTTCCGTGGAGATGTAATGCATGACGCCGTGTTTGGTGGTAGCAGCCGAGAAGGTAGGTGTTGTGATGTCTGAGAACTCCAATAGAAGAGGAGAAAAATCGTCAGCCGGCGAGACAGCACTGGACAGCTTCATTGTGGCTGCGTCACTGCGCTCACATGACAAAGAGCCGAATGTCTCAGCGTTGACGAGTCGGCGGTTCCCCACGTCCACCAGGAGGCTGTTAGCGCAGAGAAAGTCAGCGCCTAAGAGGGGAGTAGACACTTTGGCCAACACAAAACTCCAGGTAAAACGCTGGTCAGCAAAACACAAACCCACAGTGCGCCTGCCGAAGGTAGCGATAGCACTGCCATTGGCAGCCTCAAGGGAGGGTCCTTGTTTCCCTGTTTTAATGTCTATTGCCGATACGGGCAGCACGCTCACCTGGGCACCTGTGTCACACAGAAAACGGCGGCCGGAGAGGGAGTCAGTGACGTACAGCAAGCCTGCAGAATGGCCGGCACCCACAGCTGCTAATGAGTGGCGGCCTGTGCGTTTCCCGACACACTGTAGTTGCATGGTGGTAGGCACTTCTTAGCTTTGTCCCCGAATTTCATATGGTAAAAGCACAACCCCGACGGCCTCACCCGTCGGGCCACAGCAGTAGCGGAGATGGAGAGTGGTTGGAACCCAAACTCATCCATGGTGGCTGTAAAACACTTCTTCCCAGCTGAGAAAAATATATCCGCTTCCTTGGCTAGCTGACGAAAGTCTGTTTTGATGGAATTAGCCATTGAAAAACGAACCTGGTCTGGTAACTGTTGCAGAAAAAGCTCTTTAAAAAGAAAACACGGCTGATGGTCGCCCAGCAGAGCTAGCATGTGGTCCATCAGTTCAGAGGGTTTCGTGTCACCGAGCCCAGGGAGAGAGAGGAGCTGGCGTGCACGTTCAGATTCAGACAAACAAAACGTATCTATGAGGTGCGCCTTCAAGGTAACATATTTGTGCTGTGCCGGTGGGTTTTCAATAAGACTCACCACTCTCGCTGCCGTTGAATTGGTTAAAGCTGCTACCACGTAGTAGTATTTGGTATGATCCACGGTAATATCCCTGAGGGCGAATTGAGCTTCAGCTTGTGCAAACCATGCGTTGGCATTTTGTTCCCAAAAAACGGGCAGCTTGAGTGAAACTGCGTTTGTTGTCATGTTCAAATGATCTCCGAAAACGTTCGAGAGAATGTCAGGGTCACCAATGTAGGAGTGACGGCAATAACTGGACGAAGTAGTCGGTTTGCCGGTAGAAAAACAATCATGTGCTTTATTCTCACTCTCTGCATGCGTACTGACAACAACAACATTCATCCATCTTTGTCCCACTTATATCCCGTCATATCACCCGCTAAGCAACCTGGGTGATTGAGTAAACACAAACATATCAACAGTGCTTTGTACAGGCTGGAACGCCGTGAATTACGAATACTCTGCTCACTAACGAGCGGTCACTACAATACGATCATTAACACCTTCTCAACATTGCTTCTCATAATGTACGACAACAGTAATCGGTAGCTGTATATACACCCTCACGTCTCCCTTCCTCGTATGCTAGAACCACTCGGGAACCACTCCGATCTACACCACCTGTACAAACAACGTAATGAGAGGGGACAACAAGAAATATAAACGGCTAACCCGGCTAGTGTTACAAACAGATTTACCTGTGGGAACTTCAGAGCTCCGGAGGGGATAAACCAACTCTCAGACGGATATGCCCACAGTGCAGTGGAGGCTGGTGACTTCCAGAATTGAGGAGGCCAATTTTTTTTCCGCTTGCTCGCTTCACTCGCGATGGAATGTTCCCTGTTCTTCTTATCTGTCTTTGTTAAAAATTATTAATTTGTGTTTGGCGGTACTGAAGGGATTGGGACACTCTCAGGATGGTGGATGAAGCAGCTTTTATTGCCTGCACAATGGGTCATCAAATAAACAAAACAATTGGCATGAATCTCTGGTCCGCCTGCAGCAGCTATTGTCCCTTCTGCTCAGGCTCACAACATTCACCACAACATACTACATACAATCAATGACATGTCAAAAGCACTCAAACACTATGTCAATCAGACACACAATATACAATTCAGAACAATACTTCATCCATTTCTAATATTTATCCTGCAGAACAGCACTCATACACGCGTGTGGCGGAAAAAGGTACTACACGTGGAATGCAACATGACGTCACTGACTAGCCATGCCCTAGCTCGCGAATGCTAGCAACACCACGAGTGGACTCTTACAAAATGCACCAAAACATAGAACTCAAACAACATTTGTAATAAGTTACCTGCACAATGGGTCATGGTCCGCCTGCAGCAGCTATTGTCCCTTCTGCTCAGGCTCACAACATTCACCACAACATACTACATACAATTATGAATTAGTAATATTAAAAATAAAACTGTTCAATAAATCCTAAATGTTGTCTACCTATTCGATGTATAAATCGCGCCAGAATCTCGCCGACTTCCGAGGTCATTTTAAGCAAAAGTATTTGGCCAAATGAGCTATTATTTTCAGGGATAATAGCCATGGGTGTTCTAGCGTGTCCTGCACTGAAGTGACTGGCGTTCATGTGATTGGACGAACAAAATGTCAATCTTTCAGCCCTGGACTCAATGCATGATGAGGCAAGGCCTCCTGTGCCCACCCATTTTCAGTGATTTGGCCAATCAAATATTGCCATGAGAAAAATTGCATTACATTGACTTCTATGAGAAACCACTTTCCGACAGGAGGCCTGGACTTTCCGACAGGAGGCCTGGCCTCCTTCAATAGAAACGGATAGGGATTCTGGCCTGTAGGTGCTTTACAATTGCAATATTGGGTTTTAGCCATGGAAAAATTCAGATTTATGAACAAAACGGAAATAATATTAATATAATATAATATGTTAAATAAATAAATAAATAAAATAAATATAATTATTGCTTTTTTAAATCTCTCTCTCTTCTCTCAAATTATTGGGGAGGCCAGGCCTCCTCCACCTCTATAGAGGAGCCTCCACTGCCACAGTGCGTGTTCCTGGTTCTTCTTCTTCGGCGTGTGGGTAGTTGTTTTCCTCTCCACTCCACCAGGCTCGGGGCCGAGGGGCTACCCTTTTACCACCTTTGAACCTGCACACTATTGCTCTCAGTAAAGAAAACCTTTATGTTATTATCTCCGTCTCGTTGATTACATACACCGCACCTGGACCCGACACAGTTGTACAGACACATAACTTTTATAGAAACGTAACACGTTCTACCACCCAGTATCCTTACATTTTCAAAATCACATCAGGATAAGCTAGTATAAGGCTATGTATAGTTTTTCTGTGTAGGAGGCAGGCTAATGTACAAGCGGCAGTAGTGGTATTTGTGTGTAAATAGCAGCTTTCCATTGTCAAGACTACTCTTATAGTAGGTAAAAAGTCACACTGTTCTAGTGTTAAAGGAAAGTCAACCTGCCAGGTGTGGACAATGCAGCTAATTTGGGCATCCGGCCAGGAGCATGAGACTGCTTAACCTGCAACATAAAGCAGATACAAACCACAGCCAACAGCCCGTATAGCCCGTCACACCAACCTCTCCGTTTTCAGTGTCTCAGAGGCTCAGACAGGGACGTTGGTCAGACCAAAATAGTTCTAACAGATCAGGCAGTAATGGCATTCATGGTGGGTCCTTTATGTGGAATATTATTAAGATCATTTTTATTCATAATATCTCCCCCAAATTGTCCTTGGGAGGGATGGGAGATTACTGTGGACCACTGACCCGTGAGTTGTGAATAAACATGAAAAACAATCAGCATCCATTTACAGGCAGAATGGCATTGATGTCCGGGCCTCCGGGGGACCTACAGAGGAATAATGAACTTGTTAAAAAATGAATTGAAATGAAAAATAAATGACATTGTCCTCCAACATTTCATCCTGTTAAAATATTTCCTCCTCATTTTCCCATTTCCCATGCTGCGGATATATATATATATTAGCCTACATGCTGTGAATACAGAGGGGGCCTCATTGTACCTTACTATGGAGTCTGTATCCTCAAAGAAATATGCAGCATATAGGCTACCAACGCCCAACACACTGTTCTCAGTCTTGTGTCCTTTTACTTTGCTGTCGATCATGAGGGATCAAGCAAAGATGTCGCAAGATAAAGGGGTACTTGCTGCAATTGCTGGCAGAGACAAACACCAAGATAGAAAGAGACTTCAGGATAGTGTTTGGCGTCGTCTGAGACTTTTGTTGGCAACAATCAATGCAATTTGCAGAGCCAATTGCAGAGTCCTGTGATTTCGCAACTATCTAATTGGAATCACAGTGGATGAAGTAGACGCCATGGTCCAATGGTTAGTATAGTATAAAGTATAATCATTTAATCATGTACGGACACTCAGCTACTGCACATCAGCGAGGTAGATTGACATGTCCAGCTAGCTTAATACAGCGTGTAACAGTCTTCTTTTATTTTCATTTAGTAGTAGTAGTAGTGTAGTTTTTGTGTAGTTTTTGTTTTGGTGTTCGGTGTTCGGTGGCGGTGGTCGGGGACGTAGCTCTCCGGTGTCTGGAGGAGGTGGCGTCTGTTCCTCACATACGTGGCATCTCCAGCCTGGATGTGGTATCTGTTGGGCTGTTCTCCAGCCTGGATGTGGTAGCTGTTGGGCTGTTCTTCAGGCTGGATGAGGAAGCTGTTGGGCTGTTCCCCCGGCCTGGATGTGGTAGCTGTTGGGCTGTTCTCCAGCCTGGATGTGGTAGCTGTTGGGCTGTTCTCCAGCCTGGATGTGGTAGCTGTTGGGCTGTTCTTCAGCCTGGATGTGGTAGCTGTTGGACTGTTCTTCCGCCTGGATGTGGTAGCTGTTGGACTGTTCTTCAGCCTGGATGTGGTAGCTGTTGGGCTGTTCCCCCGGCCTGGATGTGGTAGCTGTTGGGCTGTTCTTCAGCCTGGATGTGGTAGCTGTTGGACTGTTCTTCCGCCTGGATGTGGTAGCTGTTGGACTGTTCTTCAGCCTGGATGTGGTAGCTGTTGGGCTGTTCTCCAGCCTGGATGTGGTAGCTGTTGGGCTGTTCTCCAGCCTGGATGTGGTAGCTGTTGGGCTGTTCTTCAGCCTGGATGTGGTAGCTGTTGGGCTGTTCTCCAGCCTGGATGTGGTAGCTGTTGGGCTGTTCTTCAGCCTGGATGTGGTAGCTGTTGGGCTGTGATGGAGGATGCTGAACACCTTGACACCAAGTTGCACCAAGCCACAGTTTGACACAGTCAGAGCAGAGGTTTTTTCATATTATTATCATGTGTTTGACAATCAAATGTTGATTGTGTGTTGAAGTTTTGACAGCGAAGAGTACAGCCATTGAGTTGTATTCGGTTCGTGGGCAACATGCGTTCTCACTGCAAAAGAATCGCTCCGTGGAGCTGAGACCAAGACCAAGACCACCTTGTCTAGGCGGACTCTGTCCGGTTGATTTGCTACGGATCAGAGTGTGATTGCTGTGTTCACATATGCCCCAACAAACCGAATTAGGGGGAGGAACGCTCCCATATTCGGACCAACAAGCTAGGTGTGAATCCACCCGTAGTAACAAGGCCCAGAATGGCTTGGGTGATTGATCCTTTGTCTAATGAGAGTTCAGTTCATACTTCTTACAGTAGTACAGTACAATTACCATACTTTGTTGATGGATCAAGACGAAAATCTTAAAAATAAAATGTTAATCATATTCTATGGATGGTAAACAGCATAGTTTGAGTAGTTACAGTAATACTAAACACAATCTATAGGGCGAGAGAGAGAGAGAGAGAGAGAGAGAGAGAGAGAGAGAGAGAGAGAGAGAGAGAGAGAGAGAGAGAGAGAGAGAGAGAGAGAGAGAGAGAGAGAGAGAGAGAGAGAGAGAGAGAGAAACTGACAGTAGTCCTCTGACAGCAGTTTGCTCACCAGCTGCCAGCCGTCTCAGAGAGGCTACACAGACACTGAAGGAGCCCAGACTTATTAGGGCATTTTGGAAAAGGTCACACCTAAATGATTGAAACCTAAATTTTCCTCAACAGTGCTGAAGTCTAACCTTTCCCTTCCTGGCTGCGGATGAACTATATTACAACTATATTACTTTTTTTTTCCCCCTTGTAATGCTACACAATGTGAGCTGAAGAGGGAACATTTTCAATTATATTGGAGGAAAAGTATTTACGGAAAACCCACAGAAAATATGACCAATATGAGGGGTCCAATTTTTTTCTTCCTCTCTCCCTCTCTTGCGGTGTATAGTATTTTCATCACACAATATCAATTCGATAGTGCTGTTGAAAAGGGCAGGGGTACTAATAAGGACCAACTGGAAAATGGCAAATACCCTGCTGCTGCTCACACTGGTGGTGGAACGTGTGTGTTTGTGAGTGTGTGCATGCACACTTATATTTTGACTGAATATTCCATTATGGATTTCTAAGGATTGCTGTTTTGGTTTTGGCTCAAACCCCCCAACACTAGGTTAGGGCAAAGGCACATTGTACATTTCAGGTATAACAGTATGAAACATATAGCATTATAATCTAGTCTAATTTGCATTTGGGTAATCATTTGGCTCCAATTAAACTCCAAAGGTAGAACATTGTAATGTTAGTGTCAGGACAGGGAAGGGCTGCCCCGCGGTGGCGTAGCGGTCTAAGCACTAGCCACTAGTGCAAGCTGCCCACCGGGAACTGGGATCGAATCCCGGTCTCGCCAGACCCGGATATGGCCAGGGCACACAGGGAGCGGCATATTGAGCGGCCGCTCCCGAGGGCGGTATAGGACTATTTCCGGACAAGGATCCGTCGCGCAACACCGCCCCCTGGGTGCCGGAATAACGGTGTCGGGCTCGAGGAGCCAGTCAGCTAGTCTGCCTGGCGATCTCCTCTGGGGCTGCCGGCTACGGGGTCGGGCGGCGGATCCTACGCAATAGGCAGGGGATAATTGGATGCTAGGTTGGATTCAATTGGATACCAAATTGGGTGAAAAAGGGATAAAATCTGAAAAATAAATAAAAATTAAAATTAAAAAAAGGAAAGGGAAGGGCTGTGGACACAAATGTCCAGAGATATCCAGAGAGAGTGTAACCAAGACGATAGGATGAGAGAGACAGAGAGAGAGAGAGAGGAAGAAAGAAAGAAAGAGCAGAGGGAGCAAACAGGCAGGCAGGTAACTCTCAGATGGTTTGAAACTCTGTCTGTCACCTGTGAGCAAATTGAGTTGCGGCCACGTTCCCGGGAGCAGCAACAAGAGGCTTTTTGTCTTTTACATCTTGACAGTTCAGTTAAGAGCTAGGCTAAGGCCACAGAGGTGGCAGTCGCTGTGTCGAGGGGTATAGAGGTGTTAGATATCCGCCATCAACACCCTCCAATAACATCCTGGAGACAGCCAGGGCCATGGTGTCAGTGGAGATGTAGGAGAAAACAGCTGAAAGGCTTCCGGTCTCTACCAATCATGGATGAAGGCACTGCCTGTGCACCAACCATATAACAAAAACAGAGTTGGTTAAGGAAATTAACTGTTCAACAAACACAGATCTGATAAGTGAACATTTCATTGCATTGTGTTTGACCTATGTGACACAGTCTGATCATTTGGTCCGCATGTCGGCAATTATTTCATGTTCCGACTTTTCTTTTGAAACACGGAACTACGTTTCAACGGTGTTGAGAATCACAACACAAACTCGCTAGTCAAGCCAAAATACTGCAAGGCAATGAATTCAGTGAGTAATCCCCACTGCTACCTAGTTAACTATAACACTACTTTACATTGTTAGCCAGCACAAAACAAGCTGTTTTGTCACAAAACAAGCCGTGTTGGTTGACTAGCGATGTGTCATTGTATTCACATTTTTCGAAAGAAAAGTCTGATCATTACATCGGATCCAGACATGAGGACCAAAGCATTAGAATGTGTCGCATATTGGAAATGCTCTCTGTCCCCTCTGGATATCGGCACCTGTCAGTGGGTTAGAAGGTCCAATGTGCTAAGCACCATACAATACCAAGTGTTTTGTTTGGTACTTTTGAGTTTTCTGTTAAGATGCGTAAGTGACATTTTGTTTATAAAAGTTTCAATGTTTTGATTATGTACTCGTGGGAAAAAAATAAAATAATTAAAAATAAATAAATACATATGTAAAAAGGGTAGGCGCAATAAGCCATGCCTTCAGCCTACACCTTTTTGGTCCTGGTGTTACGCATTGTGACTGTATACATTTTTTATATCTGTATTATGAATTGTATAAGTTGAATTTATTTTGGGACCAAAATAGACATTCTCAATCAATCCCAAAAAAATCGATCAAAGTGAAAGAATAGGTCAGGACTATTCAATGATACTGCATTGCATAGTGCACCTCTTCACACCCACAGTGATGGATCGAATCGTGTTTGGCTTATTGGTATTCAAGAATAAAACTACTGATTGAAGATCTTCCCTTCGTTGTTGCCTTGTGCCATTTCAACCTTTCAATGTCAAATAGCAACCCTCCCTCCAATCACACAATACTATCTCCTTGTTCCTTGTTATGTCACCATACACAAGTGTAACAGCAAACATTCTTAGGCCTCGGTTCCTGAGAGTGCATAGCAGCACAAGACATAGGGCATAATAATTCAAGATTAAAGTCTCAGTAGTACAGGACATAAGTGACCGAAAATAATAGGCATAGTACAAGTACAAGACAAGACAGGTTACACTAGTGATAATAGAGAATTCAATAGTAAAGTGGCTTTGAGCTTAAGGTTACTGTAGTCCATGTACATGGGGTGAGCTAGGGGACTATACAGTACTCTTGTCTACAGTGGGCTTGTTCAGGCGATCAGGCTCTTGAACCAGCCCACTGTAGACCATTGACTATCTTCCCCTAGCTCACCCCATGCACATGGACTTCAGTAACCTTAATCTCAAAGCCACTTCACTATTGAACTCTCTATTATCACTAGTGGCACCACTAGTGTTACCTGTCATCGACCCCATGACAAACTTCTTTAAGCATCTGAGGTGAAAGAGGTGCTGCTGTGCCTTTTTCACCATCTATTTAGTATGCATGTCCCAGGTGAGGTCATCAGAGATATGGACGCCAAGGAACTTCAAACTGATGACCCTCTCTACGGCTGACCCGCTGATGGTGATGGGGCCTTGCTCCTGACCATTCCTCCAGCTCCTTGGTCTTGTCAGTGTTGAGAGAGAGGTTGTTCTCCTGGCTGCACTGAGCCAGGCGGTCGACCTCTCTCCTTTAGGCCGTCTCGTCGTTGTCGGTGATCAGGCCAATCACTGTTGTGTCATCAGCAAATTGAATCACTGAGGTGGAGCTGTGTGTGGCCACGCAGTCGTGGGTGTAGAGGGACTAGAGGAGGGGACTCAAGACGCGGCCTTGGGGGGCACCTCTGTTAAGCGTAGCCCATTCTCACCACCTGGCGTCGGTCCGACAGGATGTTCTAGATCCAGTCGCATAGCACGGGGTTAAGGCCTAGGTCTCTGAGCTTGGTGTCGAGCTTGGAGGGGACAATGGGAATGCTTAACTGTAGTCTACGAACAGCATCCTCACATAGAAGTTCCTCTTGTCCAGGTGAGTGTGGGCGGTGAGTAAATACAGAGAGTGATTTGTGAGGGGGGGAATTCTAATTCCAGAAATTCAAATTGTAGCTTCTATTTTTCGTCATGTAAACTGTAACTACTGTCACTAACCCGGCTCAGAGAAAGTGACAAAATAGGGAGACAAGTCGAGGGTAAAGGTAAATGATTATTTTATTAATAACTAAAGCAAAATAAGTAATTTAGAAATGGGATGTGATAGTCAGTTTTATCAGTTGTGTAGGGTGTGGGTGAGTGATCTGTATGTGGAATGTTGTAAGGGTGAAACAAAGGAACAAAAGGTTGCCACTAACAGAAGAGTTAAAAAAAGGATATCCTGTATGGAGAGAGAGAGAGAGAGAGAGAGAGAGACTGATCCCCAATGCACAACCTAAATAGGCACAGGTGTGCTACATCAGCCAATCAGGCCTCCTCTCCCCACTGCCATCCTGCAACACAATCAGAACAAGACAGCAGTGGAGGGAGGAGACCGTAACACTGCTTTTGCCAGTCCAAAGGAAAAAGAGAAGAAAGATGCAACAGACAGAAATGTCAAACCACTTTCGTCCAACAACAATTGCTGATTTCAAAAGACCTCAGAAATCATCAGGCTGTTAACACTGTAATAAGGCTAGACCTATTAACAAAAGAATATATCAGAAATAACATGAACAAAATGCTGTTCAGGGAATGAATGTACAAAAACGTATAAGAAGTAGGGATATACTGTGTCCCCCACTGGGGATAAAAGACTGAACAGAGGGAGGTATAACCATCAGATGTGACATTGTCCCCCTGCTGTGAGATGTTGTGTGACACATCACACAACAGTGTCACCTACGGCATCTGCAACTGGTTCTCCACAACCGCAGAGAGAAATGCGCTACAGAGAGTCGTGAGAACAGCCCAGAAGATCACCGGCGCCCCCCTCCCCTCTCTGGAAGAGCTGTACAACACACGCTGTCTCAGGAAGGCCTCCAAGATCTCCAGAGACCCAACCCACGCTGGGTACGAACACTTTGCCCGGCTGCCCTCGAAAAGGCGGTACAGGACCATGGCCGCAAGGACAAACAGACTGAAGCTCAGCTTCTACCCCAGGGCCATCCAGGCCCTGAACACAGCAAAGTCCTAGGTTCTGGGCCCTGGACAGTCTGGACGGATTGATGGCAGCTGCTGGATTGAAAAAATCAGGTGTAGTGCTGAGGCACAAATATGTACATTTCAAGCCTGCAAACTGCGACACTTTAAATGAATGTGCAATAACACTATGTGCAATATGACAACCCTAGTCGTCTTATCTGTACAGTATAGTATAGTGGATAGTGTACATAGCCTTTATTTATGTAAACCAGCTCCTTTCCCTTCTTGTTTTTTTTTCTTTTTTTTTTTCTTTCCTAGCACCAGGGGAGCCACCCCTCCCAAATTTCGTTGTTTGGTACCTGTACTATAGCAATGACAATAAAGACCATTCATTCATTCATTCATTCATTCATTCAACAGACATTCAAACCATGAATTGAGATGCCGTGGACAGCATTGCAACAGTGTTAGCTTCTCGACAAGAAGGCTCAACCTCCACTTTTCGTGCAACAACAATTGCTGATTTCAAAAGACCTCAGAAATCATTAGACTGTTAACACTGTAATAAGGCTAGATATATTAACATAAGAAAAAATAACAAGAAAAAGATAGTTGCTGGGTATGAATGTAACAAAAATGTATAAGAAGTGGGGATATACCAGTGTGTCCCACTGGGGATAAAAGAACGAACAGAGGGAGGTATTAACCATCCCCAGCAGGAAATCACACCCTGCGTATATAGATGTGTCCCCCCCGCTGTGTGCATGCATGCCCGTTTTGCCTTTTTATTTCCATCCCTGCTGGTAATGTGAGAATAATAACAGCTTGGGGCCTGATGAAATTGACCTTGGTGTTAATGAGCTTCCCACAGATAGAGGCTCGTTCTCCATGCCTGTTAATTGACACGGCCGCCCCGTTCCGTGCAGAGCCACTTACATGTGTCAATCGTAAGGAGGACTTCATCTCGGCCCACATCTGTCATAGCCATTTGTTCGAGCCACCATCTCGAGTGGTGGCTTCGTCTGCATTCTCATCAGGTTTAACTCAAGTGGTATTCATTTATTCCATCGTGGAATGCTTCCCTGGTTTTAATTTGTTTGCCCCACACACGGGTGCGTCTGGTGAACCAATGTACTTGCTTGATTGTGCTCAACACGGGAGAGCACGGCAGATTACAAATAATCATAAGGGGGGCTAACGTATGAGATGTTTTGCATGTCACAAAGAGGCTGTGTGTGTTTGACTTGGCTGAGGGGGAGAACAGTCCCTTCTTGAGACAAATGATGTTGTGTCTAATCCATCCATAAAACCTGCTTTGGATGAAGCAGTCACGTATGAATATTTTTATTTAATTTCCTCCCGAAGATATTGCATCTTAAATCTCGGTTTAATTGTGATATATTAAAAACACACACCATGCTGGCATTTTTCCCTTTTTTCGTTTTCCCTGGAATATCGATAAAACAATTCGGCTCTTATTCAAGACCATTTGAGGGGGGATTTTGTGGTATTGGTCTATTAGCTGTGATACTTGACTTGCTGTTAGAGGGGGGGGGGCAATGTGTGGGTGTGTTTGTTGTTGAATCTTTCATCCTTCCCAAAGCTCCATCCCATTGTTTTATTGGATTTGCAGTATACTATGCAATATACATATAATTCCATCAAAGGCTGTATAGTCCTGATGGCCATCGTAAAAACCCTCTTCATTTTGTAGGATGCCTGTGTGGCTTTCACCCCTGATACGCATGCATGGCATGCACAGAGTCCTATATTATCATACGTTAGTCATTATTTCACACCTATGCTGACACATAGCTTCTTGCAGTAGTGACCTTAACATTATAGAGACAACTTCATAGTTAGAGCCTAGTGTGTGTGTGTGTGTGTGTGTGTGTGTGTGTGTGTGTTTACAGTATGTGGTGTTTGTGTGTGAGAGTGGTGTGTGAATGCATAAGGAGTGCCTGTGTAGCCTGTGAAGTCAAGTGTGTAAAGTTCAACAAAAACATCACGGAAAGGCAATGACATTTTAATCGAAACAGCCCCTCCCCCCTCCCCCCCCCCCCCCCCCTCCTTGTAAAAATAGCATTGTTGACAGAGGCGTTTAATTTATTTTGTGCATGTTTCTTTTTCCTCCTGTTTATATCCCCAACCACTCATTGTTTCAGAGAAGACAAATGGCTTACTGCCTGTGTCGATGAAGGTCAAACTGTGGGCACAGAGGGGGGGGTGTGGCCTGGTGTGAATTAAGCAGAACTTTGCCATTTTTGTTTTATTCCTGTAGATGCTGTAGCATAATGTTAGGAATTGATAGCAATAGGTCAAATGGAGAGTATCACTTGGATTTCCTGGCTACTGTATATACACACATACGCACATACTCTAAGCATCTAGAATTGAAAGAAGACTTCAATTCAATGACTGCCAACATTATGTACAAAGCTACATTGATCCCTTTCAGAATTATTGTAACATACTATTAGAGTAGGAAGTGAAATGTGAGATATCAGGAATGGTCTTTACTTAAGAAACATTGCATCTAAAGCAACTACATTACTCACACATGATCATAGGAAATAGGAATGTAGGCTTTAAAAATCGACTTAATAATCTCTTTAGGAATCAAACCAACATTTGACAGTCCAGAGGCTATATGTAATACGAAGGATACTAAACTAAGAGGTTTATTTTATTGTATAATGTCAGATGTGGACAAGATAGACTTTTAGTTTTTATTTGACACACTGACAGTTGGTTTTATTAATTGTCTTCACATCAGATGTATGAAACATGTTCTTATCAGAGTACCGGTAAGTACTGTAGTTGAAACATTCCACATGATTATTTCTGATCTTACAAATATAAAAGACATATTTGGAACAAGGAAGAGGAGCCTGAACTCGCTGTCAGGCGAGTTGCCCGCTTTTTGGACTATGCTTTGAACATCAATCACAGGCTCTCACTGGGGGTAGTGTGTCTGCTCTCTACATCACTCACCGACTCCCTCCTGCCCCCAACGCTATGGTGCAGGACATTTTAATGCACTATCAAAGTCAGATTGCTCCAATCTGATGAGAGAAAATGGGTGGGGGGGGTGGGGGGTGGGTCATAGAATAAGGGTCATAGAATAAAGTCATAGAAAAGTCATAGAATAAGGGAATAGAAAAAGACAAAGGAGTGAATAGGCGGGCAAGTGAGAGCAAAAAGGTACGAGGGAGATGACAAGCACAGAAAAAGAGTGAGAGAGAGAAAGAGAGAGGGATGGGAACTGACAGTAGTTATTGCCTGCACACAATGTCATCTTGCATACAATCCAGTAGTTTTAGCCACGTACTAAAGCCACGTACTAAAGGCTACTTCACAGGCTACACAGGCACTCCTTATGCATTCACACACCACTCTCTCACACACACACACACACACACACACACACACACTAGGCTCTAACTATGAAGTTAAAGACCGTCATAGACTAAAGACCCATCTCTTCAGGTTACACCTTAACTGCTCCTCCTGAGAGATCTACTGCCCCCCAGCACTGCGTCTCCTGAAGACACCCGCTTTTCCCCTCTACTGTGTCCCTAAAAACTTCTATTGACCCCCTTGTACTGACTTTGGGCAATGTCACCAAGTGGCTTTATATATATAAAGCCATTTTAGGCCTACTCCCCCAATATTTATGTGGTTATATTTCAAGAACCCAGAGTACTTACTCCTTACGTTCCAATGACTGTTATCTGCTAATAACAGCAGTCCCCAAAGTTCGCACTGAATTCGGCAAGCACTCCTTCATGCACTTTGCACCCGCTGCCTGGAATTCACTACAGAGCACTCTGAACCTGAAGGAACTAATTTCTCTTGGAACATTTACAAACCTTGTGAGTAACTTGGAATCAGCCTCATATCGTTCTTGCTCCTGCTTTATATGAAAGTCCCATTATTTTACTCTATTGCTCTGACCAGATTGTATTTTGTCTATTTTTGTTGTTGTTGATTTGGTGTTGTTTATTTTGTAATTCTGCATTGTCTGTTTTAACTGTCAAAACTCGAGGTTTTAAGCTGCTGCCATGGCCAGGCTTCCCTCGGAAAAGAGATCATTGTGTCTCAATGGGACCGACCTGGTTAAATAAAGGCTCAATTAAAAAAATAAAAGGGTAAGGGTGGAGGAGGAGTGGTTGTCCAACTTGACGAGCTGGGGTCTGTTGGTTAGGAAGTCTAGGATCCAGTTGCAGAGGGAGGTGCTGAAAACAAGGTCTCTGCGTTCGGTGACTTGGAGGGGATGATGGTGTCGAAAGCTGAGCTGAAATCAATGAACAGCATCCTAGCATGATAGAATAGTAAAAGATAATAACGTTGTGTCCGTGTGTATGCATCTAATGGGACTCTGGTGGAGGGCATGTGATGTTTCGTGCCTCATCCGAACAGAATTCTCCGATCTCTCTCAAAAATATATTTCTGCCCGGCCATATCCAGTCCAGGTGTAGCTTGCACAGGAAGACCATCTATGGGGGGACGGACATCAGCGTTGCGCAGCAGCTGAAACTCGCTCTGCTTCTGCATCACAATGTCCACGACACACGTGACGTTAGAATTATAAGGTTCTATCTCCATTTTTGTCCAAATTTAGTTTTTTACATAATCTGATCCATTAGGTGTTTATTAATGCCTGTGTGGTGTTGTTTTTAAAATGTTGACATTTTTTAGTTAGTAGTTCATAAAATACTAAGGTTCCATCTCACAAAACATAATGGAATGTAAAAACTTTGACGCTCAATATCTCTGAACTACCCTAAACGCAGATAGAACCAATTCTAAACTCACGATTTGGGAGCACTTGGAAGTAGCCACAGACATGCTTATTCCAGTCGTAGCTTTCAACACACACTGTGCCCAGTGGCGTACCGCAAAATCCCGAGGCCCCCCGCGCAAGGTGGCGGCGGGGGGCCTTTCGCAACGGAGGTTAAAAAAACGTGCGTTTTTTAGAGTCCGATGCGTTATTGACGTTGCGAAATTTCACAATATGCACTCTACATTCTAAATGCTTGACTTAGCAAAAGGTACAAACAAGTGAGAGCAATAGCCTATAACTAAAATGGTAGACTACATCAGTAGAATGTATTATAAGTAGAAAAGTACAAGCTTTATTTCTTTTAACAAAGTGTGGTGTGCACAGCAGTGCGATATCTGATACAATCTGTAGACTCTCCGCTAAGGGTTGCCAGGTGGGATTGTGAATTTCCAACCTAACCAATCTAAAAACTTCTAAATCCACCAAAAACCAGCCCATCTGGCAACCCTGTCTCCGCTGCATCAGAGTCTACTTGTTGCGCAAAATAGGCCAGGATTTGTCAAATCCTTTGTTGGACATCTCGTTTCTTAAAGTCCTGGTATATTGTGGCATTTCTTTACTGTTTGCCATCTGGTCTAGGAATACCCAGGGAGACGCAGACAGCAGAAGTAGAATAGAAAAAGAAACAGCCATAACCATGCTGAATTATGTACCTGTATGATGCACTGACAGTCTGTGACTGTGAACCTGGCCGGACCCTGCCCTTCTGCCTGAGTTTGAGTATGATGCATTGCATTGCTGCCCAAATAAATGTTATTGTTTAGTGCTGTACGCTTTCGTGGTATTATAGTGTGTGAATTATCATCTGTATGTTGTTTTTCTTTCACTCGACTAACCGCCGAGATAATACTTGAGACATGTACTTCCGTAAACATTATTTATTTTATTTTATTTTTTTACAATATCGGACCGACAGTCCAACATATAGCGGCTATAATGTCCGAATAGAGAATCTACCTGTTTACACGATCCCAACTCTAGTACGGTCCTCTTTAGCATAGGATCCGTTAAATCAACTGGGAAATTGGCTCTGTCTGATGGATAGTGTTCACCTGTGGTTGTTGTTGCGTTCTCTAGATTAATAATAGCATCCTCAGACTCCTCGCCTGGTTGATCAGTGGGAGTGCAGCTAGTAGACTGGTTAGGTGGCGGGTCCTCGTTGTCGTCGGCCGGGTCAGCCTGCGCCATGGTGCAGTAACACTGGCCTCCACAGTGGTGCTGCTAGCAACAGGTGCCAAAACGACGTTTGTCCCTGACCCAGTGCTAATCGCATCCCTACCCGCGTTAGTCTCAGAAGCTGCATTGGGTAAAAGAAAAGATGAAATTTTTCTAAGGTTCGCTGAATTTTGTTCCTTTTTATAGGAAAGTTCCCGTTTTTGCGCACCGCTGAGGTATTTTCGCTTGCTCATTTTCCTTGTGTCTCGCTGCCAATTGAGCGTGTGACGTCAAAGTCATGTTGCTATTGGATACGGCATGTATATATTTTTTAAATATAGGCCTATATATTAAAATTAAGGTTGACACAATTAAGGGCCACTTATTTTCTTTGTTTTATATAAAAAATAAAAATAAAAAGTTTGTATCCAATGTTAGTGGGGCCCCCTAGTGGCTGGGGCCCGTCCGCGGTGCGTCGCTTGCGGGCCCGTCCGCTAGGCCACTGACTGTGCCATTCTCCAGTCCTACAAGCTGGGGGATGTTCACTTGCTTCACAGGATGTTCACTTGCCTCACAACCCTGGCAATGTCTGACAATGTGTCCACTCTGGTCTTTCTGAAGCACTGCTTGTACTGCTTGACCCGTCCAAAGCACCAAGCAGTCAGGGTCAAACTTGGTGTGGCCTGCAATAAGGAAGTGGAGGCCCAGCTTCAGGTGAAGGTTGTGCAAGAGAGATGCTAATCTGAATGATGAATGCAATAAAACCCCACCTACCCCCAACACACACACACACACACACACACACACACACACACACACGCACACACACACACACACACACACACACACACACACACACACACACACACACACAGGTGTCTGCAACAAATGTATTTATTCATTATGTTTTATCTTTGGCAACCTATTTCTTCCTCCCACCATCTATTCGTTTTGTAGAATTCTAAGTATAGGGAGAGGCATAGTCATGCCAAAAACCGGGAAATAAATTATTTCACAACAATATTTTTTTGGTCAAGGTTGCGAGGTTTCCCAATTCCCGACATGAGGACCTTTTCATCAAATCGTGCCACCTTGATGATGATGATGATGATGCTTACTTGGCTTGAACCATGTTTCATTGCTGCTCACAGCTATTTGTATTAATTCATCTGTGTTTACAAAGTTTAGGAGCCATTGTGCGTGAACTCTAAAAGAGGGTAGAGGGACAGAGCGAATGTGAAGGCTGTCCCTGTGGCAGGGGAGAGATGAATGATGCTGAGATGGAGAACGACTCACTCATAACGGCTGAACTGCTGTCCTTGTCACTGTGACACAAGTAGATGTTGAGATAAGATTTTTTAATGACCCCAATGTACTTTCACCGCCATGAAGGAAGAGCAGAGATGTGTGTGTGTGTGTGTTTGTGCGTGCGTGCGTACGTGCATGCGTGCGTGCGTGTTTGTGTGCTTGTTTGTCAACAGAGGTGAACACACCCGCCCAGCCCTAGCTGTCTTTCAGTGCCGACATTTAAAAGTGAAAGACAATAGAAAAGGATTTCTTTAATATATTTTAGATTAAAGGTTAGTCAGTCTGAAACATCACATCTGTTATGACCTCTCTGAGGCGCTCTGGGGGGACCGGACTAAATCTGGTGTGAGCTGTCACCTAAACAAATGGAAGGAGGGCAAAATAACCTCTCCCGTTATTGAGGGCCCTCTACTGTGAGACGTGGCGTCAGGGTGATAATGATACAAATGAACTCACGGAGATGAGAATGGCTTTATAGTGAAACAAGTCAATCAGAAAATGGGAAAAAGAAAATTGCAGAAAAACAGACAAACATGATTCCGTGCAAAACAGAATCATGGTTTTAACGCTTACACAAATGTAGAAAGGCAAAAATATTTTTTATGCGATCAGAATTTACTGTACACATCGGTTCGTTAGAGCTTACGGTAAAGTTCATAATATCTATTCATTCCCCCAAAAGTCAAGGTTCTTAACAAGTGTCAAAAGCCGCGAAACAACGGGAATTTAAAAAAGTCCCATTTTACATCACCACCCCATAACTTCACCTCCTGTATGCACTAACAAGGTTTTCCAGTTTTTGATACCTACTATAGTACTGTATGTTGTTCTATCTACTAACAAGTACATGTTTTCTCCCCAAGATACTGATTTATGTTTTGTAAGACAACATTCAAGATTGTTTTATTGTCACACAACCTAGGTTTTTTTTTCTCAGTACAGCGTGGTGGGCAACTCTACATTCGCTTACACATGCCTTCAAGAGGTAACCTTGTAAGGTTATACAAGCGTTACATAATATGCTTTCCTATCTGTAAACCTTCCTGATATTAAGCTCACTAGCCTAATTATCCATACATAGTGTCAATATTTTCCTCGACCTGTTCTATCAATCACTGTACAAAGAAAACACATTGTGAGCTATGGGTAAAACATATTATATTTTTAATGACACCCAGATGACTTAGTGTTTACAAAACTGCTTTGTTTATTGATTGATCCATGCGTCCATTCAGCACAGCAGCGCATTCGGCAAAGCAGTAGGTGTTTGTTGTTGCTCCATCTTGCTGCAGCTCAGAACTTTCACGTTCATTTTCATTGGTGAAAACAGTATAATAATAACACACACACACACACACACACACACACACACACGCACGCACACGTCTTCTTATTATCCTTTCTTTTGAGGGTGATTACTGCTTAAGCATCACTTTTGAGAGAAAACAGGTTGATGAGCCTCGATTAATCAATATTCCCCTAGTACCTAAGCACAGTGCGATGGACTAAACGCTCTCATTTGTAACCTTTTTACAATGCCCCTAATGTCCGCCTTGGAAGATCACCTTATTGATCCAATGAAGGAAAAGCTGGGGAGCCACAGTAATTCTGTTTCCCCCCACATGAGCGATCTGCAATTTTCACTGAAATAGGAAAGGTCCCCAGGATCAAGGCAGAATAGGGTATATACACACACACAGCTAAAGAGAAAAACCTCGCTATCAGCAGGGCCCGGAGGGGAAACCATAGCGCAGACTATCCATTGTGAACCAATGACTGTTGCAAGCCATCATAGGTGCAAATGAGCCATTATTCTCTGTGAGAATGGGCTTGTTGGCCAAATAGGATCAGAATGCTGACTACGTCCCAGTAGAAGGAACATGGAGATGTGACACTAAAGCTAGCTGGGGTTTAGGGAGTTTGCACCCTGCATGGTGCTTGATGAAATTATACATTTGTCCTTTTCTTGTTTGTTTTTCCCCCCACTCTATCCTTTCCCTTCTTTCCCCCCCATATCTCGCTCTCTTTTCTCCCCGAGTGGTCGCATTTATATAGGTGGAGCAGCAGCGGCAGAGTGATTGAAAAGCTGTCCTGTAGATCAGGGTGGTTTGTGGGGCCTGTCTGTGCTCTAATCCATCCCGCGGCCCCACAACGCCGGCGGAATATCAAACAGGGTCAGCCCCGTTAGACACAGAGGGAAAAGAGGGGTGGGAGAGTGGAAGGAGAGAAGGGAGAGATGGAGAGAAAGATCATGAAATAAAACGAAGGGAGGGTGAAAGAAAGAAAGAAAGAAAAGGAGAGAGAGCAGAGAGGATAGAGAGGGAGAGAGGGAAAAATGAGGGAGTGAGTGAAAACAGCTCAATGGGGGTCTGGCCATAGCAGCGAATGGAAGAAGAAAGAGGCAATTCCTACAGTCTCACTCCACTACTTTTCTTCATTTGACTCTGATTAGCTTTGATAATGTATCTGTGCCATTATGCCGCTAATAAAAAAGAGGCGGGTGGCAGAGGGGGCGCGAAGTAATGGGGTCCCGCGTCCTCCGTCTAAATAAATTCAGAGGTGACATGTTCTCAAGGGGATGGGCTGCATGGGAAGTGACGCGCAGTGTAAGCGTGTGAGCCGCCCCCTTTCCCCACCAGGTCAAAGGGGTCAGGACATTTCATTGTTTTTCCCAAAACAGCAATATTTCTGGGTCTCAGGAAATGTTGTTCTTGCCTCCATGGAGGGGAATAGTGGATGTCAAGAGACACTGAATTTACTGTTACTGTGACCACCCCATATTAGCATACAATGACCATTTTCCAGCAAAAACCCTTTTATGTTTCCTGTTTTGGAATGTCAACAGATTTCACTCGAACAACACATTTTCTATCCATTTCGTTTTGTTTTAAATGCGAAATAAAATATACATATATGTGTATCTGTCTTGTATTACAGTTTAGCTAAACAGTTTAGCTAAAGACAGGCTGACACACTCATGGACTGAACTGCGAACAAACCCAGTTACCTAGCTATGGGATTTGCTTAAAGTCAGACAAAACGTTTTCATTTCAGCCATGTTGCGAGTGGAATGCAATAACCAGTACCTCAAAATTATCTAAAATTTCAGGATTTCTCCAGATCAGTGTTATCAGTAATACTCTGGCTGGCTATTTCTCACTCAATTAATGGGAGTTGAGACACTCAGCTTTTCAAGAGTGATCAGAACTCCAAATACGCTTAAGCGAAGCGGCTGAACATGATGGAGCAAGTCACATACTGTATGTTGAGTTGCATGGTCCGGTATGTCCTACCTAAACTACCATTGCATTACTGCACCGCTGACATACATGGGTCACCCCTCATCTACACCTCCATCACACCTCACTGCAGCAAAAACTCCTCAGTCCCTTACCTTGCCCTGCAGCAACAGCAACTTTATAGAGGACAACACAACAATGGAACCAGGATGTTTCCTTTCCGGGTTCATGCGTCTAACAGGGGAGAGCTTGTTTCTCCTCTGCTTGATCTCCAAGCTCTCTTTTCTCTCTGTTAATCCAGACGGTCGTAGGCTACAGTAGCACAGCACCACCAGGCCCAAATAGCCAACCACAAATGAAGGTCAGGGTGGGGTTGGCTGGAGTACTGACAGGTTTATAAATGGCTTTTTTATGTGATATATGTTCACTGAACTCCAGGGCAGCATTGTTTGGACATTGTTCTTTTTTTGTTGATTTTTGTTAGTGTTGTTTTATTCCTCTTTCAACCCCAACCAAGAGTCTTTGCTCAAGAAAAGCTTACCTCTGACGTATTTCACAGCATGATGAAGAATTGTAACGTTTTTTGTTGCGAAAAATGGAATTCTAGGAGAATGTGTCTCTAGCCTACAACACGTCCAATGATCCTGAATGGTTAGAACTTAGAATGTCACCACACTCCATAAAGAGGAAGTGCAGTCATTACAATGACAGAAACCCTTTCCCTGATGCACAATCAGAAACCCTATTCCTGAGGCAGAAATCAGATGTGCCACGTGAATGTTGCGTAGACGGATTTGGTGACATCAGTCATTGTGATTTACATGTGTTAAATGTGTCTGATTCAAAGACAGTGATCGTTTCATCTTCCATTGTCTATGGTGATCAATGTCCCCCTCTCTCAGCCCGGAACAACTAATCATAGTTGACAGCTAATTATAGAATGAGCATGCCTGGTGGGCGTGCTGAGAATAACGCGCCTCACCTGTTGTCAATTCCTTTGAATGAACTAAGATGGCGGCGCGTGTTCACCTAGTGATTGCTTGCCTACTACTCTCATATCTGTTTACCCAGTACAGCCTTGCATACAGCTCTTACAGCCGGCAGGCACTACTGGAGATACAATCTAGCCTCACAGTCTCTGGATTCAACAATCTCCAACTCCCCCATGATATGACGAAAACATCGCGGACAGCACTACTTCCGCACCGGCGAGAAGGGTACGAGGCCGACGCGGCGGCGTTCGGGCCAAACACCAGCTGAACCCACACCGGCCATCACTACCCAGTATGTTTCTCGCTAATGTTCGCTCACTAGCGAACAAAATGGACGGAATAAAACATCGGATTACTTCACAAACGCACAAACATCATGATTTTCTCGGAGACTTTTTTTTTTTTGTCTGTCTTACATGTTACGATGAATTGAGAATCAAGGACCCCAATTGAAATAAGCCAGTGGCTTTCTTGGGTTTTTATCCTGTTAGTTGACCTTGTATGTAATATGTACTTTCATGTACCTACTTCTGCAAATCTTCTAATAAAGTTTTCAATCAATCAATCAAAACCTGGCTCAACGACAGTATCCCTGACAGTGTGACTGTGCTGGAGGGGGGAGCATGCCTATGTTCCCCGGGTCCTATGTTCCCCGGGTCCTATGTTCCCCTGTTCCGCACTTCCGAAAAAGGGTTCTATGTTCCCCGCTTCCGAAAAAGGGTTCTATGTTCCCCGCTTCCGAAAAAGGGTCCTATGTTCCCCGCCTGCCGTTGTGTCAAGCGACCTCATGTGTCGTTATGTGGTACTGCATGAGAGTTCGATTTTTTTTTTTTTTTTTTTGTTTTTTGGGGGGGGTCTTAAGATGACTTGGAAATAATGAAGAACACAATGAATGTCATAGTATTGTCTCAGCATTTTATATAACTCCCTAGATAGATCATTTTCGAGATGGAATTGAAAATCTTATATTCCTAAAAGAACACCAGTGATATATATATACACATTATTAAATATTTTTTCTATATTTTTGTCAAACGAAATCAAATAAATACAGTAGAGATATCAATCCAAAATATAGGCTTTTATTGCAACCAACAACAACAACAAAAAAACTATGTTTGTGCAAACATGGTGTTTGTTTCCAAGACCAAGCATCAAAATGCCAACCTATGGGACAATACTGTACATCCCATTGGCAGGACGTCACGTAACAGCGCAGTGTGTCTCTAGGTTACAGTGTCACATATCCCATAATATAATCCCTAAGTAACTAGCCAGTTTTCGTAGCACAGTGAGTGACGTCTTCGAAATCGAAAACACAGGCTATAGTGAGACGCGCGTCAAAAAAGGCTCACAGGCGGAAACTACATCCCGAACGATAGTTCCTCCCTAGGAAATATTAGTTCCCACTTCACACGAGATAGATAGATTAGATAGTTTGACTGTGTGATAGATAGATAATTTGATATTTTGAAAGTGTGATCGATCGATAGATAGTTTGATTGTGTGATAGATAACTTGATATTTTGAAAGTGTGATAGATAAATCGATATATCAATAAAGAAAAGAGTGTAAAAAGAAACAACTTGCATTGCTGTCATGCTAGCATAGTGGTTAAGGCTGCGGACTGGAGTTCCAAAGGTTGCGAGTTCGAGACTTGACTAAGTCATTCATTTTTTTTTTTTTTTACATTTAACCGAAGATTTCATGCAAAGGTTTCAAACACCATTGTAATCGTGTCAGTTCTTGTAAATTAGCCTGCACCATAATTTTATAGCCTACAATACTTTTTTAGATGAGATTTTAGATTAGATTCAGACAACGAAATGCAGTAAAAAGTGCGCCTGAAGAGGGATTCGAACCACTGATATAAAATGACGATTAAATCCTATGGCAGCAGTCAATACCACTAGGCCATTGTGGCGATATGACGGTTTGTAGCCTGCTGCGGATATCACCACAGTAGTAATATTCATTTATTAAAATATGAACATATAACAATAACTGGGGCTAGTATGACCTACGCATTTAATCGGTCAGCAATTTCTTGCCAAACCATTTCCCTCGCCTTGTTAATTGCGGCAGTATTGCACTATTTTACATCTTATTTTTCCGTCTTCATAAAAATCAATAATTCGGAATGCTGCGCAAATGTAGTACCCCTGCAGAGTGGAGTATCTTCATTTCGACAGATCGACACTTCAGGGCTATTTATGTCTGCGTGCACGCGCCCATATCGAAGATTTGTAAGCCTGTCTTCTGTGAACACTGATGACACAAGGCTGATCCTCGTTCGAGGAATCACCTGAGGCTTGATTTCCAATCTCGAGTTCCCTGAGCGCCGCTATACTGATCCACCTTTAGTGGAATGACCCGCTGATTAGTCACTTTTACAACGAGGTATGACTTGTAAGGATCATGCATTTGTGGAATGAGCAACACAGCTAAACGTGTGGGTAGCGGCCCAACATTTGCAATTGTATGCATGGATTAAAGAAATATTTTTTCTATATTTTGGTCAAACGGAATCAAATAAATACAGTAGAGATATCAATCCAAAATATAGGCTTTTATTGCAACCAACAACAACAAAAAAAAAACAATGTTTGTGCAAACATGGTGTTTGTTTCCAAGACCAAGCATCAAAATGCCAACCTGAGACAATACTGTACATCCCATTGGCAGGACGTCACGTAACAGCGCAGTGTGTCTCTAGGTTACAGTGTCACATATCCCATAATATAATCCCTAAGTAACTAGCCAGTATCCGTAGCACATAGAGTGTGACACATCCTCTTGCACACATCAAATCCTCGGGGGATCCTGGCATACAGAGATGTAGTCTCTTTCACTCTAGTGTTTTAGTAGTCAAGCACTAATAAGGAGAGGCCTACTGTTTCACTGCTGAAACCTGGTAATCCTGACACATGAGCTCTAGTGCAATTATCAGTCCTAACTCTGGCATCACATATATTGTAATAATAACTATATGGCTTACTAAGTAAACAGGTCCATATAAACTGGAAAGGTACAGACATCTTTCAATAACAAAACTATGGTACAGCAATAACTTGGCAAAAACAAATGAAAGAGCTAAATAACATGTAAACAATGGCATACATGATGGCGTAAACAATGGCGTACAGCTTATTCTAACTAATAATAACAATAATAATAATAATAACAATAACACAATTAGGCCAATAACAATAATAATAACAACAACATAGGCCAAAGTGCTATCAAAATAAATGTGGAAATCTAGCCCATACGGACGCTACGGCTGACAGCCCTCCAGTACGAAGCCAGATCTCTGTGGCCCTGCATGTACTGTCCTTTCAGCCTCAGTAGACGGGCCTCCAACTCCCTCCACTTCCGTCTCCTTGTTGGGGGAGCGTGGCCTCTGTCTGCCATCCCCAGTTTACCCTCTGCAAGCGTTTGCTGATCCTTCAGGTGCCGAAGGAATTTCCAAAGTGAAGGATGGCGCACTTGGACAGCATCGTTCAGAGTACGATGATAAGCTAGAACAAAAATACAGAATTATAACTTATTAGCCTATTAATGGCCTATTAATGTGCAAACTGGTTCTACATCTGCAGGCTGATCTACTAACGGTGTGCAGTGAGGATTGTTGATCTTTCCAATGTAGAAGATAGCGGGCCTTATTTGAAGTATATCTCAACTTCCCCTGTGTGTGAACTTCAATTAGTATTCGTTATTTGGGATCTTAGTAAATCAGGCCCTAAATGTTATTAGTTTGGCATGAACATTTTGACATTGAACATTTTCCCCTCTGTGTCTCCTCCTTTCACAATTTTAAATCCTTTCTTAATCCTTTCTCAATCACGGTGCCCGCCCATGATTGGACTGATGTTATGTCCATCATCATTAGCGCGCCTGTACGTGGCAACTCGTCCACCTGTTTAAAGAGCCCTCCTGTCCTCTGCTGTGTTTGATGTTTCGTTAATTTTTGTTTCGGCTCATAGTTAAACCTCGATATACGCACAGGCCCAGAGGTGATAGGATAAGAATGAATTAACCCATAATTAGCAGACAATATTATATTAACAATATAAAATAATTAACTTAATACTTCAGATTTAGTTATTAGATGAAATTATATATTTTTTGTTCAGATCTGTCATTGTTACACTTACATTCAACATGATTATTGGTCCTTTGCTCCATGTTTCTTTCGAACACATTCCACATCGCTGGTGGGAAGGCCGCTCCAGGATGGACATATGTGTTACGAACATACGCAAGGAAGTCTTGTAACTCAGGGTGGTTCATCAGGGCACGCCTGGTGTTTCTGTGGTTGAGGAGAAGATCAAAATTGATCTGGACCAGAGGCAGAGGCAGGTGTCCTAAGGCCATCACCTTGAGATGAGATGAGATGAGATGAGATGAGAGATGAGATAACGTTTATTGCCATTTATGCATACACATTAAGCATACACATATAGGAATTTGATTTGGCGTTACAGTAAGAGCATTTCTAAATGCAATGCAAACAAAACAACACAGGACAGACAGCAGTGCAGACAGAACACAACAAACCTTGCGGATGACTTCTGCCAGTGGATGGTCATGACGGAATGGACCAGCCAATCCAAGTGCCTGTACCCTCTTCCACAAGGCTTGGTTGAAATGGAAGTAGCATCCTCCGATTCTGGCTTGTGGCAACTCCGTTTCAAGAGCAGTTTTCAGCGCTTGCTCAAAGTCACAGATGACTTTACGCGGACGCCAAAGGTGGTGGGTGATTCTCCTGAGTGACGTTTTGACACACTGGAACACTTGTCGGTAGTGTCCAATTGTACGTTGCTCCATGAGGACATGTACAAGGGGGACAACAAAGCCATGAATGTCCCCGAGTATAGTAAATACTTGGTTGTATGGGCGTGGGCACGACTTGAATGTAGCATCCATGTATAATGTCCTGCAGTGTCGCAGCTGTCTCAGGTTGTCCTCTGTGGAAAACACTGCTATGCCCCACTCACTGTCTTGGTGCAGGAGGAAATGGTCTCTGCCCCATGTCTCAGCCCATTGACCGTCGATCCTTACATCATCAACGGTAGCTGGGACGGGAGGGATTACTGCAGCTCTGGCTCTGGCCATAACAGACCTAACTGAGGAGAATCTTTGAGGAGGTCGCCCGCGACCTCCACGCTGGATGGGACGGCCCCGCTGTAGACCTACGCACTCAGCATCGTAAATGCGTTTGATTGGTACTGTGGGTTCTCTCACCACCTCTCCAGTAATCACTTGGCGAAATTGCGCATTGTTCACCATTTGTGTATCGGGGGCATGCACATGTTCGCGGACCTCCCGAACTTCTATGTTGGGATTGACCCCCTCTACATCAAAGATGTTTGTAACAAGAACTGTCCGGCAGTCTTCTCTCCAACACCGCCACCGAATATTCTGTAAATTTGTGCGGTGTTTCTGGTACCTAAAGTTCTCCAGAACTAATATTTCCCCCCCTCGGTCTCCAGTAATTATTTGAGCCATTGTCACTACGCATGTGTTACGAACATACCGGTATGTGAGGAAGTCTTGTAACTCAAGCTCAATTACGATTGACCTTAAAACAATTGATAGGGGGTGTTACGCCCTCTGGTGACTCGGAGTAGAAGGGCGCAACAGAGACACACTAAATATCAGAGTGCAACATTGTCCCCTGACACATACAAGTATATTATATCAATGTGTTTCTATGCAGTATCAATAGCATCTAATTTAGATTTTTTATTTTAGTTGTTTATCTAAAGAAAATAATATTTTAAAATAATGAATTATCTAAAACAATACATTAAAAACAATCTAAATGATATGCTACATTTAGCATATCATGCTACAATGATATGTACATTTCAAGCCTGCAAACTGCGACACTTTAAATGAATGTGCAATAACACTATGTGCAATATGACAACCCTAGGGTACATAAGGTTGCCGAGAATAGGAAATGTTAGAATAGGTATAGCATAGCATAGAGTACAGCACAGTGTTTTATTTGTACAGTATAGTATAGTGGATAGTGTACATAGCCTTTATTTATGTAAACCAGTACTATATCAATGACAATAAAGACCATTCATTCATTCATTCATTCATATTATCAATAGCATACCCCTTTTATAATTAGCATACTGAATTTCATTCTCAGATTTGATATAAAGACTATCAGAGTTGGGTCATTTGTGAAGACAACCCCAACCCAACTCAACTCAACCCAACCCTACTTGGTGAAGACAGGAACCACAGGCAACCGGTGAAAATCACAGGCATATGGGCTACCATGTCAGGTAAAATAGTCTTACTGAAAGACCTTGTATAAAAAATATTGATGGGAATCTATAGCCTACCTTAATACTTGATGTCTTTTATTTTCAGAGAATCCACAGCTCCTGTTTGAAGGGACCGTGTTCCTGCCACTCCACAGAGAAGATCCCCTGACAGGCTGTGAAGAGTACAAGGAGGGAGCAAAGCTTCTCTTGCACCCTCAGCCATCACTGACACCCTCCTGTTCCTACATCATAAATGTGTTTGGGAACCACGAATAGAGCAGATTAATGTATGAATAGAGCAGATTAATGTCTGAATAGAGCAGATTAATGTCTGAATAGAGCAGATTAATGTATGAATAGAGCAGATTAATGTGTGAATAGAGCAGATTAATGTGTGAATAGAGCAGATTAATGTCTGAATAGAGCAGATTAATATCTGAATAGAGCAGATTAATGTATGAATAGAGCAGATTAATGTCTGAATAGAGCAGATTAATGTCTGAATAGAGCAGATTAATGTCTGAATAGAGCAGATTAATGTATGAATAGAGCAGATTAATGTCTGAATAGAGCAGATTAATGTATGAATAGAGCAGATTAATGTCTGAATAGAGCAGATTAATGTATGAATAGAGCAGATTAATGTTTGTCCATCAACGTCGAATTCTGACGTCTGCCGTGTGAGACCAGGCTGATTAGAGTTAGTAGATTTGTGACAGCCCCCCAGTGTGTCTGAATTGGAGTCCTAGTATACTGTACTTCCAAATGGTTTAGCATGGGGGGTTCAGTACTAGATTTGGGCCGAGGTCCAATAGTGTCCTACCTACAAAAGGTTTTGTACATATAATCATTTTGTTCATATAATAATGTTGTACACATAGTAATCCACAGTATGATTATGTATTTGTGTATGTTGTTTAAAAAAAAAACAATAAAAAAAAAACTAACAGTATAATTATGTATTTGTGTATGTTGTTTAAAAAAAAAAAAAAAAAAAAAAAAAAAAAACTCATGCAGTACTACATAACGACACCTGGGGTCGCTTGACACAACGGCAGGCGGGGAATATACGGAAGCGGGGAACATAGAACCCTTTTTCGGAAGCGGGGAACATAGAACCCTTTTTCGGAAGTTTTCGGAAGAGGGGAACATAGAACCCTTTTTTTTTTTTTTGCTAAGAATCCGGGGAACATAGGACCCGGGGAACATAGGACCCGGGGAACATAGGGATGACCCCCTGGAGGGTCGCGGCGCGGATAGAACTGCGGAGGTGACAGGGTAAAACGAGTGGTGGAGGTCTGTGTATTTATGTTAGCAAGACGTGGTGTACTGACACTGACACTGTTGAAAGCCACTGCTCCGCTAATATAGAGTACCTGATGATCAAGTGTGCACAGTTTTACCAGCCTAGATGGTTTACAACTATCATGGTCATTGCGGCCTATATTCCCCCAGATGCCAATGCTAAGCTAGCAATGAAAGAACAGCTATTAGCAAACAACAAACTGCACACCCAGATGGCGTCTTTATTGTCGGAGGGGACTTCAACCACTCCAACTTAAAGTCTGTACTCCCTAAATTCTACCAACATGTCTCCTGTGTCACTAGAGGAAACAAAACTCTCGACCATGTGTACACAAACATTGCTGATGGTTACAGAGCCACCCCCCTTCCCCACCTAGGACAGTCTGATCATCTCTCATTGCTCCTAATCCCAAAGTATACACCCTGCATCAAACGGATTAAACCTACAGTGAGAGTGTGACAGCTAAAGTCTGGCCGAAGGGAGCAGACTCCACATTACAACACATATTTCAGGCAAATTGGTGGGGGTCCAGGTCGGTTGGTAGAGTGTTGCAGATCTCGGCCTTGACATTGTCATGATGGGTGTGAGAGCAACAGGGTACCAGGCATTTAGGCACATCACACTGTGATGGAGAAGTCTTGGAAAGGGCAGGCTTTCCCCGAGGAGGAAGAGTAGCTCAGTCTTGTTACAGTTGAGTTTGAGGTGGTCGGCTGACATCCATGCAGAGATGTCAGCAAGACACACAGAGACAGGTGTTGTTGCATGTAAGTCAGTAGGGTCAAAAAATCGATTTCCCGATTCTGAATCGATCTTCATTAAATGAGCGATTATCGATTCATAAATCCCGAGATCGATCTTTCTTTCTTTTTTTTTTTTTCTCTTTTTTTTTTTGCTTGCAGCTTCAACCCGCAACGAGATCTCGTGGCCAGATCTCGCGCTACAAGAATTTATCATATCTCACGCAACGTGAGGTCTCAACACTAAAATCTAAAAACATGGCGATGGCAGGGACACTCAAGTCACCACCAGGCTTAAAGTCAGATGTCTGGGATTTAAAAAATGTGACGATAGAGACGAGCTGGACAAAAGCAAAGTCATATGTAAATAAAAAGTACATTCATGTAACTGCTTTGGAGTCAATTCATTGATATGTTTAACAATGCTACATGTTATAGGGTTCCTTGAACCATTTATAGCATTAGTTCGGAGAATCTCTTTCATATTCAAGCAAAAAATGTATATTGTAACTAGATCGAATCGGAATCGAATCGAATCGTGAATCGAATCGAATCGGGAGCTGTGAATCGGAATCGAATCGTTTTGGGAAATCAGTGGCGATACCCAGCCCTATAAGTCAGAGGGGGAGAAAGACTGGAAGAGTTGACTCTCCTCTGCGTAGCGGTGGTAAGAGAAACCCGTGTGAGGAGATCAACGAGCCAAAAGACTTCGTATAGATAGAGAACAGTAAGGGCACTAGGACAGAGCCCTGCGGTACCCCAGTGGTGAGGGCTCGTGGAGAGGACAACGATCCTCTCTACATCACCTGGTAGGAGCGATCAGCCAGGTAGGAAGCAGGAGGCTTCTGATTTGGATACAGTCATATTTTCTTGTGGGGACAACTTCTTGTATTCCATCTTGAATAAATCCCATGACTCCCTGCGCGTACCCATGTATGTCATCATTCATCTCTCGGTAGATCCCCCAGACCGCGATGACTAGGTAATCTTGGAGTACAGCGTCTGATTCGTCAGACCAGCACTGGATTGTTCTCACGCAAGCTTCAGTTTGTGCTTGTAGGCGGGCAGAAGCAGAATGGAGAAGTGGTCGGACTTACCAAATGGTGGAGGAGGGGTTTGTAGGCATGACGTAGGGGGGTGTAGCAGGGGTCAAGAGTATTTCCCTGTTCACGTTGAATGTTGGCTAGTAGAATGCTGGACAGTGGAGCACTCTAGCTCTGCGCCCTCTTTGCCGCCACCTCTGGCACTTTCATCATACTGGTAACGTTATTGTTTGGCCAGTGTCTGGTACGATTAGGGGTCCCAGTGTAAAAACTCTGGTTTGGGGTAAGTGGTCGTCAAATCTCTCATGTGCAGTAGTGTGTCTCTGACATACCTGAGATAGTTTGTCTCTTTAGAGGGTAAAATAACACAGTATAACAATAAAATAGGCTTTATCGGCTGGGGCAGAGTTCCAGGATTGGAATATGGCTTCAGAAAATAGGGTACGCAGTGGTGCATAGACCATAGTGAGATGTCAAACCGAGTCGACTTGAAAAAGCAGTACAAGACAGGCAGTGCAACAACAAGGTTAAATTCTGTTTTTCTGAATTTGAAACTTCTCTATCACATCTGAAATACTGGAAAGTCCTACTAATGAATGGTCCGTTCTCATCACAGAGACTATTATAGTGAGCGTTGTATAAGGGTCTTTAGCAGTGTTAGAATCTAGTAGTCTGGCTCACCGCAGGCATCTCTGCATGGTCTCTCCGCTGCGTCAGGATTGTCCCCCAGGCTGCAGTCGCGTGGGACAAACAAACAACCGTAAGAGTGAGTCACACTCACACATTTGGCAACAATCCCTTTCCTTTAGTCGTGCTATTATAGGGCGATGTTACATTTGAAGCTGAACCAGTCACTTACAACCCAACCAGCCTACGGACAAGAAATATACAGTATATATACATCGAGTATATATTTCTTGTCCGTAGACTGGTTCGGTTGTAAGTGACTGCTTCAGCTCTCTGTCATTCATTTGTTGTCGTGTAGACCGGCTGTAGCTTTTAGAGCTGTTCTGAGAAGGTCGCTCTGGGCTGTAGACAGCATATCAAGTATGGTACAGGTCAAGGAGGGAAAAGCTTGATGACCTCGACAGTCCAATACTGGTTCCCCTTAACATAGGCATACAGCGGAGAGAAGTGGGGTCGAGGAGTAGCAACGGGAAAGGAACCTCCTTCGTTCAAGACATTTATTGTCCGAAGGTGATCCAAGACATTGTCTGCTTTTTGTCTCTCATCCTGGGATGTGTTGGGCAGTTAATTCCGCAAGGGGAGGAGTCCATGCTAAATACAAAATCACATACAGGCTAAGTAACACTAACAACTCATGCATAGAAAGTGTGAAGTGAATAGTAATCCTGTAAAAACAACAGCACACGTGATGGTAAAGCACTCACAAATATGGCATTATAGTAAATAACAAGACATGCTGACCCTAGACTGTCATAACTGTTACAATACATTTTAGATTTTAGAATGTTTTATATGTTAATATACAGTAAATATATTTTATCCAATAGCAGGAGTGTAAAGCAATGATTATGAACAATTGTTTTGCTACCCTAATGTGTATCCCCTGTGTATGTTTCCAACTGTCTCCCTCCCCCTCCTCCCAATGGGATCATGTAATGTGCTAGTCTATCATGTTCACATGTGATATAGATCTGCATAGATCTGTGCACTTTCTTGTAGAGGGATAGAGCCTTCTCCAAAGCAGCCCCTAGGCTCTGGAATAGTCTCCCCCTCCACATCAGATCTGCCCAAAGCATCGAGGCTTTTAAAAAACTATCTAAAACACATATTATCTCCCTGGCCTTTGACCTGCCTCCCGGCACTGCACTTTTTGCACTTTTATTTCTGCACTTGTATTTGTATTGCACCTTGTTTTTAGTGTATTTTATCTGTTGTTCTCTCTTTTACTTGTGTTTTATCTTTTTATCTGTCAAGCACTTTGGGCGGCTGTGTGTCGTTGTAAAATTGTGCTATATATAAATGAACGTTACTTACTTACTTATTTGTGTGCCAGATGTCCTTGCTTCCTGTTGAATAAATACATAGATCTTCTATTTAAAAGCATTGGATGTGTAGGCGTATATTAGTTGCTTAGTAATATACTTGTAACATCACTGGAGAAACCCAAACAGAGTGCACCGTTGCAACCTGAAAATGGTAATATGTGCCAGATAATGTCCTCCCTCCATAATATAATATAATTTCCTTTTTTGATGATTTGCTTTCCCCATCATCCCAGAAATGCAGACTGGGTGAAAAACAGTGCAGATATGAATATGTTCAGCAAGCAACTGCATCATGTTTTTCTCTTCTTTTTTTGGCAACTTAGCCACGTTACTTCAAAAGTTATAGCAGTTGATTATTTGCATGATGATTGACCGACACAGCCCTAGCTGACATGTACATACAACAGACATGCTAACAATAATCACGGAAAACTATAATAGCAATCTCTCTTAGCAATGAGTCAGTGTAATTTGTGACACACACAACAACAATCAGTGAATCACTATGAAGGACATTTTATGTGGCTGTGACGCAAAACATACTTTAGCACAAGGACTTTCACTCTCGTATGATCTCCGCAGGTATAGCTATCGGTGTTAGCTTGAACAAACTCAAGACACAAGATGTCTCTGACAGTTGCAAGATGTCATAGTTCACAGTCCAGTGTTTTTATGGTTATAACTCTGAAGCTGTGCTGGTTGACAAAGAAAAAGACGGCATTCAAGGTTGAAAACACACTCCCTCCCTGGATATGCTTTTGGAACAGATAATGCTGGGAGGGAATTGGATCAATTGCTGTGAAAACCCCCTGTTGCTGAAGCAGCAGATGATTGAGGATCCCTCTCCGCTAGCCTCCTAAGCTCCTTGGCACAATCAGAAGCCCTGGGTTTCACATGATCATTTAGACCACCATCATGACATGACAGCAGTTGGACATAATAAACGTCTTTCATTCGTAATCGATACGCTCCTGTAGACTTCCAGGGATGCGCGTAGACGATATTTCACCATAATGTACACATCATTCACCGGTCGGTAGAAGGGGGGACATCCTCGGACACCATATCTCATCTGGACGACATATCAATAGCAAATAATGACTATCCATATCCATTTCAGCACTGGATAGTCGAGTTTGGAGATGGTTACCGACTGTATTCCATGGTCTAGCACCACCAGAAGTCTCGACAGGTGAAAAATGAAGATATATTAAAAGCATGAGATAAAAAAAAAACAGGGAGATCTTTTGGAATCTGTCACAATTATAAAAATGGGAATGTGAAAAACTAATTTCACCTCATACAGTATATGGAGTATATTGAACGGACATAAGGTAGGCCTACACACAAATACAGCCAGCAACCACAGCGCATTATAGAAAACAATGGATGGACCGCGGAAATCAATCTATGGGTCCCTTCGTTGTCTCCTGCCTCGCAGTCTGCCCTATTACTGATCCCTGCGCCCGCCCTGGCTTCACACATTGTTTTATCCAGTTACAGTGATGGAGTATCTTTAGTCTGTATTTTTGTTTTCTCGGCGAGCGCGGCAACAACAGGTAATCCGCCGGGATTTCAACTTAATGAACCTCATTGATTTGTTCCAGGAGGTTAGCAACAAGATTGAATGAGGTGTTTTGACACAGAAAATGGGGATTGTGGTCCGAGAGTGGCCCTGTGGACAGCAGAGAATGAACATTGTCACCTTTCCTGCAGGTCTTGGCTGTGGAGGAGGGTTAAACTAGGTCTTCTTCGACAAGACACTACACTGTAATGGCTGCACAGTATCTGTCAAGGAGCACCTAGATGGTGAGGATCATTTTAACACACCTACATTTATTTCAAACACGGTGTGACTGTCTCGTCGGTTGCATTGTTTGCTGGAAGCAAAGTAGGTTCTAATAAAATACAGCATAACATCAAAGACAGCTCAATCAGACATTGATTTGTAAATCAAATCCACACTCCACTCCACACTAGTATATCATCACTATATGTTTTACCGGAAATATGAGTCATTTTTGTTGTGAACACATTTTCATACATGGCAAACTTGGTCATTCAATTAATCACAAGGCTAAGGGCACTAAATTAGTCTTTCTGTGTGTGTGTGTGTGTGTGTGTGTGTGTGTGTGTGTGTGTGTGTGTGTGTGTGTGTGTGTGTTTGTTAGTTTGTGTTTAAACAAGTGTATAATGGAAAAAAAATCAATTACCTAACAATAATAATTACATTCCGACTCAGTCTAGCCACCTTTGTGTTTACTAACGTTTGGGGGTGCCTCTTTTTAATTAGCTAACCCTCAAGCATAGGGACACCATGTTTCAATTAGATACTTAATTAAATTAAATAATCATAAAACACTGTTAGCAACAGCTCCTTATTAAAATCAATTACAATCATAGTAACACATGAAAAATGTTACTTTTCATCAGTACATGAACTCCAGCATAGAGCCATAGGAGGAGGCTGAGAAGAATCCTTGTTGAGGAATCCATATTATAGGAAAACTGTACTCTAAAGGTTTTGATGGACAATAGCGAGCGCATAACAGAGTTTCTTAACACTAGAACAGGAACAGTACCTGTGAGTAAAGAAAAAATGTTATATCTTTGCACTCGATCAAATTTCAGGACCTTCCTTTCATGACTTTTCCTAGATATGTGCGTTTTACCACAGGATATCAGGATAAGCTAGTATGAAGCTATTTTGCCGTTTTTCTGTGTAGGAAGCAGGCTAATTTACAACCAGCCAACTAGTGGTCGTTGTGTGTAAATAGCAGCTTGAGCATTGTAAAGAGGGGACCGAGGCGGCTCTTTTAGTAGGTAAAAAGGCACGGCTGTTCTAGTGTTAAAACACCAGACAAACACAAAGACGCACAAACACACACACACACACACACACACATTATTGTGTAATTACACTTCATGAGCACAGGGTGTAGAGGAGCTCTCCATGAAAAAACTAACAATGAATGTTATGTAAAAAGTCCAAAGTAAAAGGTGAGAACTGCACTCTAGCAACCAAACTTAACTGAAACTTAAAACTGTAATTATGTTTCACTTGACTGTAATTCCATTAGATCGGGGGTGCTTTTTTAGCTGCTCATTAATTCAAACAAGCAACTTTTTTAATCACTATGAAAAATGTCTAATATTTTCACATAATAATAGAAATCGAAGAAGTGTGTGAATCAGCTAAAGGCATGATTGATTTGACAGAGCAATAGAAAAAAAGAAAATGATCTGTTTTTGGAGAACACACTCAAGGTGTGGCTCAATCATTGATATATGTAACACTCCAATCCATAAATGTGTATATATATATATATATATATATATATATATATATATATATATAGTATGTCCAATAAAGTCGAATGACAGGAAAAAAGTATTGAACAAAGTAAGAAAAGCACTAAACCAGCTTATGCCACTAATACGTTCTCCTACCTGTGCTAATTAGAATCAGCTGGGTTAGTGCATGTTGATTGGTAAGTACTTCCACTCTTTGAAAAAAGGGTTTCCCACCTCTGAATGCAAGTAAACAAATCATTGTCATGAAGCTTTCCTGCAAGAAACATCTCATGATGGGTAATGGCATAGAGCTGTCCCAAGACCTTCGAAACAAGATTGTTGAGCAGCATAGTAATGGCATTAGTTACCGACAGATTTCTCAGATTTTTCTTCTAAATGTTCCTAGAAGCACCTTTGGGGCCATTATCTGCAAGTGGAAGGAACATCACTCGACCATCAACCGGCCACGCACAGGAGATTTCTGGGGCGGCTGTGGCGCAGGAGGTAGAGCTGCCGTCTAATGATCGCAAGGTCGACAGATCTACGGTTCAAACCCCGGCTGGCCACATGTCGAGGTGTCCTTGGGCTAGACACTGAACCCCAAATTGCTCCCAGTGAGCGGGCCGGCGCCTTGCATGATAGCTTGCCGCCATTGGTGTGTGAATGGGTGAATGAGAGGCCGTTGTATAGCGCTTTGGATAAAGGCAGTCCATTTACCATCCGGACCGGGCAGTCAGAAAGTTAGTCAGAAGAGTAGCCCAAGAGCCAAGGACGACTCGAGCAGAAAGTCCAGAAAGACCTGGAAGCAGTGGGTACAGTTGTCATAAAGAAAACAATAGGCAAGAATGTAGTCTCAGATGAGACGAAAAACTAACTTTCCGGCAACAATACGATGCACCATGTTTGGAAGAGAAATTGCTCTGCTTATGATCCTAAAAAATCCCCCAAATACCATGAAGTTCAGAGGTGGAAGCATATGGGGCTGTTTCTCTTCACATAATACTGGTGGAATACAAATGATTGAAGAGAAGATGAATGCAGCCATGTACCAGGAACTTCTTGAGAAGAATCTGCATTAACTCCTCTGGTCTCCTCTCTTCACCTGCGTCCTACCCCATACACCTTACAGACAGAGCAATAGCCCCTATATTTAGTTATCTAATAACTAAAGGTACACATTTTCGTAAACGTTAGGCAACAATGGTTTAGCGTTTCATCTGAGGTGTGAGGAATAGCTATAAGGACTGACCACTAGGATGACAGTGTCTTGATCCACGGATGATAATGCCTTACTTGGCGTGGAATGATGCTGTTTCAAAAGTTTTGAGGCGATATTGTGTGAGCACTGATGACTTCCTAAAATAGAACAAATTCTTAGCACTTTTCGTGTTCACAGGGTTACCTCCGCCCACTAGGGTCTTCGGGACAAGGAGCTGGAGAGGCCGTGACCTTCACTGGGCTCTCCTGAGGAACACAATTAAAGTTGATCTGCTTGGCTCTAGGACACCGACATAAATGTTCCTGTGGATGTATTCTGTTTTTACGCGATCCACCGTTGGCAATTATTAGAAAGGTCGCATCTCTTCAATTGCATAGTAAAGGAGAGCCGTCAGTGGGGGAGATTTTCGCCTCTCCGGAAGAGGTCGACATGGCGGCCATCTTCTCTCTCAGAGATGGAATCACTCAGCAGGAACAATGGGCATGGGCAGAGAGCTCAGACTGATGCGGCCTGACTGCAGCTGAAAATTGGCAAGTGACCCTCGAGGTGGGTCAGTCCCAATTCACAGATGGCAAATTGTGTGGAAGGCATTGATTAATGGGGAAGACACAACTAGTTATGGCCTACGGTGTCATCCTCCCACCTCATTGCCTTGCCCCCTGTCCCACCCCCCTCTCTCTCTCCCTACCTCCCTCCCCCTTCCCTCCCCCACCTCAGCACTGCAATCAGCCTAGCGGCTAAAATAACAATTCAACAATTGATCTCAACCCACAATTAATGGCTTCTCTCCGGTGTAATTTGTGAACAGGCATCAGCCCTAATGTGATAGACGGAGGGCAGATGAGAAAGGGCCAGGGAGGGGGATATCTCTCCTACTGATAGCACACACAGATGAATGATGATAATACTGTGGTGTCATTTGCTATCATATAGTGTCTACTTGGCCTAGGCGTGCCCTGACACAAATCGTTGTTGGCATATGGCTTGTGTCATAGTGAGACAATGTGAGACTATGTGAGACAAGAGGCAAGGTACAAACATGACATCACAGAATGAGCCAGGGCATCAATGCAACTGCAATCATTTTAAACATGTCCCAACATGATCATGCCATAATGAAAATGTCAAGGAGCGAAAAACAAGCACTGTGTGATGATGAATTCAGAGAATGCATATTATAACTGTTAGTAGCAGTATCCCAAAATAGGATTGTGTAGTGTAAATTGCACTGTGTTGCACATGACTACACATACCTGTTGAATCAGAGAGAGAGATGGGAAGCGACAGTAGTCATTGCCAAGCATAATGTCACCGCCACACATGCAATCCAGGGAGACGGGGGACATGATTTAAGCCTCGGTAGAGGCTTGTGATGAAGGGAAAATATGACAAGTAAATCATACACTGGGATGGATTCCATCCAGTATTAATCAAACCTCAAATAATAATAAGTCCATTCTCAACGTTTGTCTTCTAACAGTCCGCCAGTCCCCACGGAGAAGCAGTTTTCAGTGGTACTGTACATCGCTCTTTTCAAAGCGGCGATATCAAATTACCTTAGGTGACTTCTGAAGGTAGAGGAGGCAAAATATTGGCTAAATATCAATTCCTGTCTAGCACACTTTCACATTCAGGGGACAGATGACATGTGGTAAGGGCTCAGTCACCTGTGACTAGCCCTCCATGTCACAGGACAGAGGAGCACATGTTGTTCAAAGGGGAAAATGACAGAGGGTGACAGATTGCGGTGCTATCCATCATCAGTCGGAAGCATGCAGGGTCTCTTGAGGTGTTCTTTTCCAGGAGACAATCTCAGACAGGACATTCAGACATCAGCAGAGAAAGTTTGTAACTGAAGAGTAGACGACTAGACAATGTTGAGATATCAGTAAAAATTGTCAAAAGCATACTCATATGGCTAGCATACAGCAGGCCACACACACACACAAACAAGACCATTTATAGTGATGGATAGTCGTTTCGTAACAAGGCAATCAAAGGGGTATAGCTCAAACCTCTCTGTTATACATCCCAATAGCCTCTAACAAGCAAACCAACAATAGATGTTTCATCTCTGTACACAAAATGGTCCAGTGCAGTCTAACTTCTTGTGCATCTGCACTAAACACAGTTATAGCCGACCACTGTTTGTTCTCTAAAACCTCCTAATGTTCACAGCGTTCCTGCCAGCCCGAGCTCATGCGTGGCTGCCATTGGAAAGTGTCTCTGCCTTTCACTGTCCGCGGCACTGTCTGGCACCACTGGGCTGTAGAGGACTCCGCTTCAGCCTCTCCTCTCGCCTTTATTGGGTTATTTTATCGGTCCTCTCACCAGCTGTGACAGGCCCGGCCGTGATCGAGTTTGGCTTGTTTTCGCCGCATCCTCCGCAAACTTTGACACCTGATTTCATTGAGGGAGATGGGATTTGAAAGGTGGGGGACACGGGTCGCCAAGCCCTCTCCTCTGCTATGTCTAATATACAGTACCTGAGCTGCTGTAAGGGAGAAAGGCTAGGGGGACACGACACTGCACTAACACACACACACCCACACACACACACACATACACACGCACACGCACGCATGCACACACGTAACCTGGACTTTCAGGAAGCCAGGCCTGTTTTTTCTTTTAGGTTCACCTTTTTTTACACAGTGCTCAACATGCATCTTCGATACACTAAGTCTGGAGAAGGCAGCAATGAAATAAATGGATGGCAATTAGAATATAGAAAAGCTCCTTCCACTCTCCCTTTACAACACGGAAGCACTCCATGAATCCTCTCTTGCACTTAATTTGGTGATAAGCGTAGCCTTGGATCCCCTCTAATGTGTTATTAAAGAATTTACCACACATTTAACCCACGAGTGAACCTACAGTATTTTCTAATGTGATTATGGGCTAATTGGCACTTTGGTAGCGGTGGTGTAACAACAGAAGGCCCCGGTCATGTACAGTAATAATGAGTGCGGGTTTATTAGAACGCTGGCCCACAGCTCTGTCTACCACCCACCCCATTCCCCCTCATGATTTACTATTTAAAAGCCGAGGTCTGTCTTAATAAGATCCGCCTAGTTTTTAGGTGCATTTGGTTTATTTGGCTAATTTTATTTATCCAACCTCTGGCTAGCATAACTTTCACTGCATCAAAACAAATATTCACACAGGGTAGCTAGGTTGTTGTTGTAAAAATCACAAACATGGGCCTCAAGTAACACACATTACAAGACACTATTTTTTTGGTTCCATCAGGACATGCTAATGAAATTAAAACCCCCACCAAATACAATATATTTAATATGTTACATTTCTGAAAAGACAAAGTGGGATATACAGTAGATAGACAATCTGAAAACGAACTGTTTTGGTTCCACCAGGACATGCTAATAAAATGAAAAACAAACCCACAAAATACAATATATTTAAGATGTTACATTTCTGAAAAGACAAAGTGGGATATACAGTAGATAGACAATCTGAAAAAAGCATACATGAAAAATGACTCAGACCCTACTCCCTAAAGCTGTTTGCCCTTTGTGTTTTAGAGGACAAGGAAAATACAAATAGCTATGGCATGCTTACACCAATCAGGTTGATGAATGAAAAAATAAACTGGAGAAAGATTTATGTTGCAGAGAACATACTATACAGCATATCCTCACCTGCTCTCTTTAATTGTACTATTCATTTCCTTGTTGTTGTTTCCCCCATACCTGACAGGTTCAGGCAGAGTGCTGAGTCATCTCCATTAGAATATGTCTCTCAAGGTGATTGGCTGTGAGCTAGTATCTGTAGCCGATTCTCCACCAGAAGACCATGGACAAAGTCAAGTATCGTCTCAATCATGCATCTCTGCAAACGCCAGGGTTCTAAAGGACTAACTGTATAGAAAATGACATTATTCTACTGATAGGAAACCATTCATTTTAGAATACTAGCATACTAGAAGGTTGCTCTATGTAGACTGTATGTCGTATGAAAGACCCCTTATGTGTCTCTCAGAGAATTGAATTCAAAATCCTCCTAATTACATACAAATCACAAAATGGTCTTGGACCAAAATACAAATCAGATCTCCTCCCACCCTATATTCCCGTAAGGTCCCTAAGGTCAGCTGAGACTAATCAGCTAATAATTCCAAGAGTAAAAACAAAACACGGTGCAGCAGCTTTCAGTCACACTGCTGCATGCTCCTGGAACAAACTCCCTGAAGAAATCAAACAGGCCCAAACCCTTAAAATATTTAAATCTAAGCTAAAAACCTTCATGTTTTGCACCAGTTATGATTAAACACAAACACTTCTATCAATGTCTTTTTTCCATTAACTATTGTCTCATTAAATGTTTTATCTATTTACTTCTTATATTTGCTTTTATTCATTGTCATTTTTATTGTATTACTTACTTTTATTAATTTCCATAATCTTGCTGTATTTTTAAATAATGTACAGTTAGGTCCGGAAGTATTTGGACAGTGACACAATTTCCATAATCTTGGCTCTGTATGCCACCACAATGGATTTGAAATGAACTATCGAGATGTCATTGAAGTGCAGACTTTCAGCTTTAATTCAAAGGGTTGAATCAAAATATTGTATGAAACGTTTAGGAATTGCAACCACTTGTATACACAGTCCCTTATTTTCAGGAGCTCAAAAGTAATTGGACAAATTAACATAATCATAAATAAAATGTTCATTTTTAATACTTTGTTGAGAATCCTTTGCAGGCAATGACTGCCTGAAGTCTGGAACACATGGACATCACCAAATGCTGGGTTTCCTCCTTTGTGATGCTTTGCCAGGCCTTTACTGCAGCAGTCTTCAGTTGTTGTTTGTTCGTGGGTCTTTCTGCCTTTAGTTTTGTCTTCAGCAAGTGAAATGCATGCTTGGTCGGGTTGAGATCAGGTGATTGACTCTGGCCATTGCAGAATATTCCACTTCTTTGCCTTAAAAAACTCCTGGGTTGCTTACGTAATAAAAGGAGTAATATGAAAAGATGTGTCAACATTCCATTTAGCCGTGCGTATATCATATACACTATATGCACGGCTGGAACGCAAACTAACCCATAGAGACAATGGACTGGATCTATCCATTGTATAATTTAGCAATCACACAAACAGCACGATACGGCATCCATGTAGTAAGCAACAAGCTCAGACATGACTGTTCAATCAATTTCTATCTCATCTGTACTGGACAGCCACACGTGCCTTAGAGAGTGAACGTTTAGCACTGTCATTGTAGAGCTTTTCTTAGTATGTACCTCTCACCTCACTGAACTTTAATGGATGTCAAATACAACACCAATCCAATCTCTTCCATCTCCCACCTATTTGATGTTGTTGGGGATGAGACTGGGCCAGACACTATGTCCTGTTAACTTTAATATTCCCTTCAACAGCCATTGTAATCCCTGAAAGTCAATCTATCTCTTTTTTCCTTTTATATCGACGCCATTTTAATGGACTTCTGACGATTTTCTTGTCAGTCCAGATTTTCGTATATTTCTTCCACCAAGTTCCTGTTCATCTCCAAATCATAAAAGACAAACAATGGAGCAATATAAACGTACTCTGCAGTGGGTGCAGTCGCTCGACCTTGGCCACCAAGAGGAGGTTCACACAGTGAGACTGTAAAGCCAGCCCACCTCCCAATGTGCTCCTTGTGTCAAATCAATTCCATTATAACATTTCGGCAGCACTAAGCTAGGGCAGCGGAAAAAAGAAATCCTTCTCATGGCCAACGGGAAAAGACTCATGATTTACTGCCTACTTCTGGAAGTAAACTATACAGAGAGCAAAGTAGAGTGCTTTGGAATATAAATATACTTTACATGACACGGAAATGTGTGTCGTATTTGCATTTAGGCTCAAAGAACACAAGTTGTTTCAAATCTTTGCACAATAATTTCCAGCTTTTTCCTCAAATCCATAAATCGCATGCAGGCTTGTTGGAGAAGAAATGAATTACCCATTGTCTGATAGACCAAATATATCTATATTAAACTGGTTGTTACTTGGGTTTTGGAGCCCTACACTGATGAATATACAGTATATTATGTATTCAGCTTCTGAGAAAACCCTGTGTGACAGCCATTTTCTATGTAACAGTTATTGTTCCTCTGGCCCAGGTAGAGTACTGTGTAGAACGGCGGTTGGCTCCGCGGTGGTCAGACTTCTCAGCAGGGGGTGAGGAAGGGCTATGGGAACAAAAGCCATTGCTAATTAATGGTGGTGATTGGTCCATTTGACTGTGCTTTAAAATTAAAGTTGTTCCGACCTGCTCTCTCTCTCTCTCTCTCTCTCTCTCTCTCTCTCTCTCTCTCTCTCTCTCTCTCTCTCTCTCTCTCTCTCTCTCTCTCTCTCTCTCTCTCTCTCTCTCTCTCTCTCTCTCTCTCTCTCTCTCTCTCTCTCTCTCTCTCTCTCTCTCTCTCTCTCTCTCTCTCTCTCTCTCTCTCTCTCCCCCTCCGCCCCCCCCTCTCTCTCTCTCTCTCTCTCACTAATTAGAATTTTAGGTTTGGCAAAGTCAAACAGGGTCCAATTGCTTAAAAGTTAGCAGCACACGATTGAATTCAGAGCCATGGAGAGGCACTATTCCCTGGGCCATTACACACTGTCTGCGTTTGCTCTCCTGCCATCCATAGAATAATATCAGCTTGCCCTTTTCAAAGTAATGCATAGGCTTTATTCAATAAGGTGACTCAATGCCAGAATAAACTTTATCCTCATATGCTCTGTCTTCATTGAAATAAATGGGTGAGCTGTTTGCTCTGCTTCCCCGCACACAAGCAATGGTATCTGGGCCATAATGCTATCCAATTACCTCTGACTGTGCAATTATAAATATTCACCAAAAAACATGAAATATTGATCAGTGTGTGTTAACTCAGAGCTTGAATGAAATTAAAACAAATATTAATCACATGTCGGGGCGTCAGCAATATTCATGTCCCATCAGAAAGGCACATAGGAAGCCAAAATGAAATTCTGAAGAAACTCCCCCCCCACCCCTTTATGTGTCAATTTACATTTTAAATGCTGTGGAGCGAAGTGCTTCATTTCATCAATTCAGGCCTCACAAAAACACATCAGCTATTTGCTGTGCAGGGAAGAGGGCATTAAAGCCGGCTAGATGAGTAAATGCTGACCTTCCGCGTTAACTTTGCCCTTGCATGGAGAAAAGATCGCTCTCCATCTTATAGCATTTAAAACCCATCTCAGCGTCTCTTTCCCCTGCATGTTAATGGACCTCTTCATAAGCCATCTGTGAGTAGTGAGACCTAAAGAGAACAACAAATGTGAGGAAATGTCATTTGGTCTGAAGCTGCAATGCATATTGATGCAGACTACGGGGATATACTGGAGAGAGAATGCTAGTCTAGATATGTGTGCCGTTGCCGGGTGAACTTGCTTTAAAAGCAAAGTAAAGTACGGCTTTTTCAATGGATCCGATATATAATTCCAAACAATGTCCCTGAAATTATTTCCAACGATATAAGACAAAGAGTCATTTCGCAGAGCCTTGCAATCCCCCAGAGAAAACCACACTCATGATTCGTGTTGTTGCCCAAATAACGACACTGGAACGGCTAGGAAGGGACGTGTTTGTTCTGACTGTTAATTAGCATTCAGCGGTAAATCGCCGCTCTGTTGTTTTGACTGGAATCTCAGGGAGTAATCTCCCCATGCAGGGCATAATCAGACACAAGGTTAATGAGAGTTTGATGGAAGCATATGTCTCGCACACGGCAATGGGTATTACACCATCATAACTGTGACAATGAGTTGATGGTACTCGTCCAAAGACAACGAACAACAAATGAAAGACAAATCATGACGAATGCTGGGAACAATATCAATTTAGTTTAGTTCCCTCAGTCAATTATCTTCAGATTGAAATGCACGTCTCGACTGGACCATTCAATTCAGATGGCATCAAATGTTGTGGTGTCGGGTATTGACATTGTCGACGGTAGTGCTGTATTCCGAAAGCGCCAGACAGTAAATGATTTTTAAAGGTGCTAGGGTGACTTGGTACATGCTGGCATGTCTAACCCTAAGCCTAACCCTACCCCTAACCTTAACCCTAACCTTAACCCTAGCACCCTAGCACCTAACCCTAAACCCTAGTTTTCCCACATGTACCGTATTCCCACATGTACCGTAACATATGAACATAAAGCAAAACAGAACATCTCAAAAATTTTAACATGACAAATTAACTTTAGTCATATATTGTTTTGAAAGCTCTCCCTTTAACAAAGCTTTGTTTCCTAGTTCTGATACAAGCGCATTGAGTGGGCTAGCCTACAGAACATACCGGTACAGCTACCACTGAAAAGTGTGGCAGGAGGAGGAAGGTAAACCAGGCTTGACAGGGCGGACACTTTTGCTGGGTGTAATTTGCGGCACACACCGCTCCACTGAGTCCGAGGTCCCAGCCATCCTGTGAGCTGTAACCCACCCGGGCCCAGCCACGCCCTGTGAGCAGGTGTTGGATTCAGCCGAGCAGAAATATGACGGTGTGTAGTAGACACTCCTCTTTGCTGCAGTTTTAAAAATACTGTAGAAGGTGTCGTCTACCGTTGGGCTCGATACTGTCTTTACAACAGTGCGTGAGAGAATGAGTGATACATCAGAATGAGTAACTTGAGGTGACCTTTCCCTTAAAAGACTGATCATTTAGCTTGAGATACCTTTTTGTTTCTGTATGCACTGACTATAAAATGACTGTTATTCAGAATAAGGCCATACAAATGCACAGTAAAAAAAGATGAGAATAAACACATTATATCATTCACCACAAACCTAACTATTGTGTCCCCCACAGCATGCGTTGAGCATAGTATTGTAACGATCCTGTATGGGGCCCGTTAACAGCTCCTCCAAGGGAGTTAACTCTCTTGGTGTTGTGGTTAGCGCGGCCGGCGATGGTGCGGGAGGTCGGGGTTCGACTCCCGCATAGGGCGAGTTACACTACCAGTTCCCGTTCGCTACACTGGTGTCAGAAAGTTGGGATGGAAGGAAGGCCATCGGAGAGGCGTGTCCACGTGAGGGACTTGACATAGTGAAGCGTGAGGGCACGCTCTCCCGAACGGTGAGGATAGTGTAACGGTCCTGTATGGGGCTCGTTAAAAGCTCCTCCAAGGGAGTTAACTCTCTTGGTGTTGTGGTTAGCGCGGCCGGCGATGGTGTGAGAGGTCGGGGTTCGACTCCCGCATGGGGCGAGTTACACTACCAGTTCCCGTTCGCTACAGTATAACACATTTTGCAAGGTATCCAGACATATACTGTATGTGACATTCTTTCAAATTTGCTTAACAGTCACCAGTAATGTATTATTTAGTTGATAAACAATGGCTTCACTGTGCACTGTCTGACTTAAGGAGTCGGTATTGTCTGAGAGGACAGAATACCTAACACATGTGAAATGATGAGAGGACAAAAAAAGAAAAACAGTAGACAACAAAGTCGAAATCCTGATCTAGACGTCTGAATAAAGATTCGGGGAATACATACTCCGATCTGTTTTCTTCCTCTCGGCTGCTGCGTATTGATCAACTCTGCTTTTTTGGAATATACCTTGGTGATTTTGCATGTGCTCGCTTGGATTCCTCTGCAATCTGCTCTCTCCATGCCTCGTGCGTTTCACAAGTCCTGTAGGAATCCATACCAGTTGCCACATCGAACAACAACACGACCAAGGCATAACAACAAGACTTTGTTGTAAATCTCGGATGGCCCTGGCGTGTTGTTGTTCTTGTTGATGTTGTTGTTGTTGTTGTTGTTGTTGGGTTACAGTTACAGTTATGGATGTCAAAAACATAGAGCGAATGAATTGCGGCTTGGACTGCCGCCCCCCTGAAAGAGCTGTTTCCTGTCTGATTTTAAAAGAAATGTCAATAGCAATTACAGTGGAGGGTTTATCTTAAACCACTGCATCACTGTCCTTCAGAGGAAGTAGTGGTATTCACTTCTCTCTGCCAATTAACACAAACACTGACATAAATTATTCGCGAGACACATTATGCAGGATTCTTCCGAAGACACATACTGTAACTCAGAAACATTCACTGACAAGTTAACACTAGAACAGCCATGAGTGAGTAAAGACAATTTTTATATCTTTGCACTCTTAGGGCAAAGCTGTTGTGTACAGTAGGTTTTATTTTGTTTGCAGTATTGACCCATTCTTTCTCATATACAAATACAGTACATAGAGTATTTTGATCTCAATACAGCAAGCAGGTGCCTTCACACCATGGGGTGTTGTAGCAACACAACGACAGGAAAGCTTCAGGGTTCAGATGTGATGTCTCTCCAGATCATAGTGGTTTTGCTGTAGAAAGTCAGTGATCATGACAGATTTGGCACAGTTTCCAAAACAACTCAAGGTACTTCAGAAACGATTATTCAAATATTGACACTCTTTAGAGTGCCATTTGTAAAGTAATCAATATCCTCATCCTAGTTAAACAAGAGTGGTCACAGTGTTGTGCCCATTACAAGACCCTTAATATACCATAGTATTGTCTATTCATGTTTTTGATGAGGAGGCAAAACATCTTGGATATTTTAAATATTCTAAAGACGTAAATTGACTAAATAATCTTTGTATTTAATGATCTGCCTTCTTATTAAGAGAATAACACATTACACTTCATCACATAGTGCAACATCATCAACATTAAATCAGACCTAATAGTTTTCCTTTCCCTGTCCTTTCCCATTGTCCCTTCAGTGGTGAGAATGGGAAACATTCCAAATGTACTTACCGTAGAAATATGTAAATATGTGAAACAAAATAAATTGTTTCACCTCTTGAGTGGCAGTGGAAAATAAAAGTGTGTCTGTCAGCACCTTTAGGGATATTAGACTGTGTAAAAGTATAATTACAGAAACACTGTTTGACTGCCAACAGCCCCTCTGGGGCCAACATTAATCCCAAAGATCAATGTTTTCAACCCTGTATATGCAGAGCACAGCAATCCATCTATCAGTCTGGCTGCCTTATCAGTCTTAAGGGAGAGAAGCTATCGATAATTACCTCCGCCTACTACCATATCAGAGGCATTTAAAATGGAAATTCACACCAGGCGTCACCAGAGTGGCCAACTGTCAGTGATTGGCCTACCGCATAGCAAACACTGTTTTAATGATTATTTTTTCTTCCTGTCAAATTCGAGCTGACGTCGAGATGTTTTTGTGATTAGTTATTAGTCTGACTCATATACTTTTTGACCACTGTAATAATGGTCTTTCCCCCGGGGGTAACAGAAAACTATTGCTACCAAAATCATTAACAGAAGGCTAGGTGCAGTTCTGCAGTCCCTGTTCCTCTAGTCTCTCTACTTTTTGCCTTTCAACGTTCAGTCCACAGTCCAGTCAGGGCCGGCGTTGCTGCAGTGTGCTGAGCAAGTTAATGGGATGCTGAACGCCTGGCTCGGCATTGACAGAAAGGGAAAACCTACTGGGATGTACAATTGTTCCTATCTAAAAGACTCAACATGCTGGAAATGCCAAAGCAGCCTAACGTGGCACTGAGACAATGGCCGAATCTGCATTCGGAGTCCTGCCGTCTGCCGAACCTCACTTTCACTTCCAAATGTAGGTTCTGTTGTCTCCTTTGTTGAGGTAATTCGTCCTATAGTGCTTTTCTCCATGAACAGCAGTGTCCTCTGCCCAAAAGGGAAATGGGGGCTTGTTAAAAGGGAGGGGACGATTATACCCAACTGATGAGTAGAGGGTGAACCAAAGCGTGAAGAGTGGCGCCATTTGGCACTGATTGCCCTCAGACCAAATAACTCCCTTCATATCTGCTGCCATTGTGAAACTGATGAGGTATGTCTGTAATCGTCCCAATGATTGGACCAAAAGGGGGGTTAAGGGAGAGTAGTCTGTGCATTGTCAGCTTGTTTGGATAGGCAGGGACAGCTGGAAGGAAGTTAATATCTCTACTGTGGGTGATCTCGTAAAGGAGGTTCGCCCGTGTTGTTCCTCCTGGCTGTGGAAACACTGTGTATTGAGATTAGACGTGGGGAGAATTATGCCATGCACACATATTAGTTACAACTCCAAGCTGGCTAGCGCTCTAAATGCTAGCTATCTTGTTTTAGATAATACAGATACAGTCCACTTTTTTTCTTGTTCAAATACAGTACTTCCTATGGAAGAGATTAACAGGGCGAAATCCAAATGCGTTGTGTTGTTGTTGTTGTTGTTGTTGTTGTTGTGTTGGGGTTCATGAGGGAATTAGCATGTTGCCACCAGGAAACAGAGGCATTAAAAGTGCAGAAAAATGTGTGAGGGGATCACTGAAATTAAGCTATTAATAATATGAAATACACAGTGGATTCATGGATGCATGGCAGAGAATGATTATTGATGTCTCAGTCACTGCAACCACCAATCCATGAGAGCATATTAGGAAAACGTCTCCTGATGGGGAGTTATGTATTCTGATCATTACATTGCTTGAGGCTATGGCACAATGGAGGTCTAACTTTCTGAAAATGAACACATTTTCAAATAGGTGAGATCCTTAGCTTTGCAGTCTCCTGTGCTGGTATACTTGTTAGGATGAACTTTTCTCTGTTTCCTTTCCCCTTCCCAACCAGGTTTGAAATGGTACATGTTGATGATAGTCCTTTCTATCTGCAGGTCACGGTGACTGATTGCAATGCCCTTAGCGGTGATTATCGTTACAGCGCAATAGCAGCCAATGGCAATCTGAATCCTGAAAATGTCCTCTGTGGCCTATTTCACAATGTACTGTGGTAAATAAAGAGTGCTCAGGGCAACTCCCTTCCCAACATATGTGTCTACAGTACAGCAAGTAGGACCGAAAAACAGTTTTATGAGTTAACACTAGAACAGCCGTGTGAATAAAGAAGAATATTTGCAAAATGTCAAATTTCAGGACCCTCCTTTCATGACTTTTCCTAGATATGTGCATTCTACAACCCAGTATCCTTACATTTTCAAAATCACATCAGGATAAGCTAATATAAAGCTATTTTGACGTTTTTCTGTGTAGGAAGCAGGCTAATTTACAAGCGGCCAACTAGTGGTCGTTGTGTGTAAATAGCAGCTTGAGCATTGTAAAGCATTTGTAAGTCATTTGACCCCAGAGGCAGCTCTTTTAGTAGGTAAAAATGCACGGCTGTTCTAGTGTTAATCGTAGGCTACAGCCTTGGATATGTCTGGCTTAGAGAAGTATACAAGAGTAAAAAAAACTGTCAAAGAAAAAAGACAACAGTGAATGGTCAAGATAAGGACACTATTAGCATAGCTATACTTCAGATAAGACTAATTACATACCCCGACAAAAACCTGTACGTGGCAGTATGCGTGCGGTTTCTCTTTTCTGCCTCTAAGCTGGTATCGGAGCAGCTGTTGTCAAATCATTCAACACATCTTTAATAACTAATTTGTGTCCTATGTCACCACACAATGCTTAACACATTTCTTGCAGTGGGTTGCTTTTCTAAGTTGGTCCTACTTCCATTCAACTAATCCAAATAGTAATTAGAGTAATGGGTATATAATGGATGTCACCTGCTCCTCTTTACAAGAAAACATGGCTTGTTGCTTGGACAAGCCCTTTTAGCACAAATGCATAGCACAGCAATGTCCCAACACCTCCCATCATGCAAGTCTTTGCAGTGGGTTTGCATAATCCGCTAATGCTCAAACATAATACAGTAATATCAGTGGTATAAACACAGTTTATGAAGGAACAGGACTGCCTTGTTTGAAATAATATCTTGTTTGAAATTATAATCAATGCTATAAACCCACCTCTTCAAGCTCGCCTTCACCAGTTAACCCTCTCCCCCTCCCCTTCCCATGTGTCCCCAGCACTACCTTAATTAGGCCCCTATACTTTCTTTCATTTATTTTTTGTTTCTTTTTATCATTATGGAATGGAATGGAATGGACTGGAATGGACTTTATTTGTCATTGCTACAGTACAGGTACCAAACAACGAAATTTAGGAGGGGTGGCTCCCCTGGTGTTAGGAAAGGGAAAAAAAATTAAAAAAAAATTTGAAAAAGCATTACTACTCTATCTTTTCAGTTTGTAAAGCGTCTTTGAGTGTCTAGAAAAGCGCTATATAAGTATATAATTGATATATATATATATATATAAATAATGTATTATTATTATTATTATTATTATTATTATATGAATGTCCTTTCTGGTTGTGGAGTGGGTGTTTCTGGGTGTTTGTGGTGGAGGCTCCAGTGGTGCACCGTGCAGAGTGGCCTCTCTCTGTGGCCCAGTCCCCCCAGACTGCTCCGGCCTCGCCACGTCCTCCTGTCCTCTCTAACAATGGGAAGGGTAATGGCCTCCCCAAGGCCCCCTCATTCAGCCTGATTACACTGCCAGCATCAGGCCAGGCCTGCCAAAAAACAATTAGCTTCATTTATCAACCTCACGTCCACTAGCTGTGGGAGGCAGTGGGAGAGATAGAGAGGGGATAAGAGAGAGAGAGAGGAGAGGGTGGGAGATAAAGAGAGGGGGATGGGGAGAGAGGGAAGAACATTTACACTTGTAGCTAGGGTGACCAGGTCCCAACAAACCAAATGTGGGACAAGGAGTATGTTTGTGTGGGACAATGTGGGACACCCTCTCAACAGGCCCGGACCGAACTTTAGGTGCCCCTGGTAGCATCCCTCGCCCCCCCCCCCCCCCCCCCGGCGAGTTGAGATATACTGTATGTCTATCAAAATTTTTTATATATGCATTTTCATTCTGTTTCCTATTCTGTTTGGTTTATTCAGTAGCATCCAATAGACTATGCAGATAAAAACGTAACAAATATATAACAAATATAGTTCATTTGAATGTGAACTCACAATGAAGTATCGGTATGGAGCAGAAAGTGAAGTCAAAGTGCAGTATCAATTGAGTATCTTAATAAACTAAGGCTAACCAAAGCAGCAGGCATTATTCACTTCAAGTCTTTATAAATGCATCTTCCTAAGCCAAATTCAACTAGTGTATTTCCTGTAAAAGTAGGCACAAAATAAAGTGGGATAGTGGGAAGAGTTTTGGGGTGCCATGATTTGAAGCAGGCTGGGGCAAGCACATCTGTTACTATGGACGCTGCTTTTGTACGACTACATTACAGTCACTTTGCTATCTCAGAGTCTGACTCTGGAAAAACGGTTAACGCTAGCTTGTTACCACAGTCATTTGACCGGTATGATTGGGAGTGTTGCACTGTATGGTAAACACTGTTTATTATTTTCTGCTGCTGTTACCTTGTCAGAGTGGCCATCATTTTTCAGTTTGAGTAGGAATGTCTCCATAGAGTTGGATGTCTCTTTTTGAGTGACACGTTTCTTGTGAGAATCGCATTCTAACAAACATTATACTGCTTGAAAAACAAACAAAAAGCTGTTTAGAGACTGCAAAACTACGGCTCTCAAATTGAAACATCACTCATCAAGTGTTTCACCAAATAAAATAAATAAATACTGCATGCGCTAAATGCTATAATTGCATGCCCTAAGGCATCACAGATAGATTTGATAACACAAATGTGTTGATATTGTTGATACGTGATGCAGTTACAAGGCAGCCCTAAAGGATTATGGCAATATCACCATTTTTTTATCCAGACAAATGTTACTGAAATATAACAGATGCTTACTCTTCTAGATTTTGATTAGTTTGGCATAGTATGAGCTTGGAAAAACATATTTTATCGACTTCTCCCATGGTGCATTGAGTTTTATGATGAATGTAAATGTGAAAATATACTTGCTGCCGCACAGCAAAAATATCATCGTTCCTCTCCAACTTGATTTTGTCTATCACTTTTTTTGCCCTTCTGCAATCTAACTTCATGTTAGGTGACTCTCTTATGAGTACTGTAACTATCTTACAATTGCTAGCAACCATAGAACTCTCTATCTATACTGCAAAAGGAGACTCTCAATTGGTTCAAGAAGAAGAAGAAAATAAAAGTGTTGGACTGGCCTAGTCAATCGCCAGACTTCAATCCAATAGAAAATGGAACTGAAGATCAAGATTCACCAGCCGATGCCCCCTGGAATCTTTAAGATTTCAAGACTGTCTGACTGTCTTGTGTTGAAGAATGGGCCAAAATCCCACCTGATCACTGTGAGAGATTAGCTTTGTTGTACAAGGAAGCGTCTCGAAGCTGTCATTGGAAACAAAGGCTGCTCCACCACTAAATACATTTCAGTTAGCCGCGTGTTCGATACTTCTTTCCTGTGTCATTTCCCCGTTATTGCACATCACATAAAGGGATTAGAGTGTTAAAATGTCTTAAACGTTGTAGTTTTATTGAGTTAGTACCAATGTCTGGTCTACATTTTATGTGAATAGCTGCAATGGACATATGTTGTGTTAAAACATTGTGTTGATGTGTTGTGTGACTATTTATTTCCCCCACTGTACATACAGGCGTACACATGCATGCATGCAAAACAAGACAGTGATTGTAAATAAAAATAAACACGTCAGTAGAGATGAATAGCCAGCGCAGGCCACCTTTCCAAGGGTGCCCCCAGAGAGGTACAGTATATGATGCAGTTGTTAAAAACTGAAGGAGAAAGGTGTACTTTTTTTTGTTCTCTTTTGTTCATGTAAGACAGTACTTTCTAGTACTTTGTCTGTTTTCTTTTGTGTTCTATTTTCTGTTGAATCCTAGTAATGTTATTACACCAGGAAGTGGCATGTCCGAATCAGCTTGATACGGCGACACATAATGATATGTTCAAATATACTTGCTGCCACACAGCAAAGATATCATCGTTCCTCTGTCATCTTGATTTTGTCTATCACTTTTTTTTCCCTTTTGCAATCTAACTTCATGTTCGGTTACTCTCTTAGGAGTACTGTAACTACCTTACAATTGCTAGCAACCATAAAACGCACAAACACACACACACACACACACACACACACACACACACACACACACACTACTGCACAAGATCAAGTTTTGAGCATATCGCTCTGTATCAGACAACATGAAGCCTAACCGCTTCAATGCTAGAATATGTATTATTAGACTGTGCACTCTGGTCTGCACTTATAGAGTCTTCTCCAGACACTTACGTCATGTTAACATGTGGAGAATAGCAATTATCCCACAGCAGAAATAGTCACTCATTACGAGGGCCATGAGGGGGCAAGAGGTCCTCTCATATCACCCCTGTCGCCCTGGCCCCCATAATCCTCAGCTCATCGGCAGGGTGTCAGCGGGAAAGTATATCTATCGTTTTAAATCATGCCCTAGCACTCCTCAAAGTCTTTAATTAAGTCTTGATCGTCCCCTGTCCTCCCTCTTCCCAGTATTAGTGTGTTTAATTTCCTGCCTTCATCATATCTCCTTCCCTTTTTTCAGATATATTATTAATCAAGACCGTTGCTCTTGGCTAGTGTTTCTACGGGGCCGGCGTCCTCCGCTACGTGGTTTGAAAGGATGACTTCTGATTCCCCATCCATCGGTTTGACCATTAAGGGAGGCTTAGCCGCATAATTCCTCCCAGACATTACCTCTCGAGTTCAAATGTCAACATTTGGATAAGAGGCAGGTTGAATTGGTCTCTCCTCTTGAGTGATGTAGTGCTAAAGGCTTGCTTCCATGTACTTAATAGTGGTGGGTTTCACTAAGTGGTCGTATAAAAAAAAACATGCAATGCTACAAGTAGGAAATGTAATGCTCTGATACATTAGCAGGAAAAGGTTACAAGTATTTGTTCCCCTAAAATAATACAACCACCCACTCTACTATTTCTCTTTAGTCGTATTAGTCAAATATCAGCCAAATATTCAGTTCATCTTGCCCTATCTTGACGAACGAAAAACAGGAACATTGGTTCGTGACACTTGACAGTGTTTCACGTTACGGCGGCGCTGTAGTGTAGCTCCGTACATTATATTTCCATTTTATTTTGCACAGCATCACTAGAGAAGTTTCTGTCCACTCAGAAAACCAATCGGCTGTACAGTAGTATCTGCACCCCCCACCCCCCCCCACACCCCCGCCCCACCACCATCTGACAGGCAATGGAATAGAAAACACTCCAAACCATGACACATAGAGTTAGATGCCACATGTCAACAGGTTGTCCCATCGCTGTTCCCCAGACCGTGAGCCCTTGAGTGAAATAGGCAGAGAAGCTCTCTCCTCTGTGGAGAGGAGTGGAGGAGACAGTGTTTCTCCTGATCTGGATGGGTGGCTGAATACCGAGGAACGAAGGCCAAGGCGGAAGCTCTCGGGTCAACATGCCGGTCCAATTTCACAGTTGAGCTGCTTCTCGTCGTCATAGACGCTGGTGGCCACAGCAACCGCTCCAAATAGAACCCGCCACTTGAGTGGCACCCAAGGCCACAGATCGTGGCGGAGTGGAGGCGCTTAGAGGTTTTTTTCTTTTATTTTTTTCTTCCTTTTTTCCCTTTTTCGGTTACCGTGGATGTATTTGTTCACCCGTCTTTACGATACGATTTGACATAACCGAGTTATGTTGCGATGCCTTAAAGTGACAGCTTTGAAGATACAAATAAAAACGGATAAAGTGAAAGATCAAAAGTCAAATACTTTACGTTCATTTCAGAGGGCATAGTTCCGTTTTTTTCACTCAACAACATTTACAGTTTAAATACCTACTCAGCCGCTATGACATTTCCTGGGGTTTTCACCCCGCTTTGTTTTGAGAGAGACCATGAGAGATTACAATACGGAGGCCGCATTTGTTAGCAGTTTTTTTTAATGGGTTTACCCTGTGTTTTAAAGGACTATGTTATTCCTCCAGTTCTCCAGAGTGGGGGCCTTCACCTTCAACCCTTCACAGTCAGCACACAACACCCTCATCACATCACTGACCTCCTGGATGACAGCTCCCGGGACCCACCAGTGCCTGCCCTGAGAGTGGCCTGTGGATGACAGTGGAGGCTGAGAGCAAAGGCACCACAGGGCTCCATGCCAGGCACGCTCACCTGCCCTCCTCTCCTCTATGTATGTATGGGTCTACTCCTGTAGTACTGTGCCATCCCGCTGTCAGACAACAGAGGGTCAGCTCTTCCCATTGTCCCGGGACTGGCCCAGTCCTACGCCCCCTACGCCCCCTGTGGTGGCAATGGCAGTGGCCAGGCTGGTGGGAGCCTCATCCACGCTGGTATTTTTTGCCCACCCCGCGGCGCTCCCAGGTCGCCCTGCAATCCTTCACGTCCCTGCCTGTTTGACACCTTCTTATATAAAGGCAATACATCAAGGAGAGAGATATGTCCGATAGAGAGTTAGAGTGTGAGGTAGAAAGAAAAGGACAGGGGGAGGGGCATGGGGGTGGAAGGTGGCGTTGAGTGCGTTATTGTCTCTAGAGCAAGGCTTTACTTTCACATCGCGATCTAAGATTACGATCATCTCATTTGAATGTGTAATATTGATCCGTGAAAACAGGTGGGTGTTATTCCTGTCATCAGAAATCCTTGAAAAGAACATGTTGCCATTGCAGCTCCCGATTGCAACTGCAAGCAGAGATAACCTTAGTTCTGAAAATGATATAATATTGATAATATATATAATTATGATATCGTTGAATCCTGAAATGACATGCCGTTGCAGTTTATCACATCAGCCCGACGCACTGAACTGGATATCAAAAAGGCATATGAAGACATTAACGAATTGAAATCATTCCAACAAATATCATTGTTGACCCTACAAGGTCATTTGCTTTGAGTTTCCGTACCAGGTGTATCTACAGTATTGGTTTTCACATCGTCACAAACCCACCAACAATAGCAATAGCAGGGGCATATCTCGTGTCATTTCTGTGGTATTTAATTCTCTTTGGATGGGAAAAAATGCTCATCCATTCACAACACCACGAAATTCAAGAAATGGACCCAAAATGCAGCCGATCGTTCAGAACTAGGGAAACGCATGACAATGATTGAGCTGGCTGAAATGGGCTTACACGGCACATTTGGTAATTTGCACACCTACCTGCACTTCAGAGCGGGACAATTACAGAGTGTCTCGGGGGGCCGCCTGTGTGCCCCCTCCGCTAACGCCCAACCTGCCTCTCTCTCCCGCTGCCCCCCCGCTCGGCCACCGAGTCTCCAGCGTGAAATGGCCGTTAATTCTTTGTGCTATCTGTCCTGCGCAGAGCCTGTTTTAAGTCTTCATATGACTCTTCTTCCCAGGTGCCAAGAGAGAGGGGTCGGGTGGGGATATGGGGGTGGGGGGGGGGGGGGGGGAGGGAGGGAGTGGAAATGAAAACATCAAACAAGCCTGTGAAATGCAAAATAGCGTGAACCTTGCATTTTTCTCCATCAATGAGACTTAATGAGCGTCCCACCTTCTGGCACCTTCTAGGGGGGGAAGCAACATAATAGAGAGATAACCATTCTGAAATTAGCTGATTGAACACAATGAATCTAACCGACGTGCTTTGGCTCTGATGTGTAACAACCTCTATTATCCAGCCACGGTAATAGTTAGTAATATCACCCGCCATCATTCTGATTGTTAATTGTTGACCTGCCTGCATCACCACCCGTGTAATCATTCAACTCTTACTGTACACCCCTAAGTATGTCTGTCTGTCTGTCCCTCTGTCTCTCTGTCTGTCTCTCAGTCTGTCTCTCAGTCTGTCTGTCTGTCTCTCTGTCTGTCTGTCTGTCCCTCTGTCTGTCTGTCTGTCTGTCTCTCTGTCTGTCTCGCTGTCTGTCTCTCTGTCTGTCCCTCTGTCTGTCTCTCTATCTGTCTGTCTCTCTGTCTGTCTCTCTGTCTGTCTCTCTGTCTGTCCCTCTGTCTGTCTGTCTCTCTGTCTGTCTCTCAGTCTGTCTCTCAGTCTGTCTGTCTGTCTATCTGTCAGTCTCTGTCTGTCTCTCTGTCTGTCTGTCTGTCCCTCTGTCTGTCTGTCTGTCTGTCTCTCTGTCTGTCTCGCTGTCTGTCTGTCTGTCTGTTTGTCTCTCTGTCTCTTTGTCTCTCTGTCTGTCTCTCTATCTGTTTGTGTCTCTATCTGTCTCTCTGTCTGTCTCTCTGTCTGTCTCTCTGTCTGTCTGTCTGTCTCTCTGTCTGCCTGCAGCGGCGTGCGTATCACTATATGTCAGTGGCGGGCGGTGCATTTCACACCTAGGCCTTCAGTGATGTCCGACACATTCCTACCTGAATTATTCTACCTCTTAATACCATCATTATGACGCCATGGCTCTAGAAACTAGACAGAAACACAGTATAACCGGGCGTTGCATCACCTTAACATAGTCAGACAAGTACAACAGAGTTATATTAATATTTCCGAAGCATTTTTAATCAATAAATCCGCATTTACAATGAAGAGTGTTAAACTAACATCTTTAAGATCGCTACATTACCCACGTCTGTCGTCTCGTCCACCATAATAGCGACAAAGGGTGCCTTTTTAATCTCCATTTTGATCTCTTCTCCCATCACTTAAGCAATAGCAAAAATCTGGTCGTTTTGTATTTTGCCTGACGTCCCAGTAAACACTTTGTTTGTGGACAGGTGGTAATGTAAATCTGGGTTGTTTTCAGCCAGAAAAGAAAGAAGCTCAACGTAGTTTCCTCTGTTTGTGGACTCGGTGCTTTCATCGTGTCCCCTAAATGAAAGTTATTGTTTACCCAAAAACAGGACACAATCGATCAGTATTATCGATCAGTCAACGAGAGCTTTCGTTGTGATGCTCCGTTTCCCCGTCCGTCTACCGGCAGTTACGCATCTCAATAGTGAATATCAATAGTGCGTATCAATAGTGCGTATCCAATCAAAAGACGTGCTGGGTGCTGACATCATTGAGCCTTCCAGCAGGCGCCGTTGTTGCTTTTGCTCGCATCTACGTAGGTTTACTAGGAACGCCACAGGTTTTCTCGTTCCAACGTAAGTTACAGGTCGAATTCGCGGCACCGTTTTTTGTGAAGGCAGGCAGATTTTGGAGCCCCCTAGCAACACATTTTGATTGGATAAAAGCTCTAACATAAAGGCCAGCCCTCCAAATCTCAATCGGAGACTGGAAGCAGCGCAACCAAGAGGAAAGCTATGAAATGAAGAGAATAGACTATGGGGAATCATTAATACATATTTGTGGAAAAAATATATTAAAATAAAATGTATATTCTGATGATGTTTAGGCCAGCAGAGAAGGCCTTGCTGGCCCTGACGGCACACCACTGCTATATGTATGATGGCCATTGGCACCTGTCATAGGAGGCTCCTCAGGAGGTTGTAGGTGTAAAGAGCAGTGACAGTGCCTGGAAAGCAACAACAACAAAAAACAACATACCAGGAATCCATTACCACCAGATGGGACACTCCCTCCGCCTGCTTCCTCACCGCCACGTAGGCTAGTTAGCATTTATGTGAAGTCCCTTGACACAATAAGAATCGGCTCGTATGCAGGCCGAGCGTAGCATGCGATACGAATCGAGGCGGATGTGGTTAGTTAATAAGGCATGCGGCACCAAGACCAAGAGGAGCCCACCAAAAAAAGAGCATAATTATAACTCATGTTCACCAGAGCAGAGAAATATGTTGTTTTGATCTTTTTCCACATAATTTCCCCTTTTCTCTTGATCTCAACCTCATCTTCTTCATAATCACGTGACTGCTCTGCTTCCTATTTTGATAAATGACACGGCTAAAATGACAGCGGAGAGAGGCACTCTTGGGATGTTTGTTTGACAATAGCCTTTTCCCCTGAATGAAGTTGGAATAAATCATGATTAGTTAATTGACATTGCGATGAATAATTTAGCATGACAATATGCACTGGGGGTCAGTGGCAGGAGGATACTGTAATGCAGCTCTCTGGTCGCTTCTTCAGTGACAAAGCCACATGCGCAGCCCCCTTTGAATGAATGAATGAATGAATGGTCTTTATTGTCATTGCTACAGTACAGGTACCAAACAACGACATTTAGGAGGGGTGGCTCCCCTGGTGTTAGGAAAGAAAAAAAAAAAACTTTTAAAAAAATCACAAGAAGGGAAGAAGCTGGTTTACATAAATAAAGGCTATGTACACTATCCACTGTACTATACTGTACAGATAGACGACTAGGGTTGTCATATTGCACAATATAATTATTAGTTAATTGATTAATTTGATTAATTTGATTAATTTGCTCTATCAAGAGACTTTAGGCCTTTTCTCTGGCGTGGTTGTATCAGCATACTCAATCACTCACCCTTCGTAGGGGGAGTGCACAACATTGGTGTCAACACGGACTAGACTGAGGGTGGGTTTTCACCATATTTCTGACACCGATCCGATTCTTTTAAATCCATGAGGGAGAGAGAGAACGAGTGCACGATATGAGAAGGGCAGAGAACCGCAGCCAATGTGTGTGCGATGACAGTCACGTTAGACTGTGAAGACATCAACAAAAATAGCAGAGAGACGGAGAGAGAAAGGGAGCGAGAGAGAGAGAGAGAGAGAGAGAGAGAGAGAGAGAGAGAGAGAGAAAGAGAGAAAGGGAGCAAGAGAGAGAGAGAGAGAGAGAGAGAGAGACATACCAGAGCACCCATTCGAGCCTCAATTGAGGGATGACAAACAATGCAGCCTTCCCCTTCCAGGAGGAGAGAGAGGCCCTTCATGTCACGTCCCCTCATCTCTTTATGAGTTTTCAATCAACTAAGGCGGAATAACCCCAATACATTACCATCTCCTCAGCTGAGAATACATTACGGTCCCACGGGGCCTGGCTGAGTGGGGGATGAGGATAGACAGGCTTACAGCCTCGCTCTGGGGGGGGGGGGGGGGGGGGGTTCTGGTGGCTCTTTATTGTGTGATAGCAACAGAGGAGGAGGCTCCTCCGTACACCATGGCTAATTCCAACGACGGTCCTTTGTTTCCCTCTGCTGGTTGTTATTGCAGCCCTACACCTTGTGTTGGCCCATTTATACTACATAGTAACATAGAAAATTCCACCTTTTATCATAAGAAACAAAAACTTTCCGAATTGTAATGACTTGTCATGATGTCGGTTTGTTAGGGAATGCTCTTGATGATAGTTGTGGATGAGAGGGTGAAGTCTTGGATTGAAGGCAGAGTGTGTGAGCGCGTTATGATTCACTGTGCTGCTAGGAAAAGAAGGGGAAGTCAGTTGTGTCTCCAGGCAATAATAGTGGCTGTCAAATACTGTATATATTCAGAATAGTATTGATGCATATCATATTCAAATACAGTATAATACGAACTGTAAGAAGTGTGTGTGTGTGTGTGTGTGTGTGTGTGTGTGTGTCTGTCTTTGTGAGAGAGACCCCGGAGGGGGGATGGTAGAGCATGTTTGTATAGCATGTGCACGAGAGGGGATAGTGCGTGTTTGTATCGCATGTGGGTGTGTGTTCACAAATAGTCCATCTCTTGTCGCTGATGCATTCACGGTGACAATAATCGAATGATCGCACTGGATCAATGGTGACAATAATCTTTCAGCGCTAAGTCAACTTAGCCAGCAGCCAAGTGAGATCAATCGTCTCAAAGAAATTCATTTCAATCTTTTTTTCCTCCCGTTCCCCGGAGTTGCACCCATTGTCAGTTGTGGAGGCTTTTCACGAGACACAATGACGCTTTGTGGCCTTGCCGCGAAACTCCGGGGAGGCTGCTAGACGTGATGGGTTCATTTTGATCTTAATTGATAGGTTGATAGAGCCGGATCGAGAGAGAGAGAAGGAATGGCGACTTCCCGCTAAGTATATTGAGGCGTTTAGTCCCGATCTCTCTTGCTGCATTCTACAAATACGCCGATATAGGTTTGAGGTCGGCGTCCTATTATGTTGCGAGCCGTAGCTCACAGTGAGTGAGGTCTCTTTTTACTTTTCTAGCAGCTAAACAGACTCAGACCCCACCCAAACCCCCTCCACACACACACACACACACACATGCAAACACATCCCGTTGATGTGCCTCCATGGTGCGAAGGTCAGGCAGCACTAGTCCCTCACTCCCCTATGCCGGGCAGGGTGAGAGGCCCGCTAATGGCTAGCACTCTCCAGCACCGAGCTAACACGTTAACACAGGCTCCCTGAGATCCACACGGCCCAATCAACGTAGAGCATATAGAGCATAGTGCACTGTCCATACAATCCATCAACACTAATTAGGACCCAGCCAAATCCCTGAGAGAGGAGCATTACTATGGGATCTGGGGGGAGTGGGGGGGGGGGGGGTAAGGGGGGGGCAACATGATGTTTAAGATGATAAAAACATAGGAGGGGTTGGGAGGGAGAAGGGTGGAGTAGGTAGTGGGGAGATTATTGTCTGGTTTACATTAATCCGAAACACCTTAACAGAACTCAACCTAGTGTACGTCTACCAGTGCATGGCTGAATTTTAATGGTGATAAATCCTTTGAAGACCCTCTATATCCACGTTAAGGGTTTCTGTTGGAGTTCAGAGAGGCGTTCGTCTGGGAGAGATAGACAAGATAAAAGGACGGGGGGAGGAGGAGGTAGGGGAGGTAAGCATGGGTATCATCGGAATGATTTGTCTCCTGATAGGTCACATTAACCCTGCCTGTTGAAAAGTTACTGTAGGCTTCTGGGATGTCAAGATAATTTGTGTCACTGTGTTCTAATGCTTTGGTCCGCATATCGGGATCTGATGTCAGGATCAGACTTTTCTTTCGGAAAATGGGAATGCATTTCCGCTTTGTTGAAAATCAATGACGCATCGCTAGTCAACTAACACAGCTTGTTTGGTGAGCCTGCTAACGATGTAAAGTACCTTAGTGTTATAAATAACTAGGTAGCAGTGGGGATTACTCACCGAATGCGTTGCAGTAAGTATTTTGGCTTGACTGGCGAGTTTGTGTTGTGGTTGTGAACAACGTTGAAACGTAGTTCCGTGTTTCGAAAGAAAAGTCAGAACATTTCCATTGGTTGCCGACATGCGGACTAAAAGACTAGACCGTGTCACATTTCCAATCAAAAACAAAGAGACACAGGCAGAGGACGAGGACAAAAGAGTGCTTTAGGCAGAGCACAGGGAGTCTATTAATCAATCGATCAAATTATTTATTTGTCATACAATCAATGGTAGGAATGTTTTATTGCCCCTCACCCCCTTTTATGATTCAATTTCTAAACCTCAAATGTCGGACCTTACATCCATTTAAAAGTATGTCAGCACACCAATCTTGTCACAAGATATACTCTCCTCCATCATTAGCTTCCCCCATCATCATCAATTACCACAGAATGTTCTATTTGGTGTCAAGGACAGTGTACCTTTTATTGTTTTTGATGAAACTGCCGCATTAGGAGAAAAGACACGGCGGCCTCCGCCAGAAGACGGATCGAGTGGAGTTGAGGTAAAGAGTGAATTTTTTTTCTGAAATACAATTTTAATTCGGCTCCCTTTTTAAGATCCCTCAGATCAGCAGTCTGTCCTCCAGGTAAGAAGAGGTTTTTCAGGGGAGAACAACGAGACTGCGGAGGGAAATGGTTCCGATTAAAATGAGGTAATGACACATTTGCGGGGCCTTTTGTGCGAGCGGCGCAGGCAATTTAAAGGACTGCCATACAGGACGAGTTAATATTTCATTGCACGACGCAGGGAATGAGGGATAGAAAGAGAGAGGGGAAAATGCATATGTCTCATTTTGCAATCTGATTCTCTCAGCAAACCAGCCTGCCCTGAGTCAATGTCATTCCATAATGAACTCTCCTCCAGAATTCTGCTCCGACAGTGCTGGCTGCATTCACCGGCACAGTGGCAATATCTCTCTCTCTCTCTCTCTCTCTCTCTCTCTCTCTCTCTCTCTCTCTCTCTCTCTCTCTCGCTCTCGCTCTCCCTCTCCCTCTCTCTCTCTCTCTCTCTCTCTCTCCCCACCCAGTGACATATTATGTGTGTCTCTCTCTCTCTGTCTCTCTCTCTCTCCCTCTCTGTCTCTCTCTCTCCCCCCCTCTTTCCCTCTCTCTCTCTCTCCCTCTCTCTCTCTCCCTCTCCCTCTGTCTGTCTGTCTCTCTCTCACACTCTCTACCTCTCTTTCCCTCTCTCTCTCTCTCTCCCTCTCTCTCTCTCTCTCTCTCTCTCTCCCCCTCTCTCTATCTCTCTCTCTCTCCCTCTTTCTCTCCCTCTCTGTCTCTCTCTCTCCCTCTCTCTTTCTTTCTCTCTCTCTCCCTCTCTCTCTCTCTATCTCTCTCCCTCTCTCTCTCTCTCTCTCTCTGTAAGGTAATAGCAGTTGCTGCCCACCTCCTTCTGCGCCTCCTGCTGCCTGCTCTGTCTCCACCCTTCACACCTGTTCCTGCTCACCCATGTGATACCTCCTCCACTCCAGATCCTCCTCCAGATCCTCCTGCCTGGTTAGAGAGGAGGAGGGAGGAATGTGTGGGTGTGTGTGTGTGTGTGTGTGTATCTGTGTGCTTGTGTGTGTGTGTGTGTGTGTGTGTGTGTGTGTTTGCGCACGTGTGTGTGTGTGTGTGTGTGTGTGTGTGTGTGAGCGTGTGTGTGTGTGTGTGTGTGTGTGTGTGCATGTGTGAGTGTGTGACTAGCCTTTTTTTTACTAATAGGCCTGACACATTAGACATGTTTACAGATTCAGTATTTCAGTATTCATCCATCGGAATTTCAGTGCCCTGGAAACACCCCAAAATACCCCCCGAAAAAATTAAGTTAATTTCCTACCCTGCTACGAAGTCATATTGCCAGTTACGTTCCCATTTGATAACCTGATCCCTGAAACATCGCCGTAGGACGTATCCCAGGGTAGCGAAATGATAACAGATTTAATTGGGAGGTTGTAAAAGAGAAAACAGAAGAACAAGCTGTATAACTGGTTAGAGTTCATGCTGAGAGCCCAAACCCCTTCTCCCCCCAGAGGAACAGCAATTAACCCTTCTTCTGGTGAGAAAAGAGTGCTATGCAAAAGTCTACCGTAAAATCATTTGGAAAAAAACCAGAAAGTTTCAAAGGAAAAGTCTAATCAAAACAAAGGTTCTTAGCAAATCCTGAGGGCATATATAAAAATGTTTTAGAATAATTTACCCTCAAATCAAAGAAAAACATGCCTGCATATAGTGTCAGCAAAGCTGGACCAACATAGACAGATATAGGCCTGGTTATAGGTCTATAACAATGGGAAATACAATCATTTATCCACTGTAGGTTATGAGCAGTAGGGAGATACGATTCCCTAAAATGTACAAAAGACCCCCTCCATACATCAACATATGATTGATTGATTGATTATACTTTATTGTCCCCGAGGGGAAATTTGTCTTGGGCATGGTACTTTCATGCTTCAAGAGCAACAGAGACGATACATACAACATACAGTAGACAAAGTAAACAACAGGACAGCAACAAACATTGAGTGACATTGGCAGCGGTTTCCACCTGGACATGGCATCATTTGGTATAAATATATATTGCACATAGCCCTTCAAGTGGTGTTTTCGAATATTGCACATGGCCCTTCAAGTGGTGTCTAAGATAAGGTGTGGGTGCTGGTGATCATGTCCTAATCATCGTTTCTGCTTGAGCGAATTGATTAGTTTAATGGAGAATGGGACAAATGATAGTTTTAAGAGCTTATAATTACATCTTGGCATGCGAAGCCTTCTACCTAGGGGGAGAACTTCGTATTCTGTGGAGAGCGGATGTTGGGGGTCTGCGATTATCTTGTTAGCCTTGTCCAGGACAGCTTTTTGACATAGTTTATTTAGGATCACATAGTCTCTTGCATACACTTAATCTTGCATACACTTAATCTAACAGCAACACCGAACTGATAGTAACCATTTTACAAATTCTCTACAGGGCACACTACACCACAAAGGACAATGTATCCAAGACCACACCATTGCAAGAAGCAACGCCTCTAATAATAAGACCATACTACAGGAGGCTATTCCAGCTTTAGACTCAGTGATCCATGGTTATGGTTCATCTTGTAATACAACCAAGCATGTCACTGTTGTTGGCACTAGATTTTAATCTGGATCCTCTCTTGTGCAAATGAATGAGGATCTTGGCTATTGTGAATATGTTGCTAAGCGTGTCCATATCCCTCATAGGGAATGGTTTGGTTTTATGGTTTTGAAATAATAACCAAATATTACTTAGAGTTCCCTGCGCAAGTAATGGGAGAGTAATTTAGTTTTTTTTAGTCTTTTGGCTCTATAGTCCAAAAGTGTTTGGATTTTAAATGTGAGAGTATTGTGTACATGTGTGACACGTTCTAATGCTTTGGTCCTCATATCGGCAACCAATCAAAATGTTCAGACTTTTCTTTTGAAACACGGAACTACGTTTCAACGTTGTTAAGAAACACAACTCACTAGTCAAGCCAAAATACTGTACGCAAATGGATTGGGTGAGTAATGCCCACTGCTGCCTAGTTAACTATAATACTACTTTACATTGTTAGGAGGCTCACGAAACAAGTTGTCTAAAGCCTGGTACACACATAAAGATAATCTGTCTGATTTTGGCCCATTTTCCCCCTTCCGACCAAGGACAGCAAAAGCTTATTTTCGTTCTTCGGCACTTTATTTCTCCTGTCACACATGGCTGCCTCGTACAGGTCAGTCAGGGCTTGGGGGACGAGACTCCAGACTGTCGGAGAACAGATCTTTATGCATGTGGTCGTATATCGGAGCACACCACACGCAATACGATCAAAGCTGTTCCAGTGTACCAGGCTTTAGTTGACTAGCGGTGTGTCATTGATTTTCAACAACGCGGAAATGTATTCACATTTCATCAAAAGAAAAGTCTGATCATTACATCGGATCCCGATATGAGGAACAAATCATTAGAACGTGTCACATATTGGTTTCACCGTTTAGAATGACAACATATACTCTGAGAGGCTTGATAAATACAGGCCCTGGAGTATGTCGTGCTGTTTTAGCAGAACCGTTGGCACACAATATTAGATTAGAGGCAAATAAGAAGAATTACCATTAACACTAGAACAGCCGTGCCTATTTTACCTACTAGTCGAGCCACCTTGGGGGTCAAATAGACCCCATTTTTGGAATGTAAATCTGCTATTTACACACAGAGATCACTAGATGGCGCTTCTTTTTTTTAGCTTGAAAAACTACAAAACAGCTTTATCTTATCCTGAAGTGATTTTGAAAATGTTAGGATACTGGGTGGTAGAACGCACATATCTAGGAAAAGTCATGAAAGGACGATCCAGAAATTTGATCGAGTGCAAAGTACTCGAGAGTAGTATTTCCAGAGTACTCACAGGGGTCACCCTCACGGCTCTTCTAGTGTTAACATTTTGAAGCGCCATGATGATCATATCAGCTTAAACAATTTGAGTGAGAGTGAATAAGGGGATGGTTGGTCTGGGAGAAGCTCTGGTTAACAGCATCTCAAAGCTCATTTGCTTGTATTTTACACCTCATTGGGGTTCCAGGCTTGCAGCTTGCCAGCTCCACATCCCAGCTGCCTCTGACCCACTTTGACATCATCCTGGCTGTGCCTCACATCACACTATATATTCCCTCTATCGTGCACTATTTTTAACAAACCCTTATGTGGCGATGTACAGTATGAATGCATATTATGCATGGATGAGCAAACTGAATTCTCTTCACCTTATTACCTGTGTCTCTGACCACAACTTATTAGGGGTCAATGCAGTGAAGCCACCTTTTGTAATAGTTGGCGTTGCCTATTATTATGCTTTTTTTCCTGCATCTACAGTTTTAGTAATGTAATGTCAATAACTTCCACTTAAGGACTCTCAATACCTGATTCACTGCTGCACTAACCCTGCCAGATGTACTGCACTTTATAGTTGTAAATATTGTCTATGATTTTGTCTTGTGGTTCTGTGTGTTGTAATGGATTTTTCACATGTGTGGAATTGTTGGGAGTCTGGTGGTTCGTGTTGTAATGGATTTTTCTGGTGCGCCTGTCCATGAACGCAGGGCCCTGGACAGAAATGGAATGCAGACTCGTTATCAATGTTGTGACTATGTTGACCCAGTGTACAGTGTGAAAGGAAGACCTTGTCCAACATTGTTCCAATGTTCCAACATTTATGGAATGCGGACTCCTATCGCTGTTTTACTATATCAGAGATGTGTTGTGTGTGAGTGGGCACTTCAGTCTACCTTAAGTGGGCTGGGTCCAACTCGAGTTGTGAAAGACCATTTCCTTTATTAAATATTATACCTAGATTTAAAGCAAGTTCCTATCTTGAGTCTCATTATTAATCCACAACAGTGTACATTGTCCATTGTGATAGTCATGTGTAATGTGTGTATGTTTGATGTATTTGACACTGCTGTATTGAGTTTCCATCTGTACCGACAACAAATTCCACCGACCTTGGTCGTGTGGTCATTAAACAAGTCATTCATTCATTCATTCAGTTTTTTCTCTGACTTTTCAAAAAGACCCAGAAAGGCTAACAGAACTCTATATCGGTCAGTCAACTACGGAGCCCCCCTGGGGTCACATGGTAGAAAAAATGTATTTGATGTGTGAATCCGTTCCCTCGGTTTAGTAAATCCTTGCGATCGTTCTGGCTCGTAGGGCCTAACCCTAACCCTAACGAATTACTAAACCAGGGGAACGAATTACTAAACAGAGGGAATGGATTACTAAACCGAGGGAACAAATTACTAAACCGAGGGAACGGATTCACACATCAAATATTTTTTTTCTACCATGTGACCCCAGGGGGGCTCCGTAGAAAACATATCATGGTCATTTTTGCCAAGTATTCTGTTGGGGTCCCTGCAAAATATGCGGTGCAATATTGCGCCATAGCTTTAGGCCCTGGCATGGCTCTCAGCTATATTATAGTATTTGTGATCAAGAGTGAACGACACTCTGCAACATCATCTTTTTCGGTCATAATTTGTCTGCAATCTCATTTTGTTAAAGAAATCTTGAGAAAATCGTGTCGTGAACCCAGTATCGTGAATCTTATCGAATCATGAGAGTTGAGTGTATCTTTACATCCCTACTGACTACACACACTATATCTTTCTTTACATTATTCTTTTTGGTTAGTAAACACTTTTTAGCCATTTAGCAGATGCTTTTAATACAAAGCGACTTACAATTACGAATTACAGGGACATTCCGCCTGGAGTAACTGAGGGCTATGTGCCTTACTCAAGGGCACACTAGTAGTAGTGGTGTGGTTTCAGATGGGATTTGAACTCACAACCTTCCGATCACAAGTCCATCTCACTATCCACTAGACCACCACTACCCCACTTGTTTATTTGGTTACAACCCACTTACTTGGTTGTGTGCTTCTCCCTCTGTTTGTCATGACTGTACGGCCCTGGTTTGTGACAGCCCTCTGCAGTGTGTGAGTCTTAGCCGAGGCCTACTCTGCACCGCAATTGTTCATCTCCTTTCCCTCAGGCGAGACACAGCCATACATCAATATGCTAGCCCAGTATAACACGACACCGAGAGCACTTAACACATCACACGACGGGTAAAGCTCCTCTGACCCTCGAGGGACATAAACGGATATAAATCAAATTTTGCCCCGGTTGTTATGTGTTTAAGGTAAGGCATAGGACAACAATACTGTAAAGATGATCGTGTTCTATCTGTGTATAACTCACTGAACTTCATAAATCGTTTGGGTCACTAGAGACATAAAACCACCGAACGAAGGGCTTTCGGAAGCAGACCACCCCTGAGACTGATCCAGTCATACATATTCATACATGCAGAACTATACGCAGGGCATAATATCAGAGAAGAGGAGGGAAGATGGTGGCATCTGTGTTATATTCCAATGGACAGAAGCCCTGGTTCCATATGATTTGCTCTGCTGGTAGAGAACCAAGGCTTTACTTCTGCTGTGCTGGGGGCTTAAGTCTCTCTCTCTCTCTCTCTCTCTCTCTCTCCTCTCTCTCTCTCTCTCTCTCTCTCTCTCTCTCTCTCTCTCTCTCTCTTGGATCTCCCCTGGGTTCCCAGCTCCTCCAGGTGGGCAGAGCCCTTTGTGTGAGTAAGCCTAGCCCCGATGCTCCAGCCCAGGTGTGGTAGAGCAGGTGGAGGGGGGGGGGGGGGGCGGCACTGCCAGGGGACTGCCAGGGGGCAGCGAGGCTTAGTGGGGGGCACAGTGGGAGGGGTAGTGCTGCTCAATCACCCCATACCCCAAGGGCAGCCACCTACAAGCCCTACAGCCAGGACACGATTCACAGCAACCTGGGGGCCGAGTCATACGTGTTCAAAGACACACGAGGGCAAACCGTGTCGATGATACGAATGCAGTAAAACACGGGCACACATAAGCGCACACGTGCACAAATGCACGCATGCAAACATGCACGCACGCACCCTGACATCCACATCAACTATCCGCAATCGTCCCCTCCATACTGTCCCTCTCTCTCTCTCAGCCCCCCCCCCCTCCCTCCCTCCCCATAGCATGGCTGTGTAACCGGCCTGTGTGCCATCCATTATTCCCCGGCAGGAATGCATTAAAGATTCATCTGCGCAGCTCAACCTCAAAGAGAAGACTGTGACCCCTGGAATAGCTGCTGAATTATGGAGACGGCCAATAGAGTTGTTTGCCTTTGATCTGATCGTCAGCCCCCCGTTCCCTCCCGGGAGAATTAGATATACACACGCGTTTCAGCACCCACCGAAACATACACACACACACACACACACACACACAGACACACATATACACACACATGCACGCACGCACGCACTCACGCACACACACACACACACACACACAGACAGACACACATATACACACACATGCACGCACGCACGCACGCACACACACACACACACACATATATATACACACACACATATACATATACGCACACATATACACACACATGCATGCACGCACTCACACACACACACACACACACACACACACACACACACACACACACATATATACACACATATGCACAGATTTGCAGATAATTGTAGAAATACATTTATTCACATGTTTATATTTAATGGATGTTGAGTGGAGGGTCCTGTTGAAAATGGCTGTCATTTGTCAAGCATTAATAATTCACACACGCACACAGACATACACACGCACAGGCACAGGCACACACACTTTACCCACGGGTGAACGTTCTCTCTTTTCCCTTGCTCTGCTTCTATTGCTTACGTTTGCTGTGGCACCTGTACACTGCAAAAAGTCTAATCTAAATAAGATGAAATATCTTAAATCAAGGCAACATATGCTTGTTTTTGGTCTGACAAGATATTTCTTCTTACCAGGCAGTTTTCATCTGAGAGCATTTCACATGCTGTACCTACATTTTTGATGTAAATATGGTAGATCTTTAACCTGTGAAACAGGTCCCATCTCCCTTTTATTTGACACATATTCCTACCGCAAATTGTCGGTGTGGGTCTTTCACCTTGGTACTGTGTACTGAATTAATGCAGCGTTGTTTTAACTACTGGACGCAGAGAACTTTGTTGAAGTAATCTCAGCCACTACGCATGCGCACACACCCCAAGAAGACATTGCCAGAAGTGCCGGACATTGCCGGTGACAAGGCTGACCCAAATTGTTATAGGCCCATTTCCATCCTGCCCTGTCTGTCTAAGTTATTTGAGAAACTTGTCAACAAACAACTCATTACTCATCTGTAGCTACTAACAGCTGACATGCAGACCAAAACACTAGAACGTGTCATAAATCGGACAGCCGACATGCAGACCAAAACACTAGAACGTGTCATAAATCGGACAGCCGACATGCAGACCAAAACACTAGAACGTGTCACAAATCGGACAGCTGACATGCAGACCAAAACACTAGAACGTGTCATAAATCAGACAGCCGACATGCAGACCAAAACACTAGAACGTGTCACAAATCGGACAGCCGACATGCAGACCAAAACACTAGAACGTGTCATAAATGGATGCCACTACGAGGAGCATATACTGTACTGGAGAAGTTGGAGCTCTAGTCTGACTGATTCCCAGACATCACAAGATGGACTATTTAAAACAAATGAACTGGTCAAGGACAGGCGCTCGGCGCAAGGAGAACACCGGGTGCGAGGAGAGATTGTTAGGTGGCTGGTGGGAAGAGGAGGGAGGGGAAGTGATGGAGGGATAGATGGATGGATAGAGGGAGAGGCGAGGTGGGAAAGACAAGGGGATAAAAAAGACTTGCTCCAAGGGACAATTAGATGTGTTATCAGAGAGAAGAAAGTCAGCCTTCCAATGTCATGGGAATATACGTATGATTTCTTTATACCCGGTGCATATTGGAGACAGGCTATTATTGGAGACAGGCTATTATTGGAGATAGGCTATTATTGGAGACAGGCTATTATTGGAGACCTGCGTTATTCTATTTAACCCCCGCCACTGTTGCCAAACTGCTGCTCAAACCCACAATATGACATATACCATACCATACATGACTGGGAAGAGATACTATCTCCTATTGCTGATATCATGATAAGTAAATCATGTTTCATGGGCAGCCAATTATTGTGCTTTTATATGTGGGCAATCATTAGATCACCCTCCAACAGCATTCACAATGCCGACATATCATACTCAGAAGTGGTGATGTGTGAAATAGAGGACAGCTTGACGGCACTAGAGCTCTTTTGTATGTCCCATGTAGAATACCTTATATTAACAGACAATGGAGTCCTCAGCGACAAGGAAAGACAATGTAGTGAACACTCAGTGCTACCATGAGAGAGAGGGACAACATGTGATCAATCATTGCAGAGAGAAATATAGGAGTCATTATGACTTATCCTGTATAGCGTAGTATTCAGTTGTTAAGTCTGACGTCACACGTGACGTTTAGCAATTTCCGGGTCCAAATAAAAAATTCCCTGCACCAGAGTACCAGTGTACTAAAGCGGTAGAATGACAGTTCAATCGTTTTTTTTTACTCGGATCTATTCATAAAACAAGGGACACAGCACTTTCCCGTTTTTCCCATATCGTTAGCGTCTTTGAGCCTCGGAAAAGCGCTATACAAATATAATGAATTATTATTATTACTGCGGCATTTCGAAGAGAGCGCCTCAGCCAACGTTGGACCCGGAAACACGTCACGACTTGATTGATTGATTGATTGAAAACTTTATTAGAAGATTTGCAGAAGTAGGTACATGAAAGTACATATTACATACAAGGTCAACTAACAGGATAAAAACCCAAGAAAGCCACTGGCTTATTTCAATTGGGGTCCTTGATACTCAATTAATCGTTACATGTAAGACAGACAAAAAACTAGTACCGTATTTTCCGCCCTATAAGGCGCACTTAAAAGTCCCAAAAAAAAAAAAAAAACGACAGTGCGCCTTATAACCCGGTGCGCCTTATATATGGATCAAAATGTAAAAATTACATGACCAATATTTTTTTTTTTATAATAATACAATGTTTCAGTACGACTGGTAAACTACAAAGCCGCACCGCTTGCAGCATTACGGTAATCAGTAAACGACGGCCGCCATCTTGGAATCTCCGCGAATGCTATGCCTGTGGTGGGTTAACATAATTCACCCCCGGAACTAATAGTTGGGAGTATTGTTCCGTACGGAGGGTTAAGTGGGTGGTACTGAGTTTTAGTTCCTGTTTTAAGTGTGTGATAACAACTGGTTCATGTCTGTCAATAAACGTCTAGCTGTGACATTTAATACGCCGCCTCCGACTCCCGTCTCTCGGCACTACATGCTATTGTTATTCTATCATGTGCTCTGAATGGATGCCGTACTCACCCAACTGTTCAATTCGGACACTCACACCGCTTGCAGCATTACGGTAATCAGTAAACACCGGTGTTGTGCTTACTCACAGTCCCACACCACAAGAGTAAAGAAGACTAAACAGAGTTTCCGAGGGAACAAAGTGAGATTCTTGGTGCTTTCAACTTGAAGTTTTAAAGTACCCACTCGATATAATAAACAACAGTTTAACGATCACTAAACACTTATCATTTGTGTATTGGATTCATTATTCTCGTTTGCCGGAGGCTACCGGTAAGGGAGGGTTGATTTGTAAACATACTTTCGTTTTAGCTCGTGTTCAAAAGCAAGAACTGTGTGTTCATCTAGTTATGTGTAGTTATGTGTTTTTAGCATGTCGATGTTCTCCCAGTATGTTGTCATGTTATTAAAATACAGTTTAGACCTTCGTAGCGATGTGTTTTGTTAGCTGTTAGCCGCTAGCAGCGTTTGTTGTGGTTTGGTCAGAACACGCCTGTCGTGTTCAATCTTTCTCTGATTTGAATGTATGACACATCATTTGAAAGCTTACAATCTGCAGTTTAAGCATGTGTAAAAACTGAAAAAGTACGTTGCACATTTCACCAGGAGCTGTCACATATTGGTTGTTGGTTATAATTGTATAGCCTATTGGTTGTTTTCTGGTGTTGTTTTGCTCTGTTTGTAGTCTACTTGATGTATTTTTATCAGCTGTTAAATCACCACAGCGGTTAATCCACTAATAGAGATAATAGCAGATTGAAAATGCTTGTAGCTAACTACTCTATATCTCGTGGTTGCAGCTATTGCGAATTGCTATTCACGCGAGTCAGCTGTGAATCACCGCAGGTCCTTGACGCTTGTTGCAAAAATGGATGACGAACGGCTGATACTTGAGGTGGAAAAATATATATTTTTGACAGTGGAGCAGGTAGAACGTTGATGGTGACAACGCTCAGGTGGAGCTTGGACAACGGGAAGTTGACACAACACCGATGGAGAGGTGACGCAACGCAGTAGGTGGAGCTTGGGCGTAACGCAACCCCAGTCAAACGTTTGACTGCAAACAACAAGTATGTACAGTGTGTGGTCATGGTGGGGGGGGGGGGGTACAAAAACACCAGTAGATTTAGGCAGGGGGCAGGGGGGAGGGGGGGGGGGGCGACATAATAACATTGCGTTTGCTCAGAGTGTAGACCAGGTAGGGGGGTGAGGATTGGGGGATGGGGGGGGTTGTCCATTGTTCCACGGTTTCGGTAGAGAGTCTCCGGGTGGTGGGGGAGGGGGGGTCGTCGCCGGGTGGGGGAGGGAGGGGGGAGGGAGGGGGGAGGGGGGGTCGTCGCCGACTGAAGCCTTTGGTCGTGTAAGCCTGTCTAACCTCGCTGCAGCTCCGTTACTTAACAACCGAATAGAGTGGCAGATTTTTTTGCAATATCTGAGATCAACTGTCAAATACACAATTGTGCTGCACACATTGTTCACAATAACTGGATGTGACACGGTCTGATGAAAAGTTCCACATGTCGGCAATTCTCAAATTGCGCAAATGACCAAAAAGCTTTTTGTTCTTTTTTTAATTGTTGTTTAATTGTTGAAGAGCCCACTCGATATAAACAAGCAACAGTTTTAGGATCACTAAATACTTTGTGAGTTGGATTTGTTGTATTGTCTGCCGCAGGCTACTGAGTAAGTGATACATGGCTTGTAAACAAACGCGTGCAAAAGCAAGGACTCTGTGTGTGGTCATCTAATTATGTGTAGTTATGTGTTTTTAGCATGTTGATGTTCTATCAGCATGGTGTGATGTGCTAAACATGCAGTTAGATTCAACTATTTTCTACTATTTCAATTGATGACACATTTGAAATCTTACAATCTGCACTTTCATAATCTGGAAAAAAAGAAAAATGACATTGCCCTACTTTTCACCACACCCTGTCACATATTCAGAGATATTTAATGTATATGTAAATATCTACAATTTGATACAGTTGGCTCCTATGCCTATGGACATGTATTGAGTTGAACAACTATTATAATTATTCAGTACAAACAACTATCACCGTTTTTCTCAATGCTTCCACACATTTTCTGAAAGCATGGCTAATTTTCTCAAAACTCTAAACACAAATCCAAAAACTTACACACAAACCCCAAAACTCCACATTCTGCATTCAAAATAATTGTATGTCTTCTCAAAATGTCATGTTGTCGTCAAATGACACACACACCATCAAAGGAACAGTCACTTCTAAGAACCAATTGAACACTGATATGCTCAATGGAAAACACGATGAGGAGCGGAAAACACTACTGTGATAAGATTATCAGTTATGTAGCCCTTTTGCATTTTCAGTGTTACACTACATACTGTACGTACAGTAGCCTGTAAATTGTTATGTTTTCCTACTCAAATATAAAACACAAATACAAGAATAGAATGTTTTTTAAATCTCAAATACTGTAAAAATGTACATTTTTACATTTTTGGCATTTAGCAGACGCCTTATTCCAAAGCGACTTACAATCAATACATTTGACTAAGCAAGTGAATCATCAATTCACCAGTCGTAGCAGGAAGAGTAATCCAGCTCAGGCCCGAGGCCATTGATAGAAGTAAACATCTCAGCAAACACAGTTGGATTCGTAAAATGTTCTTCATACAGAACAAACAATAGAAAAAAGAAAATAAGCCTTCTGAATATACTGTAAATGTTGTGAAGGCCCACAGTTTTAGAGCCAGTTTAGTTTCCCCAAACCAGCCCGATTTTGCCCCTGGTATTTCTTTATTATTTTCTATACAATTCATATACGTTTCGTGAAGTGTATGTATTATTATTATGATGTTTATGTATATGTTTGATGACGTAGTATATCCGGGGTGTGTCCGTGACCCGGATGTTAGGTTCGGTGGTGTGTATATAAGAGACGGAAGTAGTCCGCGAGTCAGTGTGTGATGAGCATCAGAACGAGAGAGACCAAATGAGAGAGAGAGTAACGCGAAGTCAATGTAAGATGGCGGATTCAGTACGACGCACACCGTGCAGAAGCTGAGGACGCCAGGAAAGCGATTATTGAGTGTACCACTGTAGCCCGTTTAGTTGTGTTCCCGTTGGACCGCCTTGCCAGCAGCCGGCTGTTCAACGTTGGACCAAGCGAGACGCCAGCTGGACATAATCGTCGCCTCCACGAGCGGACTGCGACCGAACACTGACTCCAGCGGAGCTTCGACGCGGACCACCGGACTTGGGCCCTTCACCTCGTTGTGGACCACGAAGACGGCCCTTTCCCTCCGCGTTGCTACGTCACCCCCCCCTTTCGTCGGCTAACTTCATCGACGCACATGCCATCCAACCAGGCCTCAACGCGCACCACAGCCCTGGACTATAAGCCTGTTCAGGCCAGAGACTATCAGTGAGTGATTGAGTGCGTGTGTGGCCGGCTGGGAGGGAGTGTATATTTTGGGAGATATAGACATATACCATTTGTGTAATAAATGTGTTGTTCATATGTGATACCGTTACCGTGTGTTAGTTGTTTGTATGCTAATGCTAATTACAATGCTAATGCTAATTCCAAAGCTAATGCTAATGCTAATTCCATGCTAATGCTAATTCCATGCTAATGCTAACGATAGTAACTGCTAGTCTAACGGTTTGCTGGCGCCCCCTGCCTGTATCCTCCTACACTGCCTATTTAGCTTAGAGTTAGTTAGATAACCAGCCCCTTCCTAAGTTATACAGTCCTTTTCAGCTACTCCCTGGTTACAATTGGTCCTTCGAGCCGGATAGGTAGTGTAGTGATAGCATGGCTGAGCGCAGCCAACCAGACCAGACAGTTACCCCCCCTTCTCCGCCCCCTGAGCCAGAGCCCCGACCACAGAGAGTCCCGCGGTTGCCTCCGAGGTTACAGGAGTATGAGCTTGAGCTCGAAAGCTCACTGAGTGGTAGCGGGGAGCGCACTCCACGGGATACAGTGGTCGGAGAGGCCGAGGTGTCCGCCGGCGCGCGGGTGGCTAGCACTGAGACAGCCCTCAAAGAGCACCAGCCTGAGGATGAGATGGCAGAACCGCAGGGTTTTGCCGTGGAAACGGAAGAGCAGGAAGGAGAGGCCCGGTCCGACAGCGCCTGCGGGCGGAAGAGGGAGGGCCTCAGCCTTAACGATCTGCCTCCCAGTACGGCGCGCTCGAGACCTAGCTCCTGCCGCTCAGTGGCTTCCTCCCGGTCCAGGATTTCCGTGGGCAGTTCTGCCTCTGGGGCGGATAGCCTGCACTCCAGAGGGAGTAGTGCCGCGCTGTCCGAATGTATGCGCCAACAGGCCGAGATGGCGTTAGAGCGGGAGCGCCAACAGGCCGAGGTGACGTTAGAGCGAGAACGCCTCCAGTTCGAGCGTGAACGAGAGAGGGAACGCATCCATTTCGAGCGTGAACGCCTCCAGCGCCAGGAGGCGCTAGAACGTGAACGCTTCCAGATGACCGGAGCGGAACGCGAGGCGGAGAGACAGCGCCAGGAGGCGCTAGAACGTGAACGCTTCCAGATGGAGCGCGACCGCCTCCAGGCGGAGAGACAGCGCCAGGAGGCGCTAGAACGTGAACGCTTCCAGATGGAGCGCGACCGCCTCCAGATGGAGAGAGAGCAACTGCACGCGGAGAAGATGGAGGAAGTGATGCAGACCATGCGCGACGTGTGCATCAGCAGAGCTCCGTCGGCCCGTAGCTCCAGAGCATCATCCGCACGGCCCTCTCGAGTGCCATCTCCTGAACCCCCCGCCGATGGCTCCATGACCCCCGCCATGACTGTCCAACGACAGGCCCAGCTGACCACCTGGAAAGAAGAGGACCAGGGACCCGACCGCTACGCGGCCCAGAGGGAGCCAGCGTCGCTGCCCGGGAGGGGAGCCATTCCCCAAGAGCGTAGCACACCCCTAGGTCCTCCAGTGAACCAAGAGGCATGCAGGCCGGACACCCAGACCGTCACTCCAGCCCCGATCATCCACTACAGGATGTTTCCCCAGGTGGAGGGACCCAAGTTCCCCTTCTTCAAGGACGAGGACAGGAGCCAGTATGTGGAGCTACGCATCTGCCTAGACACGCTCTTGGACGACTCCTGCTCCGAGTCCTACAAATATGCGATTCTCCTTCAGCATGTGAGGAACCCCAGAGCCCACAACATGGTTCTGGCCCATGCCTCCGCACCGACACCTTACACCAGAGCGCTCGCCGACTTGGATGCCCGCTACGGTCGTCCCTGGAACCACGCCCTTGCTGAACTGCAAGCCCTCGAACAGCAGGCCCCCATCAAGGATGACCGGGCGCTGGATGACTTCGCGCTCCGCGTGCACACCTTGGTTGGAATGCTGAAGACGCAGGGCCCAGCTGGCGCCAGCGAGATCAACAGCACCTCCAACGTAGAGCGGCTGCTCCGCAAGATCCCACGCTTCCGGCAGGAGAGGTTCCGGCGACAGCAGCGCGTTCGTAACCCCGGGAAGTTGGGTCTGAGCATGGCTGCCTTCGCGGAGTTCCTACTGGAGGAAGTGCATGACACCAACGTAGACGCCATGGGTTACGCTGAGCCGAAGAAGGAGAGGGAGAAGGGAGACCGCTGGGACGGGCCGAGCTCGAACAGAGGACGCCCAGTAGGAGTGCTGCACACGGAGGAGGAGCCTCGGAGAGAGAGGACCACCCGACCTGAGGGAAAGGATTCCTCTCAACCCCCTCAAAAGGGACGGAGAGGTCCACCGCCATGTCCGTACTGCACCAGCGAGCACTGGTTCAATGAGTGCAGTGCCTTCAACAACCTGAGTACCGAGGCCAAGCAGAGGTGGCTCGAGGAGCACAAGAGGTGCTGGAACTGTGGGCGCGACCATTTGGCGAAGAACTGCACCTTGAGGAGGAAGTGCAACCGCTGTGAGGAGGTCCACCTCAACATCCTACACGAGGTCTCCCTCGCCAGGTCCACGGAGGGCAACAGAAGCCCTAGGTCCGGTCGCGCACCGGAAGAGGAAACCCCTGTCTACTACCTAGACTCGCCACAGAGCAGCGGCTCCAAGGTCCTACTGAAGGTGGTGAAGGTCCGACTGCACCACAACAACGCTGTGTACGACACGTACGCCGTTCTAGACGACGGGTCGGAACGGACCATCCTTCTCCAGGGGGCAGCGCGCCAGTTGGGGCTCCAAGGGACTGCGGAGAAGCTGACTCTGCGCACGATACGTCGCGACCTTAAAGAGGTCACCGGGGCGAGAATCCACTTCTCTATCTCCCCGGCGGGGCGGCCGTCGGACAGATATCGGCTTCGGAATGTCTTCACCGCGGACCAGCTAGCGCTCTCCCGCTACGACTACCCCCTGGAGAGGTTACGCGCAAGATATCCCCACCTACGGCGAGTAGACCTACACCCGATAGAAGGAGCGGAGCCAACCCTTCTCATCGGCTCGGACAACGCTGACCTGATCGTGTCGCTCCGTCCTCCGCTGAGAGGACCACGAGGCTGCCCGATGGCTGTTAAGACTGCGCTTGGGTGGGCCCTCCAAGGCGCTACCGAGGGGAGAGATAGAGACGGGAGAGCTACGTCATCCCTCCATGTCCGAACCGAAGAAGCAAACCAACCAACTGGACCGCCTGGAGTGGAATCTATTGCTGCCAGTGCACCTGGAACAGTTAGTACCACCAATGGTTCACCACAGGATGACCAACCAAAGAAGAAGTCTCTGTGGACAGAGCATAAGTCTCTGGATGGGAAGACCTACTTCTACAACACAGAGACTAAACAGTCCTCAGGGGAGAAACCAGACGACCTGAAATCTCCTGCTGAGCAAATGTTGTCTAAGTGCCCGTGGAAGGAGTACAAGTCTGACACGGGAAAGCCTTACTACTACAACTCCCAGACTAAGGAGTCCCGGTGGTGGCGCTACCGTGCCATGGCGGCAACAGCTGTTGCCGAGGAACACCTGCAGGTGGCCATGCACCCTCACGTGGCCGAGGTCAGCATTGACGCACCCGTCAACTCCGTCGAGTACACGTCAGCCATGGAAGTCTCAGCCAGTATTGTAGACGCCTCCAAGGAGGAAAGGCCGGAGTTGGCGAAGAAAACGTACAAGTGGAACCCAAAAGAGGAGGCCAAGCAGGCCTTCAAAGAGCTTCTGCAGGAGAATGGTGGTTCATCCAACGCGTCATGGGAGCAAACCATGAGAATGATCATCAACGACCCACGCTACAGCGCCCTGCCCAAGCTGAGTGAGAAGAAGCAAGCGTTTAAGGCCTACAAGGCTAAGAAGGAGAAGGAACAAGCCAAGCAGCTCAGGAAGAGGAACTGGGAGGCGCTGAAGAGCATTCTGGACAACATGGCCAACGTCACCTACCGCACCACCTGGTCCGAGGCCCAGCAGTACCTGCTGGACGACCCCACCTTCGCTGAGTACGAGGAGCTGCAGAACATGGACAAGGAAGACGCTCTGATCTGCTTCGAGGAGCACATCCGCGCCCTGGAGAAGGAGGAGAAGCAGAAGACTCTGCTGAGGGAGAGAGACAAGATGTCCGAAGGTGCCGTGGTACTGGTGATCGACCAGTCCCTTCCACGCGCCGCCTGGCAGACAGGCAGAGTGACCAAGGTCCTATCACCTCATACCTCACGCTGCTAGAGCAGCCTAGCCAGTGTGCCTTCTTTAGTTAACTGAAACCGAGGGTTTCATGGGGCGGCTGTTGTGAAGGCCCACAGTTTTAGAGCCAGTTTAGTTTCCCCAAACCAGCCCGATTTTGCCCCTGGTATTTCTTTATTATTTTCTATACAATTCATATACGTTTCGTGAAGTGTATGTATTATTATTATGATGTTTATGTATATGTTTGATGACGTAGTATATCCGGGGTGTGTCCGTGACCCGGATGTTAGGTTCGGTGGTGTGTATATAAGAGACGGAAGTAGTCCGCGAGTCAGTGTGTGATGAGCATCAGAACGAGAGAGACCAAATGAGAGAGAGAGTAACGCGAAGTCAATGTAAGATGGCGGATTCAGTACGACGCACACCGTGCAGAAGCTGAGGACGCCAGGAAAGCGATTATTGAGTGTACCACTGTAGCCCGTTTAGTTGTGTTCCCGTTGGACCGCCTTGCCAGCAGCCGGCTGTTCAACGTTGGACCAAGCGAGACGCCAGCTGGACATAATCGTCGCCTCCACGAGCGGACTGCGACCGAACACTGACTCCAGCGGAGCTTCGACGCGGACCACCGGACTTGGGCCCTTCACCTCGTTGTGGACCACGAAGACGGCCCTTTCCCTCCGCGTTGCTACGTCACCCCCCCCTTTCGTCGGCTAACTTCATCGACGCACATGCCATCCAACCAGGCCTCAACGCGCACCACAGCCCTGGACTATAAGCCTGTTCAGGCCAGAGACTATCAGTGAGTGATTGAGTGCGTGTGTGGCCGGCTGGGAGGGAGTGTATATTTTGGGAGATATAGACATATACCATTTGTGTAATAAATGTGTTGTTCATATGTGATACCGTTACCGTGTGTTAGTTGTTTGTATGCTAATGCTAATTACAATGCTAATGCTAATTCCAAAGCTAATGCTAATGCTAATTCCATGCTAATGCTAATTCCATGCTAATGCTAACGATAGTAACTGCTAGTCTAACGGTTTGCTGGCGCCCCCTGCCTGTATCCTCCTACACTGCCTATTTAGCTTAGAGTTAGTTAGATAACCAGCCCCTTCCTAAGTTATACAGTCCTTTTCAGCTACTCCCTGGTTACAGTAAAGAAAAAGAACATTAGGCTTTCATTTCTGACTGGCCACACGACCTCATTGACATCACAGCAATGTTCTCCCTGGCCAAGCGGCGTGGAAAGTATCGCCAGGCATGACGAATCCAGCTCGGATCGCAGCTATATCATCACATGCTTCCTATATTGCTTGTAGGAGGGGTATGCACTCATGTGGTCTGCGTTCATATACCTTCCAACGCCAAGCTGAAAAAACCTCTTCAATAGGGTTTAGAAATAGAGAATATGGTGGCAGACGAAAAACAGAAAAACGTGGGTGGTTGATGAACCAGTTGCGGACCAGAGCCGGCCTGTGGAAACGTACATCGTCCCAGAAGACAACATACCTGGGCTGCTCTGGGCCATCCATCTGCTTGGCTGAGGTGAGGATATTGTGTAGTGTGTCCAGGAAAGTGATGAGATGGGCACTATTGTAGGGGCCAAGGGTTGAATGGTGATACTCTCCTAGGTCCTAATCTTGGTGGTCATCTTGCTCATCCTCCTGTTCCTCCTCCTCCTCCTCCTCCTCCTCCTCCTCTGACTCTCCCTCCTCTCGCTCTACTTCTCTCAACAAAGCTGGCATCCATTGTTTTCCAACACAGGAGAGCTTGCCTTTGGACCATGTATTGCTGAAGCTATGATTGCTAATTGAAAAGCAATAGGTGATTGCCCATGTGAGCAGTCAATGGTGTCATTGGTGGTTTGAGTTTAGCATTCTGAATGGTCGTGTTTTCCATGTGAACAAAAGAGATTTTATCAATGAAGATTGTGCCAAATATAGAGAATTGTGTGTAGTGTTTTGCAAGTGTAGTGTTTTGTAGTGTTAGTGTGAAATCAATTGAGAAAAAACTGTAATACAGTATACAGTATGTACCTATATATATGCTGTATATACATACATAGAATTATCAGGCTTGAATAAGAAATGAATGCATAAATCATATTCCGATGCGCTTCGGTGGCGTAACCGGTTAAGCGTCGACCATGTAACCGCAGGGTTCCCTGTTCGATTCCGGCCGCGGACATATCCTGCATGTCATCCCTCCTCTCTCTCTCTCTCACCCATCCCTCCTGTCAAAATCTCTACTGTGTCTATCAATAAAAAGAGAAATATGAGTGGGACTGCCCCACTCAGAAAAAATAATAAAAATAATAATCATATTCCGTGGCCATTCCATTTAATTTCCTATCCGTATATGAAATAGAATATATTGCCACACATGTATGTCCATCAAGACTCTCTCAGGGGTATTACAGTAACGGTTCTTTCTGCATGGACTGATTAGGGAGGAGGTGTGCGGTGGGAATCATTCACAGCCAGTTCTCATAACTAGCCTTCAGTTCTTTAACTCTGGTGATAAAACTGTTTGCGTTTAAGTGTTGTTTGAACCAGCAGTGTGTCTAATGTAATTGGAGTCAGGCACAAGTGCAGGAAAAATAGAGAAAAATCCAGTATGAGCTGTGTTTAATGTTTCAAATAAACGTACCATTTGCAATGCTTTATAACAAAGCCTGGCCTTATAGGGCTTGATGGATCCAGACTTTACAATAGTGTACGGCTCGGTTACGTGAAGGGAATAGAGTGAGGTAGAGTGAGGTGCAAGCCGCAATGTCACACTGAATGTCATAAACAATGTTGCAGCTTAAGATGCAAATTTTATTGACGACAGTTTCTTTCTAAAACCTTCCCCCCACCCCCACCTTCCAGAAGCAACTGCTCTATATAGACCATATAGTACAAAGCAGGTCTATTCCTTTTTCCTTTTTTTGGTCTACTAGTGTGTGTGTGTGTGTGTGTGTGTGTGTGTGTGTGTGTGTGTGTGTGTGTGTGTGCGCGTGTGTGTGTGCGTGTGCGTGCGTGCATGCTTGTGTGTGTGTGTGCGCGTGCGTGTGTTTGTGTGTGTGTGTGTGTGTGTGTGCGTGTGTGTGTGTGTGTGTGTGTGTGTGTGCGTGTGTGTGCGTGTGTATGTTTGTGCATTAGGGGCAGGCACAGTAGACAGCTTAGTGGATCCTGGAGACCCCTCTAGGGTATAGTGTTATCTTCCCTCCGTTCCCTACTTCCTCCCCAAATCTCTTTGTTTTATTCACCTCCCCAACTCGGTAGAAATGGTACAAGGCACATATAATGTCTCTTATTTGATTACTACAGGGCAATGGCACCAGATTGGCGCGTCTGATAGGCAATCTATCCATGGTAGATAAGATAAGAGTGGCTTCACTTCAGGCCCACTTCAGCCAATGAACCACCTCCTCTCTCACTCCTCTTCAGTGGTGTAGTCTAGTTGTTTCTACACTACACCAGGCATTGGTTTGGAGTGTTTTGGTTTGGAGTGTTTTTTTTGTATACATTATAAAGGTTGTAATTTCCAGTCTCACCACTTACTGTATGCTCCATATACAAAGAGATATACTTTCATCCAAAACCAACCAATCTTAATTCTGCAGCACAGTCATTATTTCCTGGTCAACCTCAAAATAATGTCCCATAATTCCTAATGTAGCTTTTTCTAGTGGGTATACTGTGATTTTTCCCCCCTCCCAGCCTCATATCGTTCATTTCGGAAACGGCATCAAAATAAATCTGCGCTCCCTGTCTAACGTTATATATCTAACATTAGGCCTACATGTTATAAGGCTGATCTGTGCATGATAGTGCTGCATTTTGACATGTTTCATGTCGCATTTCCCCCCCGTTGATGGTATGACGCTGTAGTCGGTCCCAATGGTCCAAAAGTCAAGTGCTTCGTAACACAGATGGGGTGAATTTTATGAATGAAAGTGTGAAAGTTCTGTCACAAAACGCTGTTACGTGTCCTCGCACATTTTTAAGTGGGTATACGGAAATCCTTGGCCTTTTCTAGTGGGTATACGCATAGTCCTGCGTATCACGTAGACTACACCACTGCTCCTCTCCTCTCCTCTTTCTCACTCTCCTGGCCAGCAGAGTGAATACAGTGGGAGGTGATATGTGACACGTTCTAATGCTTTGGTCCTCATATCGGAATCGGATGTAATGATCGTACTGTTCTTTAGAAAAAGATGAATACATTTCCACGTTGTTGAAAATCAATGAAACACTCCCTAGGCAGCGAACACAGCTTGTTTTGTGAGCCTGCTAACCATGTAAAGTAGTGTTATAGTTGACTAGGTAGCACTGGGGGGAAACACGGTTCTCACTACTCACTGAATCCATTGCGTTGCAGGATTTTGGCTTGACTAGCGAGTTTGTGTTGTGATTCGCAACAACGTTGAAATGTATTTCCGTGTTTCAAAAGAAAAGTCTAAACATTTTGATGTTCACTTGTTCCCTCTTTCACCAGACCATGTCACATTTGTTTATGGTGTGTCTACTCGTGAGCTTATAAGGTTCTATCTCCGTTTAGGGCAGTTCAGAGATATTGAGCGTCAAAGTTTTTACATTCCATTATGTTTTGTGAGATGGAACCTTTGTATTTTATGAATTACTAACTCAAAAATGTCAACATTTTAAAAATAACACCACACAGGCATTAATAAACACCTAATGGATCAGATTATGTAAAAAACTAAATTTTGACAAAAATGGAACCTTATAATTCTAACGTCACGTACTGTCTTATGTCTGTCATTTCTTCTTAGTGTGTTATGGTACAGTATATGTATCTGCATATGTATAGTTGTATGATAAATGCACATCTATGTTTGGGATTTGTCTGAAACATGGTTCTCCTTGGCTGCCCTTGGAGTGATAGCTGGTATCACTTGAAAAAAACTACTACAAAAACACAAATTCAATGTTCATGGCCTACGGTTTTGCTAGGTATGTTGACCTCTATTTCTGACTATACGTTTTGATTCCGAAATTCAGGGAAGAAGTTAATGTAGTCTTATGGGGAGGCATTGGTTTGGAGTGTTTTTTTGTATACATATCACATTATAAAGGTTGTAGCCTAATTTCCAGGCTCACCACTTACTCACTGTATGCTCCATATACAAAGAGCTATACTTTCATCCAAAAACCAACCAATCTTAATTCTGCAGTCACAGTCAATATTTCCTGGTCAACCTCAAAATAATGTCCCATAATTCCTGTCATCTGAACTCTGGTAATTCAGAGACACCATCTCCAGGGCCTGAGGCTACATGGAAGACTGCCCTTTCGTCTATGGCTTTTACACTAATAACAGAGCTTTCCTGAATTATATTTATATCCATCTCCCTAACGAGGTAACCTTTCCAGATATCCACTAATAATATTACTTTCCCCCCCATGGGGGCCTGGTGAGCGGGGCTGCAAGGCCGGACCGCCGCTTACTCAGTGTAGCCTGGCTCTAGTTAGAAGATGAAGAGGTCAAATAGAGTGAAGACAGCAACAGACAGACACACAGAGAGTGTGTAAGAGAGAGAGAGAGAGAGAGAGAGAGAGAGAGAGAGAGAGAGAGAGAGAGAGAGAGAGAGAGAGAGAGAGAGAGAGAGAGAGAGACAGACAGACAGACCAACTGACAGACTGACAGACAGACTAACTGACAGACAGACAGACAGACAGACAGACAGACAGACAGACAGAGAGACAGACAGAGACAGACAAGCAGGCAATACACATACACACCAGAGAATATCCCCTCAATAGGAAAATAAAATAATTTGTCATTATTGTAGTAGACAAAAAAATACAAGTGAATGATTTGGACGTTTTCGCCAAGAGACCACGCATTATAGCTCTGGCTGGATTGGGAGTTTGGATAGAGCTAGAGGTCTGTTTGTTTTAATATATCTGAGATACAGTTATGATGACATACTATTATTATTATTATTATTATTATTCTGTCCAGGGTCAGACACACACACACACACACACACACACACACACACACACACACAGGGTCAGACACACACACACACACACACACACACACACACACACACACACATACAGGGTCAGACACACACACACATACACACACAGGGTCAGACACACACACACACACACACAGGGTCAGACACACACACATACACACACAGGGTCAGACACACACACACACACATTGTCAGACACACACACACAGACAGGGACGCAGACACACACACACACACACACACACACACACACACAGGGACGCAGACACACACGCAGACACACACGCACACACAGGGACTTTTGATTGATTGAAAACCTTTATTGTCCCCAATGGGGAAATTTTGTTGTCAAACAGCTCAGTTAGGGCAGAAAACATTCAGTACAGAAAACAGAAAAACATTCAATAAAAAAACATAAAACAGTGCAGGCTCAATAAGTAAAAAGTTCCAAAAGTTCCATCTCCAGGTCTCCCCCACCCTGCAGGGCCTGGTTGTAGAGTCGGAGTGCAGCTGGAATAAAGGACTGTCCAAATCTTTTTGTACTTTGACGGGGGAGAACAAATCTGTGGCTGAACTTGCTCCTCATCCCTGCCAGCTCGCAGTACATCGGGTGGGAGGGATTGGCCAGCATGGCCGCCAGTTTTTTCCCCATCCTCTGTTCTGCCACCACCTCTAGGCTGTCCAGCCCGGTCCCCACCACAGAGCTGGCCTTCTTCACCAGTTTGTTTAGCTTCGCAGCATCCCTGGCACAGATGTTTCCACCCCAGCAGGCCACGGCGAAGAACAGAACGCTGGCAACCACCGACTGATAAAACATTTGCAGCAGCTTGTTGCAGACACCGAAAGACCTCAGCCTTCTCAGGAAAAACAGTCTGCTCTGCCCTTTCCTGAGAAGAGCCTCGGTGTTGTCAGTCCAGTCCAGTTTGTTATTAATTTGTACTCCCAGGTACCTGTAGGAGTCCACCCTCTCGACTTCCACCCCCTTGATGGTGATGGGGGCTGGGGTCCTTCTCTTCCTCCTAAAATCCACCACCAACTCCTTTGTTTTGCTGGTGTTAAGCAAAAGGTAGTTGGTGTCGCACCACTGCACGAAGCTCTCCACCAGGGCCCTGTACTCCTCATCCCTGTCGTCTGTGATGTAACCGACGATAGAGGAGTCATCCGAAAACTTCTGCAGGTGGCACTGGTCGGAGCTAAACTGGAAGTCGGAGGTATAGAGGGTGAAGAGAAAGGGTGACAGAACAGTTCCCTGGGGGGCACCGGTGTTGCACACCACCACCTCAGACTGACAGCCCTGCAGTCTCACATACTGACGCCTGTCTGTGAGGTAGTTGTGGATCCAAGCCGTCAGGGAGTCCTCCACACACATCACTGCTAGTTTGTCAGCCAGCAGTGATGGCTTGATAGTGTTAAATGCACTGGAGAAGTCGAAGAACATGGTCCTCACCATGCTCTGTGGCCTCTCCAGGTGTGTGTAGGCCCTGTGCAGCATGTAAATGATGGCGTCCTCCACCCCCATGCTCTCCTGGTATGCAAACTGCCGGGGGTCCAGGAAGTCCTTCACCTGGGGCTTAAGGTGTTGCAGCACTAGCCTCTCCAGGATCTTCATGACCTGTGGTGTCAGGGCGACAGGTCTGTAGTCGTTTGGGGTGCTGGGCCGTCCCTTCTTTGGCACTGGGACGATGCAAGAGGTCTTCCAGAGCTGTGGCACCCTCCTCAGTCTTAGAGATAGACTGAAGAGATGTTGGAATGTGTCCGCCAGCTCTCCAGCACACACCTTCAGAACCCTGGGGTTGATGTTGTCTGGACCTCTGGACTTGTTCACATTCACCCTGGAAAGCTGCCTTCTCACCTGCTCAGATGTTATAAAGCTGTGAGTACCGGTGTCTCCAGGTGTGAAGCATGCTCCCTGGCTCCTGGTGTTGGTAAGGGGAGGCAGTTGCTGCTGGGGTGCTGCTGGGGTGTCAGGGGGAGTGGGGGCTACTGTTGCCAGGGGTGCGGTACATTGGAGAGGGGAGGAGAGGAGACGCAGACACACACACACAGGGTCAGACACACACACACACACACACACACAGGGATGCAGACACACAGACACACACACACACACACACACACACACACACAGGGTCAGACACACACACACACATACACACACACAGATACTTCTAATCATCGGAATTCAACTTCACCATACAGCAATGAAGTCTTTATAATGTCTAACATTCTAGCTGCCCACCGTGACATCATAGACCACTCTATGACAGTAACCTGGACAACCTCTTTTCAACCTTCCAAACGAACACTCCGAACATACACTCAAAACTGTATACATTCAAAACTCAACTGTTTCTCTTTGAGTGCGGCTGTGTTTTCTATTTGCTGGATTTGAGCTCTTTTTAAAATAGCTATGAAGTTTTCCATTGTAGTTTTTTGCATTGGCATTTTGGTGGCCCTCAACACCCTGGAGCTCCCGGACAGGGAGGTCTTTATGGACACACTCATGCCCCCCATGGTGCCCCGGCAGTGGGCCAGCACTCCTCCGCTCCAGGTAATAATAATACTAATAATACTAATAATGCTTTAATCATTATATTATCTTAATTTAATTATTTAGTAACTTAAATGCAATATTAAAAGGATGGGTTTTTATACTCTTAATTTAATTATTTAGTCATTTAAAGGCAATATTAAAAAGATGACACCCAGACACAAACACACTTTGTGACACAGACACACTTTGTCTACAAAGGTAGACACCCAGACGGCCCTGACGGACCTCTTCAACCGCTGGGCAAGCTGGCTCACCGAAGTGACGACGACCCCGGAACGCTCTCACCCTAGGACCAGGGTAATGGCTATTACCACACCCACCATCAGAGCCCCTCGTAGCCACACAACTGACCTCAAGAGTGGGGAGATGGCTAACGAGAATGTGACTGTGTGGAGCAGGGAGGTTGGAGAGGTTGATGGCAGGATACAGGAGACAAAACTAGCCACCACAGATAACATTACCAACACTCACCAGAGGACAACCGTGGCTGAGGCTTCACCCACTGTTAGTCCCCCTCATATCCAGGTAACCGACTTCAGGAGTGGGGAGATGGCTAAGGCCAATGAGACCGTGTGGAGGAGGGATGTTGTAGTGGATGATGGCAGGATACAGACAAAACTGACCACCACAGATAACATTACCAACACTCACGAGAGGACCAACGTGGCTGAGGCTTCACCCACTGTTAGTCCCCCTCTTATCCATGTAACCGACTTCGGGAGTGGGGAGATGGCTGATGCCAATGAGACCATGTGGAGGAGGAATGTTGTAGAGGTCTATAACATGCCAGAGATTACCAAACTGGACACAGACACCACAAGGAACATTACCAACGCTCACCAGAGGACCAGCATGGCTGAGGCTTCACCCACTGTTAGTTCCCCTCATATCCATGTAACCGACTTCAGGAGTGGGGAGATGGCTGATGCCAATGAGACCATGTGGGGGAGGAATGTTGTAGAGGTCTATAACATGCCAGAGATGACCAAACTGGCCACCACAATGAACATTACCAACGCTCACGAAAGGAAGACCAGTGTGGCGAAGGATAAACCAACCGTCAATCCACTTTGTTTTCATGTCACTGACCTTACGAGCGGGGAGAGGCCGAAAGCTAACGGAACTGTGTGGAGGAGGAGAGTTGCAGAGGTGATGACCAAACTGGCCACCACAGAACCCATGGCTAAAGCTCACCAGAGGAGCAGGGTGGCTAAGGCCACAGCCAACGTCACTGTACCTTGTACGAGTCAGACACCCGCACAGCTGCTGAGGCCCACCTGGTGTCACGGTTCACCCTCTGACGCATCACCAAGAAGAGAGGAGGTCGTGGGTCAAAGAATTAGCCAATCAGCGCTCAGCCTCTTACACAAGAGGATATTTTACCCACTGCAGTTGATCTGTGTGACATCATTCATTTTAGATGTTTACAGCGAATAAACACATTTTCTTCTTTCAATCGTGTGCCCAGTTATGCCTTTTTTTGTCGACACTCAAGTTTTTGGGCGGGTGAAAATCTACTTCAGTGTTTACCTCAGTTTGTTACAATAGGGTATTATTGTTGACAGCTTTGTAGAGATTCATTACGTAATTATGATTTGACAGAGGAAAAAGTATTTCAAATGTGCGGGTATGAGATCAAATGCCTGGCCTGCACGTGTGTGACTACCAGTCCGATGATAATTCAATCAGCAACACCAGCATTTCATACAGAGAAAGCTATGTAAAGTGAGTGAGTGATATAGAAGCATATAGAAGCATTAAGCAAAGTGTTCAACACTTGAGTTCAATATCCGTCTTTCCACAGCAAGTGGTGATCGTGCATAGAACTTAGCCGTGCTGTTCTTCGCTCTGCACGTCTGTGACGAGGTGACCACACACACACACACACACACGCATGCACACATACACACACACACACACACACACACACACACACACACACACATACGTGCACTCACATCCATGTTGTACCTGTGTGTTAGTCGCAGAAGCTGCATTGGGTCGGTTTGTGAGAAAATATGAAATTTTGGGAAGTTTCGCTGCATTTCGTTACATTTTATATTGCACTTGCCGTTTTTGTGCACCACTGAGGTACTTTCGCTTGCTCATTTTTCTGCAGGGTCTCGCTGCCAAAAAAAATAAAAATAAAAAAGTTGCCTACCTTCACTACATCAATCTACACACCGTCCTCCAAAATAAAAGAGACACATATTCACATATTCACAATTATTTATAAATAAATTATAATAATAAATAATAAATAAATAATAAAAATACTTTTAGTAGGCCTATAGGACTTTTAGGTACCTCTTCATCTTGAATTTTGCAAGGGGCAAAAAAATCCTTCAACTGATACATAATTATTGTAAGACTGCAGTCAATCACCACAGAAGGTCTTAAAAACATGATCTGAACATGTTAGAGTTCTGACAGCATCAGATCATGACAAAGTTTTGGAGTCCCCACTTTACCGCTAGAGAGGGAGAGCGAGAGAGAGAGAGAGACTGCTCATTACACTACTGCTCACACACACACACACACACACACACACACACACACACACACACAGCTCAGCTCCCATTGGCTCCCACATAACTCGAACCCTGAGAGGCCTATCTGAGAGAGATGAAAGGAGATGAAGGGAATACATGTCAAAAGTCAGGAGCTGAGAGCCAAGCCAGGCCTAGCCTTGGTGTATAACGTGTGTACCATTTAGTTGACCCCCCCCCAGTCACACCATAGATATTAGGCACCTGATGCACCTGATTTCAAGAAAAAAGCTGGCTGGAATGATTGTCAATTGTCAAGATTGTCAAAAAGCATCTCATGCCGGCCCCCTATGCAGCCTAAGGAGAAAGTGAATTAGCACAACTGTGTCAATGCACTAAACACCTCACCTCCATAATCTCAGGCTTTGTCAGAAAGTGCTAGAACACAGGGCGCATGTGATGGTGCAGCTTCAACCCCTAAGTCCTCGTTCATTGCATTGCATCATGGGAATAATAAGCATGCTCCTCAGAGCACATCAACGGACAGATATATCACTTCCCATGCAGGGTTAAGATAATCCTGAAGAAGGATGCCATGGGAGATGATCGTGTCTGTTGCTGTTGTTGTTGGTTGCCTTCGAAGAGAGAGGGGGGGGGGTGTGTGTGTGAAGTGAATCTCCTCCGAGGACTGAAAAGGGGGACATCAGAAAGCATCGCGTCTCTCCCTCCTCCATATCTCATCCCCCTTCCCTCCCTGTCACTGGTGATCTGATCTGGGATAACGACTCTCACAGGGACTTTTCAGGAAGTCATTATATCGGCCATGGTGAAGTAGACCAGCGAGTGAACTTCAACCCGCCAAAATGCGAACTGTCCTTGTGTGATGGTGAAGAATGCTCTCCCATAAACAAAGTCCAACATAATCAGATACAACAAACCCCAACCCGGTACACCTGTCTGATGTGGTGTAACACAGCCCTCTGTCTTTCCCCCTGGGCTTTTCACATACAGTAGACATCATGTACCATGCAGCAGGGCAGCGGCAGCTGTACTCATTCATCCGTCCCTGAAACACTGCACATTGCTTGTTACATTTCCACAGTGCCTTGTTTGGGGCGTTCATGTTCATAAATCACAAGGATGGAGGGGGAGATGCTTGAACAAGCCAAACCGAGAGAGAGAGAGAGAAAGAGAGAGAAGAGAGAGAGAGAGAGAGAGAGAGAGAGAGAGAGAGAGAGAGAGAGAGAGAGAGAGAGAGAGAGAGAGAGAGAGAGAGAGAGAGAGAGAGAGAGAGAGAAAGAGAGAGAATTCTGTGAATTCACAAGGAGCCTTGAGAAAGAAAGGAGCATTTCCACACTGGTTTCCTGCCCAATCTCTTGTTGTGATCTCCTCCAAAGGGTCTTGGGGTGTGTCCTCTCCTCTCTGACCCACCTCCCTGCTGCTCCCTTGGTGTACTGAAAACAAATAATAATCATAATCATAATCATAATAATCATAATCATAATAATAATCATAATAGTACATTAGACTTATATAGCGCTTTTCTAGACAATCAAAGACACTTTACAAACGGAAAAGATTGAGTAGTAATAATAAAAGAAACCAAAAATAAATGAAAGAAAGTATAGGGGTCTAATTAAGGTAGTTGGTAATAGGGAGGGGGAGAGGGTTAACTGGTGAAGGCGAGCTTGAAGAGGTGGGTTTTGAGGGCCTGTTTAAATGTTGGGAGGGTGTTGGGCGTTGGTCCTAAATTTCGTTGTTTGGTACCTGTACTGTAGCAATGACAATAAAGTCCATTCATTCATTCATTCATTCATTCATTCATTCATTTCATTCATTCATTCATGTGGTTGGGGAGGGCGTTCCAGAGGGACGGGGCTGCGGTTGAAAAGGCCCTATCACCCCAGGTCCGGAGCTTGGTCCTGGTGGTCTTGAGGGTGGTTTGGTCGTCAAACCTGAGGCAACGGGAGTGGGTGTGGAGGGGGACACGTCGGCAAGGTAGGAGGGGGTAGATTGTCTACTGTGGCTATAAATACCACCGACCATAGTTGTGTGGCAATAAACCGTCTCGTCTTGGCTCGTCGCTTGATCTCATACGGTACATCTCTCATATCTACACTGCAAAAGGTCAGCTCTGAAAAACAAACAAAAACGCAATAAAATGGGGGAATATTACTTAAAATAAGCAAAATGATCTGCCAACAGAACAGGAAAATGACAATTGTCAAGCCTTTCTTAAAACAAGTAAGTATATATCTTAAAACTAGTGCAGTCAGACAAAAAACAAGCATATTGCCTTGATTTAAGATATGTTATCTTACATAGATTTTGGTGCAGTGTGTGACTCCCATGTATTAGCTTTTTCATCACACATGGACAGGCCTCGGTTCTCAAGCTGTTACGGAGTAAAGACCTCAAATGGCATGAGCATTGTGATTGAAGTTGCGAATGTACTCTAGTCTAGATACGACTCAATGTTTCCATCTTTGTTTAATCATGCGCGGTTCTGTGCTTGCTTCATTTCACAGATAACTTTAATAAATAGAATTGTAAATACAGCATATACTACAACAAAGTCTATACACACAAGTCATTCATTGATGTTACTGCACATAATATTGTTCCCTCCTCCTTTTTATTGGGATATGCACCTTTACTCACACATGTACACACACACACACACACGCGCACACACACACACACACACACACACACACACACACACACACACACACACACACACACACACACACACACACACACACACACAGATGGTTCATTACATGTTTTTAGTGACAATGGTTATAAAATAATTATAAAATGCTTCCAGATTTCTTTCAAAGGGAAGAGGAGAGGGATCTGGCATTCACAGTATTGTCACACGTACGTTCAAAATGTCACACGCGCGTGATAACACACACTGGCCAGGGACGTGCCGTCCATATAAGCAGGGTAAGCAGTGCTTACCCAACGAAAAAAGAAAAAAGGAAAATATTAAAATAAAAGTGCATGTAACCGTTTGTTTGTTTTCATTAAAAGAGTCGTATTTTAGGTCCCAGGGCAGCAGGAGTCATTCATTTTGACGTTGCATTTTTAGCGCCACCTGTAGGAGTAAAGCACTCCCTACTCTGCTTTGCATATAAGCACTTCTCTCTCTGCTTTCCCTCGCGTACATTCGAATGCGTGAAAATGTATTTTTTATTTTTTTCCGATGCCTCAACCCGCTGTTTAATGTGACCAGGGTAAGCATGCTTACAGCCAATCAGAGTAGGTCTTTCATTCCGATAAGAGCTACTGATTGGCTCTTATCACTTTCAAGTTCACTTAACATTTCACCTCTCGCCCGGCAGAATAGCTTATGCCAGCTAGCTCAAACGATCTAAATAATAATAATCAATAAGGATAACTTGCTTGATTTTGTGAATATGGACATTACTGTCAGCGACCTAAAGGGATTTCGTAGACTGGACTGGACTGGAAAAACACAACTACTGGCTAAAGGCCGCCCGGCCGCTCGCTCACCGATGTTCACACTGACCCAGAAAGGGAGAGTCGCCAGCGGCTACAGCAAGCCTGGTATGAGCGGTTTATATGATGTATATGATTCGCGAGGCTGGTGGCGATCTGTGCTTGTTTATATGGTTTGAGTACTTTGAGAGGGAGGGTCTGTGATGTGATGTCAAGTGCCTGTGTGACAAAGTGTGAAAAGAAAGTGTGTTGTGTTTACTATGGAGGATGGAAACGGTGTGTGTCTGTGTTGTGCGTGTGTGCGTGTGCGATGTTGAAACTGGACTTGTAGATTTCAGTAGGTTGGCTACTTGAAAAGATCTTTGAACAATGAGCACCCCTGATATAGTCGAAACTGGCAACTGTTTTTTTTGTTTTTGGTAATCTGATCACAAAGTGACACTACAGTTTATTAGCGGGTTCTAGGGCATCAAAATTGCATTTCCTTGAAACTGCGTTCACTGATAGCGTGTATGTGTAATTACGTGTATTTCTATATCTTATGCTTACCCAATCTAAAAGCTCACGGCACGTGCCTGACACTGGCACTCGTAGCGACCAACCTCCCACAGCGTGAACACAGCAAACACCATTATCACCTTGGCTGCCAGAGCTGTGCTATTCTTTCAGTCCCCAATGGGACGCAGACTTCCACCAGGCAAAGCGCAGAAAATGAAAACAGCATGGCTTGCCGAAATGTGCAACTGTCATTTCACAGCTTTTGACATAATGTGGCAGGATTGATCTGAAATGTTTGGGTAATTTAGGTTGCAGCAGACACATTTAAAGCCATTCACGTTATATTACATTTGC
>NC_137679.1:9976977-10006977 GCF_963989245.1 Nansenia antarctica | reverse complement strand
TAAGTTAGTCATCACCACATTTTATTTAACACCCTTTTTTAAGCTGTAAACAATGTCTCAGACTAGCGGTTAATATGAATAACTGCAGTGAATATACAAAGACACAAAAAATGTACTGGTTGTGGATGTGTGGGTGTGTATGGGGATGTTTTCCATCTGATGGATGAACATAATCTAGGGTTACCCATTCATTTCCTATGGCGGCCATTTTTGACCGGGAACACCACAGGTGTTACAAAGTTGACTAAACCACTCAAAATTCAACGAACGAGGTGATCAGCAATTTTAGATGTTCAAATGCCGAGTGTGGAGGACCTTGAGGCCTTGAGGCAATCAAACACAATATTTATGATTGAAGAAAGTTGTAAATCGGTCAGATTTGACCCGAACACGACAGGAGGGTTAATTGCATGATTGTGACATGTTCTGTCATAGCCTCCCCTTGTCCCTTTATACAGAAGTGTCAGTGGCTCAGTCATGTGTGTAGCCTACCCACCTAGATTACACCTCCCAATCTCCCTCCCTCTCTCCCTCCCCCTCTCTCTTCATTACCCCATCACCACAAAGTACAGAAAGAATACAAAGAAGCTTCAGTGAGGGAGGGCACACAGAGCAGGCAGGCGAGAGAGAGAGAGAGAGAGAGAGAGAGAGAGAGAGAGAGAGAGAGAGAGAGAGAGAGAGAGAGAGAGAGAGAGAGGGGAGAGAGAGAGAGAGAGAGAGAGAGAGAGAGAGGTAATTTCTGCTGTCTCACCTCAGCGCTTTCCTCATTCAACTCTGATTAGCTCCAATAATGTATCTCAGTCTGTTCGGCTGTTCAGAGAAAAAGGGTGAAAGGAGGAGAGGGAGAGAGAGAGTGAGAGAGAGAGAGAGAGAGTGAGAGAGAGAGAGAAGGATGTGCTCTCTCCATCACCACCCCTCCTCCTTTCTCCTCCCTTCATCCAAGGGTGAAAGGAGGAGAGAGAGGGAGAGAGAGAGGGGGGGAGAGAGAGAGAGAGACAGAGAGAGAGGGAGAGAGAGAGAGAGAGGGAGAGAGAGAGAGTGAGAGAGAGAGAGAGAAGGATGTGCTCTCTTCATCACCACCCCTCCTCTTTTCTCCTCCCTTCATCCTCTTGAGGTGATTTCCTATAAGAACTTCATCATGTAGTGGAAGTTCAGTGCTTTGGTCCCTGCGGTCTATCCTATTCCCCAAGGAAAAGCTTAAAGGCAATGTTGTTAGATGAGTAGTTATTTTAGTGCCATGTATGCCTCCTCATAAGCTTCATCTATTGGTCTTCATAGTTTGATTGAGAATTTAGAAAGAAACACATGACAAACCATTGATAACAAAGGACTAACCATTAGGAACGAGAATGGCTGGTAAAATTGGAACAGATGACTGTTACTGTGATTCAAGATATTGAGGCAAACTATGGGTTGATCCGTGGCCAAGTACTGTAGCGAAGATAAATTGGATTGTTGCGCTTTGAAGCTGTTTATCAAAAGAGCCGCAAAGACTGCCTACTTGGCAACGTTGTTCTTTGATCAGTTTGATCTATCTATCTATATACAAGCAAGTAATCATGACAATTAATAAAATGTGTTGTTCGACGTTGTTCTTTCATTTGCAAAACAATCATTAGCTAATCTGGTCTTGAGGGGAAATTATTGTTCACTTTTTATCTTGCAGTAATGTCAACAGCCTCCTAATTAGATGGTGTGCCTGTGATAGTATGCATTCACAATTGCTGGCATGATATGTCAACAATGTGGTTACGTGGAATGTGCCTGATTAAGTAAAAAGTTAATATTAGGCAGTTAACACTAGAACACTAGAGCTGTGCCTTTTTTTTTACCTAACCCTAACCCTTACCTTTTACTTACTCATTTACAATGCTAACCTGCTATTTACACACAACAACCACTAGTTGGCCGCTTGTAAATTAGCCTGCTTCCTACACAGAAAAACGGCAAAATAGCTTAATATTAGCTTATCCTGATGTGCTTTTGAAAATGTAAGGATACTGGGTGGTAGAACGCACATATCTAGGAAAAGTCAAATGACCCCTCATGGCTGTTCTAGTGTTAAGCAGTATTAGGCATTAGCTTTGCATGGTTACGGTAAGTTCAGTTGCCAGGGGAAGGCATCAGCAAACATTAATGCTGTTCAAACCAGACATCTGGAGGTTGCAAGGCAAGTTGTTGCTTAATAAAACATCCTCTTTCCAAAATTCCAAACTCAGGTTCTTCCAAAAAATGCCCTCAAACAACAGGAGGAGGGGGGGGAGGAGGAGGAGGAGGAGGAGGAGGAGGAGGAGGAGGAGGAGGAGGAGGCCCAGCAGTATGGCAGCGAGTCTTCCAGAGTGTTCTCCTTGACTGCAACTTCAGCAGTCTTTTTGTCCAGGCCTATTTGGAAGGTGAGGCCTATCAGCTTGCCAGAGGTCTGATTGCTCCATAGGTTGCAGCTGATTGCTGGTTGCAATTTCCCTACAGTGGCTGTGTTGGAGTCTTAAAGGGACAGGCCAGCCATTTCACAGGGCTGCCTCTCAGGCTGTCACATGTTCGTGAATGAACGTGAACGTCGTTGATCTTGTGAAGGAACGTGTGTTGTTGGCCGAATGGCGGACAGGCAACGTGTTCTGACAGTGTTGTAAACAGATTACAAACATTACAAACAAGATAACAAATATATGTATATTCACACAGAGATAATTGCACTCACACACACACACACACACACACACGCGCACACACACACACACACACACACACACACACACACACACACACACACACAGATGTTCCGGGGTTGCCCGGTTATCGTCAAGCAGTGTCTCTTTCCTTCAACTCTAAAGGCCTGTGACATGTTCATTAACCAGCAGGCAACACATTACCACACTCAACAGCTTCCCTGTCACAACACTCACACAGAATTAGTTACACCACCCGCCACAGGCATGCTAATTGTCCCTCCACTACTCTCACTCATTTATCCCTCTATCTTTCCCCTCGTGTCCTCCCTGTCTCATAACACTCACCCCTAGTCCTGTCACCACGGCCTTGCAGTTCAACCTCAGTTTCGATGCTGATCAGGTAATGTTCACATTATGCAGTACTTTACTGTCCCACTTTGATGCTCTGTGGGTTTGTGCTCTGAGAGAATCAGAGAGAGAGAGAGAGAGAGAGAGAGAGAGAGAGAGGGAAAGGGACATAGAGAGAGAGAGAGGTGAACCCTGTGTAACCCTGTGAGATGGAGTAATTCATCCGTCACTACCTAACTTCCCGTCATTAGGGACCCAGGTATAAACGAAACATAATGCACACCTTTGTAAACACATCGCTTTGTTCTGTTGCATTGTTTTACCGCTGCTTCCAAACGCTGCCATGAAACACAAGCACATGAACCTTTGACTAGTATAGTGTAGCTTAACTACAGTATGTGGTAGTGGTGGTCTAGTGGATAGTGAGTTGGACTTGCGATCGGAAGGTTGTGAGTTCAAATCCCGCCTGAAACCACACCACTACTAGTGTGCCCTTGAGTAAGGCACTTAGCCCTCAGTTACTCCAGGGGGAATGTCCCTGTAAATCGCTTTGGATTAAAAGCGTCTGCTAAATGGCAAAATTAAAATTAAAATTTAAAATGATGTGCCTTCAGAGGTTAGAATATGCCTGTGTTTGTGTGTGTGTGTGTGTGTGTGTGTGTGTGTGTGTGTGTGTGCACGTGTGTGTGTGTGTGTGTGTGTGTGTGTGTGTGTGTGTGTGTGTGTGTGTGTGTGTGTGTGCTTTCAATTCAAACCCCTTTATCATACACAGATCATGGAGGTTAAACATTTTTTCTTTTGCTTGATCTCCTGACAGCGAGGGTTCTTCTGGGACCTCCTTATACTGTAGTAGGTGTTATATCTCCGAGCAGCGGACATGCTGGTTCCAGTCAGGAGGAGAGGTGCAGTATTGTATACAGGGCCTACTGGTAGTGTGCACTAGCTGGGGAAGAGAGAGGCAGTTGTTGGCAGCACTCGAGTTGAGGGGGGATGAGGGGGGATGGCATCCCCCCTGAAATAAAAACGGTCAAAATCATCCCCCTTCTAAAACTGCCATCCCCCCCTTTCCATCCCTTATGTTATTTTATCAATGAACGTGATATTACTGCTATTTCAACATTTCGTTTTGAGCATATTCAGTAAAATACTGTGGGCGAGGGAGGGGGAACGCACACATGCAATGACATTTTTACCAAGTCACTGACACTGAAGTCACTGACGCTGTTGGGATGCAAAAATTGTCCCCATATGATAAAATCCACCATCCCCCCTGATTTCCTTTTACAACTTGAGTACTGGTTGTTGGTGCCTCGTGCAGACAGAGGTACTGGCTCTCAGAGTACCGTGTTGATTATGCCTCATTTGACACATTTCTGCCAATGGGTGTGTTCTCACTAGAACACTAGAACATTTGCTTCACCTGAAACGGAGTTTAGGATAACATTTGCTTTGCTCTGTGTCGTTTGGAGCTGCGAGAACGCGCATTCGAAGTCGCTCCCGCAGCAAACAACCAACAGATGCTCCGCTTGAAAAGGGTGGTTTCGCTCCGGTTAGGCTGTCCATAGGAAAACAACAGCGCATGCGTGTTGATCTGGATAAGAGCGGGCAATTTAAAACATTTCTGACCAATCAACTACCACGTCTGTTGCTTATGTTACTTCGTTTCCATGAAGGGCTGTGAGAACGCAAATCAGAGAAATAATTTCTGCAACAATGTTGCAAACTCATCCACTTGCTCCGGCTCAAGATTCAGACTTTCTTGTGAGAACATGACCTAAAAACAGACCCAAACTAAACTGCTTATAACCATTTCCATTTAAGAGGTAACACCTTGCCATTTTGTGTGGATATGCCCAGAATAACATACTACACATGACAAGGAGATAACTAATTAAATTAATAATCAAATTATGGATGCAGAATTTGGGCCAAAAAGAGGTTAAACACAAGGGGCAATCTTTAGCCGTGATAGGCCAATGGTACTGTTACTGTACTGCCTCATACCAAAAGAAAATGCCTCCCTCTCTCTCTCTCTCTCTCTCTCTCTCTCTCTCTCTCTCTCTCTCTCTCTCTCTCTCTCTCTCTCGCTTTGTCTGTCTGTCTGTCTGTCTGTCTGTCTATATCTGTGTCTCTCTCTCCCTTCCTTGGTTCCTCCATGCCTTCAGAAATAATCTGCCGTTCATGAACCAACAGTGTCACCTATAGGTTAACAGGAGACCCACACTCTCACTGCAGATACGAGTCAATCTGCCAACACAGATGAATCAAGTCACTGTGACATGACTTCAGAGACCATCAGTTCTCTCAGAGCACAGTACACACACACACACACACACACACACACACACACACACACACACACACACACACACACACACACACACACACACACACACACACAACAAACAACCTCAGTTCTTCACACCCGTATTAATCCAGCTGCCACACATTCAACATATAGACACGCACACGAGTATCCATAAAAGAAGGATTGTGAATAATTAATTATTCTGACGCACTGCTCATTACTGTAATTACACGGCCATTGTTCTCTGGCAGGGAAGAAAAAACGTAAAATTACAATTTAAGCAGAGCAATCGTCATTTGTAACTGTAATTGACGCTAATAAAATGATTCTTCTTTTTTTTCCCCTGTGGGATCATATGCTAATCAAAACGTGAAGTATTAAAGATGACACTAACAGGCGTAATAAGTGCCTTAATGAAAGAGGGGAGGGGGGGACGGTAATAGGCGTACTCTGTTTAATGTGTTCCTGCTCATTAGAGTGTACACCCACTGTAGCCAGTCCTGTCTCGCCTGGACCAAATGACTGACAGATATCGTGTCTACCTGTCAAAACAGTGCCTGTGACCGCTAACTGGAATCTGTACAACAGTTCCCCTAATCAAGCTGCAAGGCTTCTGCAGGCTTCCACTACTACAGCATATGCTTCAGTAGCACTGCCAAAGGGGTGCGGTAGGTGATGTTATAGGGAGGTGAAGTAAAAAATAGGATGCAAACTCTATGCAGACTCTCTTATAAGATGATGTCTTATGAATCTAATAGTGCGTCACTATACAATGAAATACATATCATACATCTCCCCTCCTTTCGGTATAGGCCGACTCTCCCAGCCTGAGCCGCAGTGGCTATGACAGACTTTGATCTCTCCCTCTCTCTCTGTCGTCCTTCCCCAGTTCCCCAACGGACCTCCGCATCATCCGTCGACCCCGATCCACCCCACCCCCCCCCCCCGAAAAGACGGAACGACGATCCGTGAAATGAGATGCCGAATACGAGACTCTCTCCTCTCTCTCCTCGAAAATGCCCCCCCCCCCCCAAAAAAAAGTAAAACCGAGGGGAGGAGGAAAAGAAAGACAGAACAAAAGTTGAGAGAATGAAGAGAGTTGGAGTAGTGGGGAAAAGCAGGCCAAACCCATTGCCTCGTTATGAATAGCATGCGACTCCTCCAGTTCTCTGCCGATGAGCGTATTAATCTTACGGCGGTAAAATGTGGTCAGGCATACACAGTGGGACGGCACCAAGCGCGACTTAGGCCCCAAATTGCACCCTGGAGGGACTTTACCCTTTAGAAGGAAGGCATGAAAAACTGCTTCAAAACAACCAGGAAATAGCACCTGCGTTACAAATAGGTACCAGAGGGGCAGTGGGGGTAGCTGGGGGGGGGGGGTGGCTAGTCGGGAAGCCATGCGAGTATGAAGGTGTCAGGGAGTTCTTTGCTAGGGGGGGGGGGGGAGTGTTGGGTTTTTTACTAAGCAGGCTGTAGCTGAAGGAGACAGGGGAGATGAAGAGATGAGGGGGGGAGCTCTAAGAGATCATCAGGCTGATACTCAGTTTCCTTATTACCTCGGAGGCACTGCGGTGCGTCGGGCACTGGTCCAAATCACACAGAGAAAAAGGGGAAACCGTGAACAGCAGAGGGCAGTAGCCAACTCCTCTGATGGACCCTGTGGAATGGAATGGAATGACTATGGGGACCAGTAGTAGTAATAATAATAATAATAATAATAATAATAATAATAATAATAATAATAATAATAATAATAATAATAATAGTAGTAATAGTAATAATAATAATAACAACAATAATAATAATAATAATAATAGTAATAATAATAATAATAATAATAATAATAATAATAATAATACATTAGACTTATATAGAGCTTTTCTAGACACTCAAAGACGCTTTACAAACAGAAAAGATTGAGTAGTAAAATAAAAAAAATATTTAAAAGAAAGTATAGGGGTCTAACTCATTTTTAGATGACTAAATCTAAATCTAAGTGTCTTTGTAGGTCAATCTACCCTGTATACTGCAAGTATTATCTAGATTTCGGGCGGAGAAGCGGCGAAAACAAGCAACGCCAGCGTCCTCTCTTGACCGCCATTTTTTGAAAAGTGAAATGTCTATGATCAATGTAATGTTAGCTAGCTACCTCTAAACATGGATTTGGCTGGGCATAAATGTATTAATTTGAGGTGGTAAACACGAGAATGACGAGAATGACTGTGTGGATTAGGCGAATTAAACAAATGAGTGGTACTGTAATGTGAGGAATTGGAATAGATAACCCAGATAGCCCAATGCACACTACTGCAGTCATGTTTCTCCTGCAATAACTGAACGTGCGCTAAGTTGAATCTGTTATATTCGCAACAGACAGTGAATCAAGACAGTGATATTTGCTCAAATACATTTTTCATTGCATATCTGCCTTTATCACAGATATCAACTTATTCCTACTTCTTCACTACAAGAAAAGAGATAGAACTTGTGTTGGGTCATGCCAAGTAGTGCTTAGGTAACCATGTTGTACATGATGCAGTCATACGTGATTCAAAAAGACTGTTGGAAAAAACTTGACACACTTAATTCTGACTTCTCTGTGTGCTTGAGTCTGTTAGACGATTCAATGCTTCTCAAAGTCACTTCAATCGGCATCAAGATGATGTTAGCACGCTGTATCTACACTCTTCTCAACCCTAGAGGTTTCTTTATTTGTGTAGGACTACATTTAGAACTGGCTTCAGTCATGTTTTCATTCGTCAAAACCTTAATTGGCGTCTAGCAAAAATAGAACATTTGAACTTATTCTGATCATTGTCAAAAGAGTCAGAAGACTGCTATGGGTACAAAAGGATACATTGAATGACAAGATTCAATAAAGCTGTCTGCGAAAACATCCAATCCTCTATGAATATACAATATTTGATCATATTTATGATAATGTTGTCTCTTTGAGCGGATGCTTGTCATAAGAGACCTCAGTTGATGTGAGTAAACGTTCATTATTGTCATTTCAAAACATCACAGTCTGTAAAATTGTCTCTGAACTCACCCAGTAAAAACCTCCTCTTAGCTGATTAGGTTGCCCTGTAAAGAGCTTTTTTTAAATATTCAAATAGAGGTGTGATTGTATCTATAAATAACAGAGTGATACATGCTATCTCCATGATATCTGATACATGTTTTTTTGGTATGGAAAATACCAAGAGAAGTGCATGCTGCTCACACTATGAAGAGAACAAGAACTCAGCATGGATCTAACAAAGCTACCAGCCATAAATAAATCATAGTTGGGTGATATAGGACTCATGTCTGTGACTGTTTTTGTGTCACTCAGCTGGGGTCTGTCTGTGAGAGGCATCTAGGTCAGAACATCTTCTATTAATCACCATCTAGACCCCCCATGATTCCCAGCATGGAGGAAGAGGTGAACGGAGAGCACATTCAAGTTAGGAGTTTAATGATTGGGCAGTTGTCACGGTCAAATGAGGCAGCTTGAGGCAGAACTAAAATAAGCCCGTTCTAAAAGGTTCATCTCTCAAGGTGAGACAACCCATGTTCAGTGTCCCTGGTTGACCAAGAAGAAAGAAATAAGACACATCTATCGTACACATGATTTTCCGTATAGTTTTCTGTGTAGAGTCACTTTCATATGTCAAAATTTGACTAATTAAATATTAGCCCTTTGAATCCTTAACCTTGGCATCAACTTGGGCTCCACACGGAAATCACCAAAACAAACCGTGACGTTAGAACGAAACGCTGAGGTGGAAAACTAAAACACAGTGACCTACAGTAGGTCAATGTCTTGCAAACTCAGAAGGTGAGAAAGCTATGTTAGGCGAAAGAGCTCTGAAACAACAGAAACATCAGCTGCTTTGTTTCATGCACAGTACACTATAACTTAGTATGTGTTTGTGTGTGTGTGTGTGTGTGTGTGTGTGTGTGTGTGTATGTGTGTGTGTGAGAGAGAGAGAGAGAGAGAGAGAGAGAGAGAGAGAGAGAGAGAGAGAGAGAGAGAGAGAGAGAGAGAGAAAGAGAGAGAGAGAGAGAGAGTAGAAAGGGAGAGAGAGAGCTGGAATACTGTAAGAGTGAAATGAGAGTGAAAGTAACAGCTCATGTCAGGTGTGTGTTGTAATGTCCCCTGTTGTCTGTATGCAAATGCAAACCTGGCCTGCACCTGCCCAGGCAGCCAATTGGAGAAGGAGAAGGAAGCTCAGAAGATAAAATACACACTGCTGGGGCAGCACCTTAGTGTGTGGGCTGATACCTTGCTTACAGAGTTTGGAGAGGCAAAAGAGTACCGCTCTTGGTAGTGAAAAAACAACACTGCTCTAACCTGTCTAGGGTACCACAGCTATCCACCCGCAGCCGTCTGTTGAGAGGAGCGAGCAACGACGCCCCTCATCCCACCGTGGGCCTGGTCGGACTCCATTCCACTGCTCTGGTAGGCAGGTATGCTGTACTCGTCGCTAAGGGAACCGGCTAGGGAACTCTGTTATGAGTCGCTGATAGAATGCTGGGCGATCGAACCCCCAGTGGCTGGGGCTTAGGGGACAATGGCTTTTTAAATGGCAAATGGTGTCAGACTTTAGTGACTCTAAACTGCATTAATTTGATCTGTTATCTCAGGTTTGTCTGTCAGACTTTCATTGTGCAGGTAACATTAATCCTGCCGTTCAGTTGGAATGCTTCCTAAACGCGTTCGGTTCTTCATGTAAACATGTAGAAAAAGCCTGGGATAGGATAGAGTCTAAAGAAAGTGTTATATTGGCATCTACATTTACATCTCACATAGTGAATCAATGCTTTTGTGTTTGTTTAAGACAAGTCAAGCTTGAATCCGTAGTAGGAAGATCACATCTTTACTTGAATACAACAGGTCCAAGAAGTACTCAAATCTTCTTTGAAGGAGAAATTAAATTAATTGGCCTGCTCCTTAGATTCCACATTAACATGCAACACGGTTTTCTCTGAACCCCAGTGTCAAAACGACCTTCTAAAATGTGCAGCATATATTATTAATGTTTTGACATAATTATTCATAATGTTCTACTGGTCCTCTTCCAGCATGCTTTGGAGAACATTAGGAGGCAATGCTTCTTAGATTCTATTTCAGCAGTATTTGTTGGTGTCAAAGACAGGGCATCATTCACAGCTATTGCTTATATACATGAGGCTTATAGTAAGAGCAAACCTCACCTAACAGCCAAGGAACTGTGACTAATAACATACAGGAGTATCAGTCGACAGTACTGCATCGTTTAGGCTGAACGACTTTACCCCATGGTGTTTCCAAGCTATAGTAGATATAAGTTGAATATGCTGTGATAAAGCACCACTTAACCTGTTAAGAATAGGACATTCTAGCAGAAGTTACCAGGGAAGAATGAACTGTCCTGAACCTACGGTTTACCACGTAACTGCTTGCTTCTGATAATTCTTCATCTGCAATTCTCTCACATACTCTGTCATCATAGTTGTGAGTCACTGTTGACGTGCATCTATCGGGAATAAGGTACACAGGTAGTGGATTCTCTATCTGTTATGTAGCTGGTAAAAGAGTATAAATGGGTGAACACAAATAGCCATGGTTTGGTCCTCTATAGAGGTTCAGAACAATAGGCAAATTTTTTTAGGGCAAATGAGTTCACATTGATTTGAGTAGTTCACACCTTTCATCATGAAGTTAAACTTTAACAGAGATGAGATATGGTAACTAGAGCTACAGGATCTACTAATATGGACATGCCTGCTGTGTTTTAATACTGTCTGTACATCTCAAGGTAGTTGTATCTGGATTTTGAATGACAGTAGCCTACTGAGTACAGTTGGCTATTGTTACGAAAGGTGGCTTGTGTAGTGGTATACAGTATCATCCCTAAACATGTGTGTCTTATGGACGTGCAGTGCATAACTATTTGGACAGCTACTGTGCCTCAAGAATTTACCATTGTGGTTTAATAGAAGATAATGGCGTTTCCCTAGAATCACAGTATTATTCGATGGTACTTTGACTGATGTACATTGGTCACTGGCATACAATAGTAGTGTACTTAGAAACATGCCTTCTAGTAGGCATGCAAAGCAAAGGGATATTAGGCGAATCATTCTGCAGTTCATGGAGTCCACGCTGTGCAGTGCTGCATCTCTTCTGTCTATAAGTCACAGTGAAGAGGGCTGCAGGTCGACTCAGCAGGTAGACAGTCAGGAGTAGGCTTTACTGAGGATTAACGCAGAGTGCAATTGTGAAGAAACTTGGCAGATTGGCAGATCATCGAGCTGAACACAAGCCTTGGCACCAGCTCAGCCAAGTTCCACATACCTCAGGAGAAATGTCACTCACAACCGGCAAAGAACCGTTCCTGTTTGCGTTCGCATTCGAGAACCTAGGTGCTGTCTGGCGAACCAGCCTGCATTCATACCAGTTTAACCAGAACCATCCACATCATCAACTATGGGTGATGAAGGGGCGGGATAAACAAAAATGTCACAACTAAAATGCACTGGAAATGAGGATAATATCTTCCACAGTATCTGAAATAAACACTATTTTCTATGAAACAAAACAAAAGGCACTTTCTACACGCGTTCTCTTACTAACCAGCTGCTCCATTGCTGGAATAGAAATGGCTTACGAGATGTGCGTTCACGCGTGTGCGTGTGTGAGCATGTGAGGAAGAGAAGAGAGAATGATGAAACTTTTGAGAATTATTTTTAGCACTAATGATTAGATTTAGATTACATTACATTTTGTCTCCTTCCTTCATGAAAGCGTTATCAGGGATCTTGAATCAAGTTCTTGGGAAACTGCTTCAGGAACTGCTTGAGGAAGGATTTCTGTGATCATTCCTGTCCAGTGTTGCCACAGTTACTTTGAAAAAGTATTCTGATTACTGATTACTGATTACTCCTTTAAAAAGTAATCTAGTTACTTTACTGATTACTTGATTTTAAAAGTAACTAAGTTAGATTACTAGTTACTTTTTTAGTTACTATTGGCAGCTGCCTAGGCACCCGACCCCCCCGACCCCCCCCGCAACATAAAAATGAAAACTGGTTTTGCCAAAACTCACTTTATTTTAACAGTAACTTAAATTACATAATTAAACTTTAAACAATAACTTAAAACAACAAAATAAAGAGTCTTTCTTTGCCTCACCCAACATAAATACTTGTTTTTAAACAATAAAATAAATATAATCTTTATTTAACAGTAACTAGCAAGGAGTGGTTTCACAAAACCTAAAACCTACCCTGACCATTCAGATATGATCCTAATATAATCCTAATCCTAAACTGGGTGAGTCTTATCAATTTATTTTATCAATGATCAACATTTATGTTCTTGTCATCCTTTGCTGACACAAACTCAAAATAATCCTTATATTTCCAGCTATTTAACGCATATCTCTGTTCTCGCTCCATTGTGTAGGCTACGCTTCTGTTTACACTGTGCAATCAGCGTGGTGATACACGTGAGCGATTCTGCTGCAATCTCGCGATAGTCGAGAGCCGTTTTTTGCGGGCATGGCCTTCCATAGTAACCTCGTGTTGAAAACGTGGGCACTGACGTCACTCCCCAAGACGCGAGAAATGTTTGTTTACTATCGAACATTACAAAGAAATACTGCATTTAGCCTAAGTTATGAGGTAGTAACGCAATAGTAACGCACAGCCACTTGAATAAGTAACTTTAATCCGATTACTGATTTGGAAATAGTATCGCGTTAGAATACTCGTTACTGGGAAAAGTATCCAGATTAGAGTATCGCGTTACTTAGTATCGCGTTACCGGCATCACTGTTCCTGTCACACAGACAGATATTACATTGGTACTCGTAAGGGCATGAACTTCTGTGTGACTCACCATCAAAATATCAGCATGGCCTAGTGCCGTTCAATAAAGGCAGTGGGTCATGGTGTAAAGAATTGAGTCCATTGTTTGTTAAACTGAAACTGCAAGTACAGCGAAACACTACAGTAAGGAAACGTAATACAGACAGACAGACAGACAACATTAGTCACTTATGTCTATTATGTCTATTGTGCTACACATGCCTGTAATGTAAACACCAGTCCTCCACTGAAATGTCTATGCCAGCAATACTAGAGAAGTTGATTTGAACAGACGATATTCAGAGACATGACAAAGACATCACAAGTACCACACAGGAGCCTCTCCACCATTCACTAGTATTCTTGGCACTGGCTGTGTCATCGATCGACAATACTTAGAATGGTTATTTACATGTTGCATGCAAATGTGGATATGGGGATTTTTAAATAATAGTTCAATGATACACATACAGTACAGTAGCTACTTTGATGACACACTGTGGCAAACACTTCATGGGCAGTTGTTTGTGAAAGGAAAACAGAGAACTGTTAACTGTGAACCACATTATCCCTACCTGATTCATATTACAGATATTAACATAATTATTCACTATAATACTTATCTTCACTCAGCTTTTATCAACATCTATCAACATCCATGTGCACACTTGTTGGTAAACCCTAAACCTGCTCAACATATCATATGTATATAGTCATAATTCATTTATTAATTAATTAATATATATTAATTTGTATCCCATCACAGCAATATAGTATTTTCTTCCTATACTGTATTTGCTGTACATATATGTCTGTAGGAAGAATTGACTACACTACTATGCTGTATAGTATTACTATTCCTACTTAAGACATGTTACAAATGGTAGAAATCGCTCATCGGCGTTGCGATGTTGATATCTTAAGGGAATGTTGGCAGTGGGACAAAAAACGACACAGTAACCTAATCTATTTAAAACGCAGACATGTAATTTAAAGAAAGTGCTTGTTTTATCTGGGTTGTCAATCATGTAAGTTCCCTGCAGGCATTTTCTGCACTAAACTGTCAAGATCTCCCACAATGCATTGGGAACAAGAGAAGGGATTCAATACTTTGAAAATGTACATTACAGTATGTGTTCTGGGTGGTGAGCATATCACCCACTAAAACACCTATGCTTTCACCACACGTAATCGCTTTGGGTTTTTTTCTGCAGGGTCTCACAACCCTGAATGCTTCTATTTAGAAGCATATCTTAACTGAATTAGAATGAAAGCCCCATTGAAAATTGTATTCAAATACATGATATCTGATATCACCAGAGTGATATGAAAGCGAGGTGATAGGCTACTGAGACCCAGAAGAAAAAAGGTTTTGACATTCAGATTTAAAAAAAAATTAAGTATTGGGGTTGAAAGAAACATGTTGCAGCAACATTTCTCAAAATCTATTTTTCTTCTTTTTCTTTTTTTCATTATATGTCCCTTGTAGTGGACATCGGGTCTTGGTTAGATCACATAATGTCATGATGTAATGTAATGATTGCATTCATTTTCATGTGGATTTCTGTTGAAATTATTTTTATTTCATGAACATTATTGCACTCCTCTTCTTATCCACCTCATTTTTCTGGTTTTCTGCTCGAAATGACATGCCCACAGTGAATATAGAATATCTCCACAATCACAAGGGCCTTCATAATGATCTTGTTATCAAATGAAAGCTAACACCTGTGGGGTGGCTGTAGAAGTGTCAGAATCAAAATCTATGTTACTGTGTCAGAGCAAATAGAGCTAGAACATTATAAAACATCTCAAATTCAGTCTCCGCCTAAAAAAACAACAGCTTTTACAGTGAATATCACCTTGGAAACCTGATAACGAAGCCAAAATCATCTAGGAATCAGTACTCCAGGGTCTTATTAGTACTTGTGCCAAAGTCGATGCTAGTAATGTGAGCAAATGCAACTTTGTACCTGTTTTAGTACAGGTATGTTTAGGCGGACACCTATATGTTTAGGCCATTTGGAGATATTTTGGCACCATCTTTGACCTTTGATCTTTCTCATGTATCAGATTTCTTTCTTTTTTTTTCTTCTTTGTTTTGGGATTTTTTTGGGGTTGGCCGACCAATGGTATGGAAATTCGGCGTTGAAACCGGACATGACACATTCTCCAGTTGGAGAAAACTGGATGTGACTTAGGCCGTGTTTACCGTCTCGGGGAAAAAATGGTGGCATCGTATAGCATGCAAAATTGTGAAAAAAATGTGATATCGATGAAGAGAATTGATCGAGGTAAACTCTTTATATCACTTCGGATGCCGATGGGGGTCCGTTGGCTCCTATGAGGTTAACAAAACCTCCTGACACCCGGCAGTTAATTTTTGTCCTCTGTGGGGGACATGAGTCTGAGACCTCTAAGTCAAGCACCATTTATGCAATCTGTTTGAGTCCTACTGTCCTGTAAAAAGGACATCCTGGACTTTCTAATGATGTCACAGTTGTGTGGGCGTGGCTAACAGAGCACATGGACTTTTCTTTCAAAATGGCTTCTATCCTGTGTTCCATATTTTATGCTAATAATCAAATTGTTCCTTCAATATGAGAGTCTTAACTTCATTTTAGCAAGATTTCAGGAATAAACAGTAATTGTAAATGTTTCAAAACACAACTTTTATTCAATGTCCTCTGTAGGGGACAACAGGACATTTCCAGTCCCAGTTCTAACCAATTCAATGAGGTCGAGACAGATTCATCAAGATTATGCAGTCCAACAAAGTCACAAATGATCTTGATGTCTCTGATGAGAAAAAGAATGATGCCCATTGGAAGGTGAAACCTCTCTTAAGTAAACAAAATATGTTTTGAGATATTCAGATGATATTCAGTTACTTGGTTAAGTATGTACCGTGCTGTACTGTATGTGTCCCTCCCCCGTATCTTTCTCATCTATCATATTAATTTCATTCATTCAGACTGTGTTTACCACCTCAAATTAATGAATTTATGCCCAGCCAAATCCATGTTTAAAAACATTTTAATAAAAAAATAATTAGACTTAATTAATTGTACTTTATTGTTGTTGTTTTTTGTTTCTTTTTATTTTACTACTCAATCTTTTCAGTTTGTAAAGCGTCTTTGAGTGTCTAGAAAAGCGCTATATAAGTCTAATGTTTTATTATTATTATTATTATTATTATTATTATTATTATTATTATTATTATTATTATTTCTCATCTATCATATTAATGTCTGGCCCTCTTCTCCAGCTCTGGACCATGGTCCGTCATACCAGCTGCATCATGAGCATCACTCCCACCGCCAGCATCGAGACCCAGCTGCCTCCAACCTGGACTTCATACCCCGGCCCCGACGGTGAGCACTGGCCCTAACCCAAACCCCCACCCAGAAACTTTAACTTTACTTCCATAGCGAATAATTGCCCTATAATTAAGCAATATCACACGAGAGGGAGTGTGTTATACTGAATATCAGCACAGCTGTGATTCGGTCGTAGGTACGAGGCCATAGGTACGAGGCCGCACGCGCTGTAGAACTGTTATACAACAGTTCTACAGCGCGATTTATTAGTTAACAGTAATAAGCGACAACAGAATATGATTTGTTTGTTTATTTAATCATAAAAATAAACAAAAAATAGTTACGCAACTGAACTTCAAATGGACTGTTGCCTAGTAACCTGAACACAAACATGTAGTCTAATTAACGGTCATTTAGTAGAACATCTGTGCGGAGGAGTGATACATATAGTTAAAGGTCCCAGTGCTGTTATACTGTATATCAGCACTCATGGAATGCCTCTTGTCCAATCAAATTACTTGGTCGGAACTAACTGTTGTATAACTGTACTTTGAGTCTCCAGTCCTCCAGTCCTCCAGTACTCCAGACACGTTTTTTCAGTGGAAGTCTGGCCAGCATCCCATCATTTAATGAAATCTTTCTCAAAATAATTAAATACAGTATGTGTCACAGTACAGTATTTATGATAACTGTCTTCTGCATATGCAAAATATCTGTGTTTGAAGAGCTTTGGTTTGGCAGACTCACCATTTGGTATTTGAATAGTCCACTGCACTACCTAAGGCTATTCCATTATCTGGAAAATGCCCTCCGAGCCTAGTATACCCTTTGCTAGCATGAGCTGCTACTGTTGATACGTTCGGTTGCTCAATGGCTCTTTCAGCAAATCACTCTGTTAGTTTAATGATTGACAAATACCTGTGCCTACCAAAGTTAATACATTTAATAAAATGAATAAACTTTCACCCCCAGCACATTCAAAGAATGCAAAACATACTTCTCACTAATACAGGTTGGAGGAGTTTCTTTCAACTCAACCTCAACCTTTCCACCCTTTCCACCCTGAACCTTGACCCCCCCGACCCCCCCTATCCAGTTTCCATGGTGATGCCCGGTTACTCCAGTCGCCTGTGGTCCCACGACTCCCAGCCCCAGTATTGGGCGAAGTATCAGGTGTGGGAGTGGCTGCAGCAGATCATGGACATGCACCAGATCGACGCTGCCAGTATCCCCTTCCAAAACTTTGACATGGACGGACGTCAGCTCTGCAGCATGACCTGCCAGGACTTCAGCCGTGCCGCTGGCAACGTGGGGCCCATCCTCTACCAAAGCCTCACGGAGCTCAAATGGAGTGGTGGGTTTGAAGGGGAGACGAAGGAGCTTTGGAGCTTACGGTTAGGTGGAGGAAAGGGTCTTTATGGAAAGAGAGTTATTGGGGAGTGATCGGGTGATCAGGGGTGCTCAGAGTAGAAGGACATGGGGTTATTAAGAGTTCTCTGGAATGGGTCTCTGAGGAAAACAGTGAAGGTGTAAAGGAGAGAGGGTTGGTTCCTGGATGGATCTAATTGGGGTTTGTCTGGAGGAGTAGAGGGTTTTGGAAGGTGTAGAGATCATGGAGAAGGGTTCTAAGGAGGAAGGAGCGAGACCAGCCGCTGTGGGGAGAGATTGGTTTTAATGCTGAGAGGACAAGGATGTGTTATATACTCTATAAAGACAGGAATTGTCCTTCCCAAGATGTGATGTGTTGTGTACTGTAAGTGGAACTGATGAGAATTAGGTTATCAAATGTTTGCGTTTAGCAGTTCAGTTCATATCAAGAGCATCTGAGTCAGTTAGGAGCCAAAAAACAGGAAGAGCGAGTTAAACCAGTGTTGGTTGGGGTTGGTAGACCATGAGGTTTGGCTTACCAAAAAAAATTTAAGTGTAGGAATGCTGTTATAGTTATTGCTCCACAACGGTTTTTTAAATTCCTGTTTCTTCTTCCTACACAGGACAGTACCCCGGTGTGGACCTATCACAATATGACATCAAAATGGGAGATGGTAAGAGTACAAACAGCAGGCCGTCTTGGAGGATGATCTGGAGACATTGTGTAGATTGAGATGAGGCTACTGAAATGTCAAATTCATAGAAGGAGTTATGGATGCCATGACTGACCATCCATGAGATCAACATTATAATATTAGCCATGTTTTGAAGTTATACAGTGACATTATTTACAAACAATGGAGTAAAACAAGCTTATATTATGGGCTCTGATGGGGTAGGACAATTGAACTAAACTCATGCTATTTACTGTATATATGAAGTCATATTCTTCTAGAATCAATGGCTTTATATCATTCATTTCAAAGTCCAATTATGGATGTACCAAACCCAGATTGCCACTTTAACACTAGAACAGCCATGGGTGGGGTCATTTGACCCGGTGAGTAAAAAAATTATTCTTTGCACTCTAGCACATTTCAGGACCATCCTTTCATGACTTTTCCTAGATATGTGCGTTCTACCACCCAGTATCCTTACATTTTCAAAATCACATCAGGTTCGCAGTTTTTTGCAGTTTTTCTGTGTAGGAGGCAGGCTAATATACAAGAAGCCAACTATAGTGGTCGTTGTGTCTAAGTAGCAGCTTCCCATTGTAAAGACTAGGCGGCTCTAATAGTAGGTAAAAAAGGCACGGCAGTTCTAGTGTTAAAGTTGGCTAGACGACATTAAGAAGTACAAAATAGAATAAACTTCCAGTTATCCCTCACAGTCTTCCAGTCTAAAATGGTTGTAATTATCTATGCCTGCCGCTACTTGTTTAGCCTAGCAAAGAGATGATGTCATTTAGCACTTTGTAACATGACAGGTTCACCAGCATTAATTATGTTCACGACCATTCATTGTGTAAATGCTGTCAACCTAAATGTGCACTCTACTTTTTTCCTAGTCGACTTCCCTTGTCCCTTTCCAGACCCCAGCATCTATCCGCCTTCAGGTAGGTCCCAGTGTGTAATACAATATCATTGATCACACTCAAAACACTACATTTAGAGTTAAAATTGAAAATCTACAATGTAAACAAGGTTGAATTAATAATCATGTCTTTACATTTTAGATATATATGACCCCTCATTTCAATCCCTCGCACCTGTGGGCTCCCCTACTCCCTCCAGCCCAGGTAAGAGACACACGTGTACAGAACATTTAAGGCAGGATCAAAGATGGGGGAAGTGGTGGTCTAGTGGATAGTGAGTTGGACTTGTGATTGGAAGGTTGTGAGTTCAAATCCCGCCTGAAACCACACCACTACTAGTGTGCCCTTGAGTAAGGCACTTAGCCCTCAGTTACTCCAGGGGGAATGTCCCTGTAAGACGATATAACGCTACACAGCAAGGTAAAATACAGCATGCCTTGTCGAAAATGGTAGTCTTACTTTTCTGTAAGTCTTATAGCCGAGCCGGACCAACATGAGAGTGAAACATAAGTGACAAGCAAATAGTGTGATGGTGAAAGTCTATGGGTTTAGTCTAATAAGGGATAGGCCAGGTGAGGTCCTCTTCATATCACTGGACAACATCACCACACCACTTCATTATAAGCAAACATCCCCATATAATATCATATATCTGAACTAACTCTCCACACCCATTGTAATAGTATACTATTGGGTTCCACAGAATTTAGCAGGAGAGGTTAACAAGGTAGCGAAAGAGGTTAAGCAATGTCTGCTAACTATCATGATGTACAGTGCCTATCGAAAGTCATCATACCCCTTCATTTCCAAATGTTGTTGTGTTATAGACTCAATTTAAAATGTATTAAATAAAAAATAAAACAATCTATTCAACCAATCCACACACAATACCCCATAATGACAAAGTGAAAATAGGTTTTTAGACATTTCTGAAAATGTATTAAAATTGAAACACCTCACTATGAAGTATTCACACACTTTGCTCTGGCACTCTTATAAATTGAATTGAATCCATCTGAATGCAAGGATAATATTTAATTTAATTGTGTATTTGAATAGGAATAATTTACACACTGTGTAGATTAGGATGTCACTACCAACTCAGCAAATGTTATAATTTTCTCTTGATCCTGACAAACTCCTCAGTCCCTGCCAGTGATTAATATACCCATAACGTGATGCAGCTCCACTATTCTTCACACGAGAGATGGTGCAGAAACTGCATTGCATGTGCTCGATTTGCACTTAACTTAATGCTTTGTAGTAAAAACAAATATATATATATATATATACTATTATAATATTCTCAGCCAATTTCTTTGCTGTATCACTTGAATTCATTGTTGCAAACACAATTATGGATATGAGATTATTTTGCCATTAAGGGATTATTTTTGGCCACTTGGTTATAGATCAATTTTGTAGAGTGACTGAGATTATGTTGCCCCATCGACTGTGCTTTTTCCTCTCCACCATTCAACTTTGTAGATTTGTGTAAGTCTCCCCAGGCCTCATTCCTGAGCAGTTTTGTTCCTCTCCATTTGCTCAATTTGAAATGACAACCTGATCCACACAGTGTGTCATTGATTCCTATGCAAATCAGAGACCCTATAAGAAAAATATATTGATTCCAAAATGACATAAACTATTATCCTTGCATTAAGATGGAGTCAATGTCAGAGTGTCATTGCATTGCAAGGATATGAATACTTATGCACATGAGGTATTTCTGTGTTTCAATTTTAATACATTTGAAGACTTTTCTCAAAACTAGTTTTCACTTTGTGTCTGGATTGATGACAATTTTTATTTATTTAATCTATTTTAAATTGAGTCTATAACACAACAAAATGTGGAATAAGTGAAGAGGTAGGATGTCTTTCTATAGTATGTATGCTCAACAATACTGTACAGCATGAACCAGGGGTTGCAGCATGACACTTGGAACACCAGGATTTTGCTCAATGGTCAAGTTCAATTGATTACTGTAAACTATATGTGTAGCAATATACTGTACTGTATGTAGCTGTGAATGCTGATTCATATTAGACAGTTTGTGAAATAATAATAATAATAATAAAAACATTAATAATAATAATAATAATAATAATAATAATAATAATCACTATTATTATATTTTTGTTTGCCTTTCTACTTTCAGACACAAAACGATCTCACAGTCGCCCTCAACAGGTCAAAAAACACAGTGAGTACCCGCTGCATCAGTGAGTACCCGCTGCATCAACAACAACATTCTCTCATGTAAACTTGACATTAAGTCAAGTTTTGCCTGTGCCACAACAACTGTAGTACAGAACATAGATATATACAAAACATATTACAATGAATTATTTAGAATGGTACATATATGTACGTATATGTTCAACGGTCCTAACCTCACGTGTGTGATGTGTGATTTCTCAGACCCTCGAGGCACCCATCTGTGGGAGTTCATCCGGGACATTCTGCTGAACCCGGAGCGCAACCCAGGACTGATCAAGTGGGAGGACCGGACAGAGGGGGTGTTCCGCTTCTTAAAGTCCGAGGCCGTGGCTCAGCTCTGGGGCAAGAAGAAGAACAACAGCAGCATGACCTACGAGAAGCTGAGCCGTGCTATGAGGTATGGATACACACACACACACACACACGCAGCCATGCACGGACGCACACACGCACACACGCAGGCACGCGAGCCCGCACACGCACGCACACACGCACACACACACACACACACACGCAAGCACACACGCACGCACACTCTGACACACACACACACACACACACACACACACAGACTCTCACTCTCACACACGCATGCACGCACGCACGCACGCACACACACACACACGCACACACACACACACAGAGACTCTCTCACACACACACACACACACACACACACAGACTCTCTCTCTCACACACACACACACACACACACACACACACTCACACACACACACACACACACACACACACACACACACACACACACACACACACACACACACATTTTTTACACTGCATCATAGTGAATTCTACACCTCGGTCCTGTTCCATTGACATGACTGGAACTTTCCATTGAAACGACTGTATCACTGTCTTTACCACACCAGATATTACTACAAACGGGAGATCCTGGAACGTGTGGATGGTCGGAGGCTGGTGTACAAGTTTGGAAGGAACGCACGAGGATGGAGGGAGTCCGAGAAATGAATTAGTTGGTGAGGATACCCCCTCTACCATTTTGCCTTTTTTAAAATCACAATATGAAGATGTGCCTTATGTTTATTTATGTTATGTAGTTGGATTGTATGTGTCACTGTGATATTTTTCCTGCAGTATGTTGTTTTACAAAGCATACCATAACTTGGGATTTTTTTTTATCGTATGTTTACGTAGGTTACATTTTTTTTTCATATTTGCCTGCTTGCATTTTTCTGAAATAAAGGCAACTTTATTTTTTTCTGATAATGACAAAAAGCACTGACAGAGAGGTAATGTACTAGCATTATTAAGTATACAGGACTTAAGTGTGTTTGTGTACTGCTTGTTTTATGGATTGAAATTGTGTCATTCTTTTGGAAGCATGTTTAATTGACATATCCTTACAGAAAGCATCTCCCTTCGTACTATACGGATCTCTTTCAAATGTGTTCCTAATCAAATTTGTTTATTATTCGTTTTTTTCAACATACAACAAATACATTTAGAGATGCTAGACTTCCCTTCCCTTAGATGACGTGCGTAGGATTACATGTCAATTTATTATCTATATTTATCTTCTGCAAAGCCCAGGATTTTATGATGCATATAATTCTAAAGAAGTGAAGTAAAACAGTAATACAATAAGATGTTACAATACTGTGTAATGACAAAAAAAATGCACTATGTGTCAAGGCAGTGTTGGGAGAGGGATTATGTCTTGTGTCCATGTTTCAGGATTTAGTACTGATGGTGGCTAATGCTATTTCCCATGTCTTATCACCTAGAACTATTTACAAACTGTGCTGTAAAAAGAAATGTGTAAATATGTGTTTGAATAATAAAGTATGTGTGTTTTTGAAACTTAAAACCAAAGCTGTTTGTTTCCAGTATGTATCAGAAGAACAGGCTTTTGTCCAACCAATCAGATCGAGAGAGCACTGCTGAACCATGACGATAGTGTTAAACGCATCACATCGACGTGACGAAAAAGGGATTTATTTTTCAAGCCATCTTATCTAATTCAGACTTTCACTTTGACCTGCCAGCTGCATTTTGGCTGTTGAGATTTTAGCAAGATTTGATCAATACCCATTTGTCACCAGAGAGCACGGAGCCCAGGCACTTGTATCAAGAATTTGTTGGATGAGGCTCTCTCTCTCTCTCTCTCTCTCTCTATATCTCTTCTTCTGTACTGCTATTACATGGTCGGCCTATGAGAAGCAATCGGTTTTGGAGATAGGACCTGTCATTGCTGACTCGTCCCTGATAGCCTAAAATGCCAGGGAGATAATTGCTCTCCATGCGTGTAACGGCTACCCTACCGGCACCTCCGGGCGATAGACGGATGACTGGCCTCCGATGGCCTCGCAGATAAGAATAGTGTCAGTCAATGTCCCCTCTCTCAGGCCTGTGTTCTCAGGCAAATCCCTATCCAACATCCACCCCCCCCTGGTCCGTCTGAATCTTGTGTTTGTAATCCTCCTTTACATAACGCTGATTACTGCATCATTTGGATGTCTGTGTATGAAAGGCCAAAGGCCAAACATGTTTGTATCATAGCTGGTGTTCTTTTTCAATGACCACATGTAAAGCCCTGCACTGCAAAAAAGGGAATCTAAGTACGATGAAAGATCTTAAATCAAGGCATTATATGCCTTTTTTTATTTGTTTGACTGCACTAGTTTTAAGATGTCTTTTACTTGTTTTAAGAACATCTTGGGAAGTGAAATTGTCCTGTTCTGTTGGCAGATAAGCAGATTTCGCTTATTTTAAGTAATATCTCCCCCCATTTTATTGCTTTTTTTTCTTGTTTTTGAGAGCTGACTTTGCAGTGTGGTTTCACATTGTACTTTATATAACATAACTGTAGTTAGACTCCAGACAGAGCAAGGTCACAACAGTCGGCAGAGGTTCTTTTTCATAAATGTTATGAAAAGGAAATGAAGTAGCATGCAGCGAAGCAAATGTTTTGAACTCAACATCAAGGGGCTGGACATCAAGGCTTTTGGATATCAAACTGGCCAGAACATCAGAATATCTTATGAAAGCATCTAGTCCCAGTTGACAAAATGCCCCCATCATTATTAAGAAGTTGAAGAAGAAGTTTGTCATGAAACTTTTTGGTCACTTGAGGGCAGACGTGAGAACAGAGAACATTATGAATGCATAGCATAATACTGCAGGCTGTCAGTGAACATACTTTTCATTGCCCTGCGGGGAACTCAATGTGATGATGAAGGGGAAAATACTTTCAACCCTTCAGTCGTACAGCAACTTGTATAAGGAATCACAAATAAACTACAGAATAGACTACTGTAAGAGAAGACCTTTATGAATAAAGACACCATGCTGATTATTGTTGTTGTTTATGAACAGACAATTATCTAGATCATTATGCATTGTTTTTATATAGTGCTTTTCAATTCATTGTTTTTATATAGTGCTTTTCAATTCATTGTTTTTATATAGTGCTTTTTTCCGGGGCTCAAAGACGCTGACAATTATGGGAAAAACAGAAAACACAGAAACAACAAGTAACAGATAACATGAGCACATAGAACACAGAGTTAACGAACGGGGGAACAATTTACACAGCAATGTCCAGGGGGGGGAGGGGGGTGGCAGGGTTAGGGGAGATGGTTAGGGGTAGGGGAGGTTGTATGCATGGGAGAACAGGGAGGTTTTGAGGTGGGATTTAAAAGTGGAGAGTGAAGCAAAGTAGTGTTTGTATAGTACTGTATATGAACGCCAACAAATAAAGCTTTCATACCATATCATATCATAACACCAAGTTGTGAAACCGAATTCCTATTCATGATGGATTGTATTTGGGTTCCCATACTGTAGCACCATTCATCCATGACACTCCAGGTGCTGTAGATTGATGTGCCTCATTAAATATGAATGCTATCAGACTGATAACAAGCCATCATTTGTGCATGTACAGAATCACTACACAGAGGGATAGAGCCGTTAATAACGATTGTTTCCATCTAATCTGTAGCTGCTACTGGTCTCGATATGAGCCACTCAAATCCGGTCTGATTTTACTTTGGAGTTTGTTGATGTTGCTTTGAGTCAGATACCGTACAGTAGACTGAGAGAGATTACTGCAGTTAGGCAAATGGACTAGGCTGACATACTGTAACCTCTGTTCGGCAAAGACACGGGAGGCTGATTTCCCTAACCGACCACTGCTCAGTGAATGCAAAGGAGCAAAGGAGAAGCTCTGAACCAGGGTACAAATGATAGTTATACAGTTGCTAGCTAGCTGCTATTACGGCGTTTACTTCATTATCTGGTGAGTTTCAGACGTTGTTGGCCACTGAATACCTAGCTTACACTCTAATCACCTATCACTTAACATTAGTTAATTAGTCACAGTGTATGTGTGTGTATGCGTCTGTGTGTGCGTGTGTGTGTGTGTGTGTGTGTGTGTGTGTGTGCGTGTGTGTGTATGCGTCTGTCTGTGCGTGTGTTTGTGTGTGTGTGTGTGTGCGTGTGTGTGTGTGTGTAAGTGTGTGCGTCTGTGTGTGCGTATGTGCGTCTGTGTGTGTGCGTGTGTGTGTGTGTGTGTGTGTGTGTGTGTGTGTGCATGTGTGCGTGTGTGCGTCTGTGTGTGTGCGTGTGTGTGTGTGTGTGTGTGTGTGTGTGTGTGTGTGTGTGTGTGTGCGTCCGTGCGTGCGCGCGCGCGTGAGGATATACAGTTATTCTGATGGATCAAGTTGTTTATATAGTCTACACAACATACTTGTTGAGAAAGTGGAAAGAGGTTTTAGGAGTTTTCTAAGCGAACGAGACAAACAAGTGATCCCATAATTTGGCTAAGCCCTTGGCATAGACCAACAGCAGATAAACATGCACCCAAACCGGTTGTAATGGATCCTGAAGTGATGCCTAGTCTCTCAACAAAGACAGACACACACACACGCACACACCGTGAGAGGTACTGCATGCATGGTTGTTCTGCCGTTGTCTTTTTGTAGATACTTTAGTTGTATGACATCTCAATGTCTCAGTCTGGAAGTGGAGTGTATCGTTTCAACTCATCAGAAAAACACAGTATGACTCAGAGTCTCAGACTAAGAGCATTATTGTCCAGCATATGTGTAAGTCACAAGGAACATCAAGCTGTAGAGGTTGGTTAATGATAGGTGATGACAGAGCAACACTTTTATCTCAAAACACCTGCTTGTTGTGTCATTATAATGTTCCCCAACCCCCCCCCACAGCTCTTTATTTAAGATACAACAGCAGACACTGAACAATAGCTGCCTCTTGCAATAGAACAGTATGTATATGACACATGCAATCACTATCCTCAAACACCTCATATCTGTTGCCACATTGGAAAGATTATGTTCCAAATTTGAATGAGCCATGAAGGAGATATTTTATTATTTAAAAGAGCAGACATTAACGCAATCAGATATATGCTGGGAGAAGAACAGGGAAGTGATGGAAGATAACCACAGGCATAAAGACAGACTACCCATCAGGCTCTGTGGCTGTGTCCCCATCCCAGCTCACTGGAGGTGTTGTGTTCTCACAGCAGATAGCAAATCACAGCTTATCAGGCTCTTCCACCAACTCTCAAAGAGACCTCTGCTGCCTCTGAGGCCAAGGGCTGTGAGTCAAACAGACTGATGGGGCAGCACACTTTTTCCTTTTTTGTAGGTTGTTTTGTTTGTAACTTATTGTGTTTTTTTTAGGTTGTTTTGTTTTTAACTTATTGTGTTTTTACGGTGGTTGTTTTTTCTCTCTGTAGCACTCTGTAGCACTCTGAGATTCTTTCGAATGAAAAGTGCAATATAAATCAAATGCATTATTAGTATTATTATTAAATGTGTAACTTTGGGTTCTTGATACTGTAAACGTTTCCCAGTTCTATCAACACTCAGTTGAAATAAGAAAGACGTCATAAACGTATCTGAAAAGGGGCACTGTGTGTGCGAAAAACTTCTCTACCAGTCTAGTAAAATTGTACTTTTGTGTTTGTGACAGGAACCAGTAACTCATCCCATAGCACTCATTTCCCTGTAGCCTATAGGCCTACTGTATCTGATCTGAACCAGAAAGAAACAGGTAACAGGTAAGTTAGTTGAAGATGTGAACAACAATAGGAAGATAACTGTACCATCGACTTGTCATAATAAACATAATGACACAATGGGTGAAAGATTAGTAAGTAATCAACACATTTTTCTTAGAGAATAGAATGAGGAAATTGTGTTTAAATGATTACCGGGTATACAAGACTTAGTTCCTGTTTACACACATTCCACATACTGTACCATTGCAGGGCTTTTCCCTGAAAGTTTTACCCTCATGCAAATGATACCAAAATCAATCCCTTCCTTGTTCAAACCTATCAGTGGTTCACACTCACTGGAGGAAATTACATCTATTGATCATACATATGAATTCATGTCCTTCTATTGCAAAACGTGCCTCTACGTACATGTACTTCTGCTGTAAATCTACAGCTCTAGTAAATGTGTCATATAGGCCTAGGTTGATTATTATTTAATGAGTGGATAGTCTAAAGTCTTCTAAGACAAATGGTACGAAGGTTTGTCGTTTCTCATCACCTCTCACCAAGGAAGGCATAGGCTTTATAATAGACCTGCTGATAAACACTTTTATTATATGAATGAATGAATGAATGGTCTTTATTGTCATTGATATAGTACAGGTACCAAACAACGACATTTGGGAGGGGGGGCTCCCCTGGTGCTAGGAAAGAAAACTAAAAACAAGAAGGGAAAAGAGCTGGTTTACATAAATAAAGGCTATGTACACTATCCACTATACTATACTATACAAATAAAATAATTATATGTGATTGTTTTATGCCAGTTGCAAATTGATAGGAACATGTAATAACATACAAACAGGTGGTGCTGTACTCAAAAGTGGTGCTGTTTAAGTCATAGGCCTAGTACAGACAACAACCTATTAGTATATCATTTGGTGACATTCTGTGCCTGTGTCAGCTTATCAAGGCCTTTTTGTTTTGCATTCAGACATTTCATCCAGCAGGCAGCGACAACGAGCAAAGGTTACGCATATCATCACTGTGATAGAAGAAAACTACAAAGAAGGACCTCTCAGGACCCCAAGCAAGGCCTCCGTCAACCTGCATATTTTGAGAAAATCTATACAGCTACAAAAATGCATCACTCTTAATCAATGCATTCGTCTATTATTTAGGGTTCATTGTTCAACATAAACTGGTTTACACAATAGCGTATGTGGAATTCGTATATAAAACCCGCTTATCATTTACGACAGGCATATTGCTTGGACACTTCTCACCAAACGGAGGACGAAAACATGGCGGCCTCCTTGCGGCTGGGTCGTCAAGGGATTCTGATCGGGCTGAGATTGACCAAGTTTAACAAATCATGGGTTTCACCTTCGTGGCAGCAGGATCATGTCAGGCACTTCTTTCGATCCCCATCTTTCTTTGGTGAGTGTTGACGCGTGATCACGTGGCTACTGAGTGACAGCTCTGATCACTGCAGTGATGCTAAGCTTAGAGAGGCTACACCTAACCTCTTATCCTTGAGATGCCAAGGATCACATCACAACATCGCTAGTCTAGTGTCTCTAGTCTAGACATTGGATGTGTCCGGTTACGATCATCATCATCATCACAACAACACCCCTGTGTGTTGACACGTTTCCCTTTCGCTTTCTAGTTTGTGTTTCGGGTGATCTGTGTATCTGACAGCTGTCAAGGTTGCTGGGCAGACAGAAAGCTAAGCTGGCTAAAATAATCAGCTATGCAAGTTATCTTATGTCGATTTTCAGGGGTGCAAACTTGTCACCTTTTAGCCGTTTTGACCTCAAAATAGGTCAACAATTTTCATACATGTTCTTTGTTTTCAGGCAAAAATAAAATGTTGGCACCTTTTTGGCCCATCACCAGTTTGCATCCCTGGATTTGACATAACGTGCTATTTAGTTGACTTAGAGCGTGTTATTGACATCGAATAAAAGGCCTCGTAGTACGTAGAGATAATACTAATAATACTACTACTACTACTACTACTACTACTACTACTACTACTACTACTACTACTACTACTACTACTACTACTACTACTACTACTAATAATAATAATAATAATAGGGCCTACTAATAAATAAATAATAGCCATATCATGCCATGGTATGTATTAGCTATGGCATGGGGCATAGCTGACCTTATTTTCCAATTATGGCATTGCAAGATTAAAGTTAGGTCAGACCCGTTAGGTGGTTTTAGTACACGGCTGGGTTTAATCGATAAAGAATCAAAAGCAGGATGCACTTTAATACGGGATGTCCTCCCGATGCCTA
>NC_137679.1:9949477-9971977 GCF_963989245.1 Nansenia antarctica | reverse complement strand
TGTCCCATATCCTCATGCACTTCAATTGAAGTGTCCCATATCCTCATGTACTTCAATTGAAGTGTCCCATATCCTAATGTACTTCCATTGAAGTGTCCCATGCACTTCAATTGAAGTGTCCCATATCCTCATGTACTTCCATTGAAGTGTCCCATGCACTTCAATTGAAGTGTCCCATATCCTCATGTACTTCCATTGAAGTGTCCCATGTACTTCAATTGAAGTGTCCCATATCCTCATGCACTTCAATTGAAGTGTCCCATATCCTCATGCACTTCAATTGAAGTGTCCCATATCCTCATGCACTTCAATTGAAGTGTCCCATATCCTCATGTACTTCCATTGAAGTGTCCCATGCACTTCAATTGAAGTGTCCCATATCCTCATGCACCTCAATTGAAGTGTCCCATATCCTCATGCACTTCAATTGAAGTGTCCCATATCCTCATTTACTTCCATTGAAGTGTCCCATGCACTTCAATTGAAGTGTCCCATATCCTCATGCACTTCAATTGAAGTGTCCCATATCCTCATGCACTTCAATTGAAGTGTCCCATGTACTTCAATTGAAGTGTCCCATATCCTCATGCACTTCAATTGAAGTGTCCCATATCCTCATGCACTTCAATTGAAGTGTCCCATATCCTCATGTACTTCAATTGAAGTGTCCCATATCCTCATGCACTTCAATTGAAGTGTCCCATATCCTCATGCACTTCATTTGAAGTGTCCCATATCCTCATGTACTTCCATTGAAGTGTCCCATGCACTTCAATTGAAGTGTCCCATATCCTCATGCACTTCAATTGAAGTGTCCCATATCCTCATGCACTTCAATTGAAGTGTCCCATATCCTCATGCACTTCATTTGAAGTGTCCCATATCCTCATGTACTTCCATTGAAGTGTCCCATGCACTTCAATTGAAGTGTCCCATATCCTCATGCACTTCAATTGAAGTGTCCCATATCCTCATGCACTTCCATTGAAGTGTCCCATGCACTTCAATTGAAGTGTCCCATATCCTCATGTACTTCCATTGAAGTGTCCCATGTACTTCAATTGAAGTGTCCCATATCCTCATGCACTTCAATTGAAGTGTCCCATATCCTCATGTACTTCAATTGAAGTGTCCCATATCCTCATGCACTTCAATTGAAGTGTCCCATATCCTCATGCACTTCATTTGAAGTGTCCCATATCCTCATGTACTTCCATTGAAGTGTCCCATGCACTTCAATTGAAGTGTCCCATATCCTCATGCACTTCAATTGAAGTGTCCCATATCCTCATGCACTTCAATTGAAGTGTCCCATATCCTCATGCACTTCATTTGAAGTGTCCCATATCCTCATGTACTTCCATTGAAGTGTCCCATGCACTTCAATTGAAGTGTCCCATATCCTCATGCACTTCAATTGAAGTGTCCCATATCCTCATGCACTTCCATTGAAGTGTCCCATATCCTCATGTACTTCCATTGAAGTGTCCCATGTACTTCAATTGAAGTGTCCCATATCCTCATGCACTTCAATTGAAGTGTCCCATATCCTCATGTACTTCAATTGAAGTGTCCCATATCCTCATGCACTTCAATTGAAGTGTCCCATATCCTCATGCACTTCAATTGAAGTGTCCCATATCCTCATGCACTTCAATTGAAGTGTCCCATATCCTCATGCACTTCAATTGAAGTGTCCCATATCCTCATGTACTTCCATTGAAGTGTCCCATGCACTTCAATTGAAGTGTCCCATATCCTCATGCACTTCAATTGAAGTGTCCCATATCCTCATGTACTTCAATTGAAGTGTCCCATGCACTTCAATTGAAGTGTCCCATATCCTCATGCACTTCAATTGAAGTGTCCCATATCCTCATGCACTTCAATTGAAGTGTCCCATATCCTCATGTACTTCAATTGAAGTGTCCCATATCCTCATGTACTTCAATTGAAGTGTCCCATGCACTTCAATTGAAGTGTCCCATATCCTCATGTACTTCAATTGAAGTGTCCCATATCCTCATGCACTTCAATTGAAGTGTCCCATATCCTCATGCACTTCAATTGAAGTGTCCCATATCCTCATGCACTTCAATTGAAGTGTCCCATATCCTCATGTACTTCCATTGAAGTGTCCCATGTACTTCAATTGAAGTGTCCCATATCCTCATGTACTTCAATTGAAGTGTCCCATATCCTCATGCACTTCAATTGAAGTGTCCCATATCCTCATGCACTTCAATTGAAGTGTCCCATATCCTCATGCACTTCAATTGAAGTGTCCCATATCCTCATGCACTTCAATTGAAGTGTCCCATATCCTCATGTACTTCCATTGAAGTGTCCCATGTACTTCAATTGAAGTGTCCCATATCCTCATGTACTTCAATTGAAGTGTCCCATATCCTCATGTACTTCCATTGAAGTGTCCCATGTACTTCAATTGAAGTGTCCCATATCCTCATGTACTTCAATTGAAGTGTCCCATATCCTCATGCACTTCAATTGAAGTGTCCCATATCCTCATGCACTTCAATTGAAGTGTCCCATATCCTCATGCACTTCAATTGAAGTGTCCCATATCCTCATGCACTTCAATTGAAGTGTCCCATATCCTCATGTACTTCCATTGAAGTGTCCCATATCCTCATGCACTTCAATTGAAGTGTCCCATATCCTCATGTACTTCAATTGAAGTGTCCCATGCACTTCAATTGAAGTGTCCCATATCCTCATGTACTTCCATTGAAGTGTCCCATATCCTCATGCACTTCAATTGAAGTGTCCCATATCCTCATGCACTTCAATTGAAGTGTCCCATATCCTCATGTACTTCAATTGAAGTGTCCCATATCCTCATGCACTTCAATTGAAGTGTCCCATATCCTCATGCACTTCAATTGAAGTGTCCCATATCCTCATGCACTTCATTTGAAGTGTCCCATATCCTCATGCACTTCAATTGAAGTGTCCCATATCCTCATGTAATTCCATTGAAGTGTCCCATGCACTTCAATTGAAGTGTCCCATATCCTCATGCACTTCAATTGAAGTGTCCCATATCCTCATGTACTTCAATTGAAGTGTCCCATATCCTCATGTACTTCCATTGAAGTGTCCCATGCACTTCAATTGAAGTGTCCCATATCCTCATGTACTTCCATTGAAGTGTCCCATGTACTTCAATTGAAGTGTCCCATATCCTCATGCACTTCAATTGAAGTGTCCCATATCCTCATGTACTTCAATTGAAGTGTCCCATATCCTCATGCACTTCAATTGAAGTGTCCCATATCCTCATGCACTTCAATTGAAGTGTCCCATATCCTCATGCACTTCAATTGAAGTGTCCCATATCCTCACTGAGTTGTTTTGAGAATGTTTTTCCTTCTATCAATGGCCTCGGGCCTGAGCTGGATTACACTTCCTGCTACGACTGGTGGATTGATGATTCACTTGCTTAGTATTCGAATGTATTGATTGTAAGTCGCTTTGGAATAAGGCGTCTGCTAAATGCCAAAAATGTAAAATGTAAAAAATGTTATGGAAGCCCCTGGCGTAACTGTTCCGCCTGTCATGCTCCGTCTCTCCCCTAGGGGCCGCCGCTCTCAAAGTGCAGATGCCGGCGCTCTCCCCCACCATGGAAGAGGGCAACATCGTCAAGTGGCTGAAGAAGGAAGGTAAGAACGCGAGACCACTCCTTTTTAGTCAAACACTCAGCATTCTCTATCCCACATCGCCTGTATTATCATATAACAATGACTACAAAACACCAAATTAAAAAAGTAAATAGATACAACGAATTTGGACATCTCTGATACACTTACGGCCTATTATACCCCCACAAAGAAAAAGCGCATCGCCCTGAACCCCTCGTATCTACTTAAAAAGGGGACTAATGACTCCATAACACAAAGAAAGGCACAGTCAATTAAACCCTGTTCGGTGGTTGGATCAGATTAGCCTGCCTTCCCCTGTCACACCCTTCTGGGCTTCATTAAAGGAGAAAAAGCAGGGCTCGCGTGTCTCCACCCCCCAGGACTGATGGAGGTGGCCCAGAGCACTCTATCTTGACCCTGTGGCTTCACATCTTTCTGTGCGGACCCTCAGTGCGGACCCCCCCCCTAGTCCGGTGAAGGAGAACACCTGAGGGCGTTTGCGGGCAGCTAATTGGTCAAGAGAAACATGTCTGTTATCTATTCGTCACTGGGAAGCAACACTGTCCCTCCCCACATGCACACATGCACACGCGCACACACACACACACACACACACACACACGCCACCACATCCTCCTCACACATCAGAGGCGGTCGCTCTCATTGGGTGGTTTTATGGCGGTGTAGCCTCTGTGTTGCCATGTGGTTCTTCCGCTGGAGGGTGGAGTGTATGTGAAATGTATGTACATGTATATGTATTTTCTCTGAATATATTAGATGCACATATCTGCTTTGTTTATATTACAAATAGGCCCTGGTTCTTTGTTTCTGAAAATATACCGGTAGGTATGCCGTTCTGGGGGTTTCCAGTTGATTCGTCACGTGATTTGTCAGATGGCGTATAAAACGAATTGTGGGTTTTCATGGGAGTAAAATATAGGCTTGTGGAAGTAAAACATTATTGTCTGTGATATTTTCAGCTGGAATGACCTTACGGCGCACCACCATTTTCTCTGTGTGTGTGTGTGTGTTTTCTTTTTATTATTCCAAGTGGATGAAAATATCTATTTCAGCTCTAGGAATTATGACTCCACCTCTAACCAAGGCCATCTGTCAATACCAGTGAAAAAATGGTACAACATTACAAGCATAGTGCGTTCTCTCTTCGTCACTCACTGGCTAACCCTGCTATTTCCCTGACCAGTAGCGCTCCTGCTAGGCTAAGTGACCAATCGTATCACAGCGTAGCCTCATCCTAGTGTTGTTCCAGTGGGGGGTGAAAGGGCTGCTGGGAGGTTGACTATTTAAACTTTAATATTGCACATCACGTCTAACCCCTTGGGTCATATGGTGCTGGAGCACACGCACACAAATCCAATCTAGTCCTCGCAGCTCCAGGGTCTCTGGGGCTTTTTTAGGTCGATTACCCCTCCCACCCCCCCTCACTACCACGACCACTACCCCCCCCCCCACCCTCCTCCCCCATCCCCCAACCTCTCCCCCCTCCCTCCCTCTCTGTCCTAAACAAGGTTGAATTGCGCTTTTGACTCCTTTGGAGGATGAGGTTTCAGAGGGATGGGAAGTATTAGCCTGCTGCCTCTCTACATGTGTCACTGTCCTGTTGTCCTTGATGATGTGATGGTTTAAGATGACCCAGAGTGACCCCCCTCCCCCTCCCCTCCCATCCATGTTTACCCTGCTTGAAATAGAGACCAGGTCACTGTGACCCCTGACCTCCCTTCCTTACCTCATCTGCCTCCTTCCTCCTTTTTTAATAACACCCAGGGCTATTCCAATCGTTACCGTTCCCTTGTCCAGTCTTGTTCCTTTAGGCTATTTGATGTAGATTTGATTCCTTGACATGTCAGCCCATGGGGGGGGGGTGTGGAGAGATGGGGTCGATATTATGAGGCTTTAGGCTTTAGGTTAATTTCCATACATAGGAAAGGGTGAGCGTCCGTCAACCCCCCCCTGGGAGCTTGTTGTCCACTGCACACATATTATTAGCTACATAGCCCTTTAAGAAGAAAAAAAATCCCAACTGAGAAATATCGATTAGCCTACACTCAGCTACCTTTCATAAAGAACGAACACGTATCTTGTAAATAACTTAGGCCCTACTAATATGAGCATCCTTCAGCTCCCCTGGGAGCTTGTCCACTGCACACATATTATTAGCTACATAGCCCTTTAAGTAGCGATTAGCCTACACTCAGCTACCTTTCGTAAAGAACATACACGTATCTTGTAAATAACTTAGGCCTACTAATATCCCATTCTATTCTAGGCTACTCCCTGTGCCACCACACCCATCATGCAACACTTCAGTCTCCCCTCTCTATCTTCTGACTGTGTATCTCTCCGTCTATAGGTGTCATTTGTGTACATAGCCATATTATTAGCTACATAGCCCTTAAAAAAAAAGAAGAAAAAAATCCAACGGAGAAGTATCGATTAGCCTACACTCAGCTACTTTTCATAAAGAACTTCTATCACACACATATCTTGTAAATCACTTAGGCCCTATGCCATTCTACCCTGTGCCACCTCCCCACACCCATCATGCAACACTTCAGTCTCCCCCTCTTCTACCTTCTGTCTGTGTATCTCGCTGTCTGTAGGTGTCATGTGTTTATGTACACAGGAACACAGCCCTAGCCTGCATATGCGCGGATGAGCTCGGTGGAGGAGAAGCTAGGCTAATTGCCGTTCTTTTTCATGGCTAAGCAGATGTTAATGTATTTGAAGCCCCCCCTCGGGATGGGACGTGGGGAATGGAAGGATAGGGGAAGATGTAGCATAGCCCGCTATCAAACATGTCAGGCTCCACCATATCTCCATAAACTATATTTCCCGTAAAAAAAAAAACATTATGGCCCGTCCCTTTGATATTCCGCAAATTATTCATTTTTTTTTCCTTTTTCTTCTTTATTTTTTTATTTTCTGCTGACGTTTTTTCACTGTCAAATCTGGTATGGTTTGATTGGTATGGATAAAAACAGACGTGTTTACTGTATAGTAGGATAATGGTGTGTGGGCCTTTCCATCGTATCAAACGCAGGTTCTTTCTGACCAGGGATGCTGTTCCTAATTCTAGGATGATTTTTTTGCATATGCAGCATCCACTAGAAAGGGACATTCTGCCCTACGGTTCTTACCTATACTAGCTACAGTACATTAGGCCTATCTTTGGCTTCCTTTTGGCCTAGTCTACAACTTTGAAATAATTCAGTTTTGTCCTAATCGTTTGCTATTCCTTAGTGTATAATAGGGATGTAACGGTACACAAAGATTTCGGTTCGGTACGTTTAAGTCACAGTTCGGTACGTTTCCGGTACAGCAGGGTAAACATTCACAAAACATATACATTTCTGATGTAGTGCGCAGTTACTGTTACATAACTTGGTGGCCCTAGATGTCCACCCATCGGTCGTGAGAGCGATAGCAGATGCCTTGGATAAGTCGTGGACAACTGTAGTTTATGCTCGTTTATAAAGGGCTGGTATGATTCGCTGGCTGAAATGCGGACGAGAGGGAACTACGTAACGAGGCTCGATTACTTTAAACACGTGTTTTAAAACCTGTGTTCTCGACATTTTCCGGTACGAATACGTGTATCGTTACCCCCCCCCCCCTAGTGTATAATGTAGGATTGTCATACATACTGACATTATAGTGTTGTCACTGAAAAATAATACAATTGTATTACTACAGATTCTAAATATGAGCTGTCTGTTGATTGGCTCCTGCAGGTGAGGCGGTGGCGACCGGCGACGCCCTCTGTGAGATTGAGACGGACAAGGCTGTGGTCACCTTGGAGTCCAGCGAAGATGGTGTTCTGGCCAAGATCTTGGTGAGTACACACCAGTGTTTCCTCCAGGAATTTTTACAATGGTGGCGGATGGCCGTGACCGCGCGCGCAGCGCGTGCGATTTTTTTCGCGTGCACGCGCGCTCAAAACAACGTTTTTTTTTTTTTTTTTTTTTTTTTTTTTCTAATCACAGCCAGAACTAGAGGATGGCCAAAAAAATAATAATATGAATATACAGAATATAAACTTGTGACTGACAGTCACATACACACACACAAAGATCATCAGCTATAATATAATACGAAGTAGGCCTACATGAGCACAAAAGCGGCTAACGTTACTGATTAACTGTTTACTGTAGTGCAGAGAGATGGTAGTCGTAGGCGGCGTATCAAATGACAAAGCTAAACGTTTAATGAAGGACATGAACGATTGTCAACACCACACTCAAGCAGTAAATAGAACAGTCTAAACAACTTGGGTACTACGGACGGAACAATAGTCTCAACCTATAGTTCCGTGCGTGAATTATGTCAACCCACCACATTACAGAAGTAAAATCACAGTCAGATGGAGCATTCGGTAAACAGCTGAGTATCAGCTGAGTTAAAGAAAACAAACTCTTACCTTTGATGAGACCCACATGAGCCCTGTTTTCCCGTACTTCTCCCGTGTGTCTCTTATTGTCCAAATGTTCCCTGAATTTTAGCTGCATGTTTTTCCAGCATGTAATTCCGTTGTCAATAAAAAAATCGTCTCCCCTTCTTTTCCCCTTGACAATACTGTGTCGTTGCTAAAGTGACGGCACATAAGAATCGTTTTTTTACTTGCTAATGTCTGCTAACGTAGCACTTGAAACTGGCGCCGTTCTCTGGACTGCAGCTGCTCCCGCGTTAGCATTAGCATCCATCTTTTCTTCTCCCTTCTCACCGTCACGAGCTCAAATGACACTTGTCGGCCGATCTAACTCTTAACACTCACTTACAGGACTTCTGACACCATGTCGTGTTATTCTATTAAACATACACGTGAGACCTTCTGTATTTCAATGTAAGTGTCTTTATTTTAACTCGCTCTGTAAGCTCTACAATACCGGTCTCTTGTTGTCTCGTCGTAACCTGCCCACCTGACCTGGGGGGTATTCCATCAACGTCGCTAAAGGAAAATCCTGGCTTATTTTTGATAACTCTCGCGAGATTTATCAGACTAAACCTGGATTTTCCCTTTAGCGATGTTGATGGAATACCCCCCTGATGTCACTACGGTGGCCTGTACACAATAACAATAATACCACAGTTCACATTTAGACCAATCAGGAGCCCTTCTGTCACCTCGTCAACTGAATGTCATTAATCTGATTTTGGATCAGCGGTTAGAGAGATGGGCGTGGATTTAGGTGCACTTTTAGTCAACATCCATTATAGCGCTGATCTAGGATCAGATATATTTTAATCAGCTAAAATGTTCAGATTTTTTATTAATTAATTTATTTTTGAACTTTTTTTTTATTTTATTTTTTGTGGACTGAATCAATTCGTGGCGGAGGAAATTCATTCGTGGTGGCCCGCCACCAATAAATGCATGTAGAGGAAACACTGCACTCACAGACACTGTCACCTATAACATGTACACACTCACAGACACTGTTCTCTATAACACGTACACACTCACAGACACTGTTACCTATAACATGTACACACCAGGGTTTCCGTTAACCGGTAATTACCGGTCTTTGTCCGGTAACATTTGTTGAAGTCCGACAAACTGAAAACTCGTCGGACAAAATGTCCGGTGAAAATAATCACCACCATTCTCAGCTGAGCACCAAACACACACACACCCACACACCCACACTGCCCGAGAGAGAAGGACCCGCCCCCTCCAGCCAGCCTATAGGCTAACCAAAGGGGGCGGGTCCTTCTCTCTCGGGCAGTGCCGCGCGTGCACGAGTGTGTGTGTGTCCGGTGCCCAGCTGAAAATGGTGGCCCGAAGCGGAAAGCCTTATCTTTATCGCACAATAACAAGGATAACAAACGAAACGGACAACATTTACACTAAGACAGTGTGCGAATTAAATCACGGTGTGCGGGGGAGCCCAGGGATTCAAGCAACAAAAAGAAAATCTCCTGACGGAAAAAAAAGTTCTGGCCAAATCGGGGCCTGTGGCTTTCCGCGCGCGTGCGATGTTCCGTTCTACGTTCTAATGCTTTGACTTTTCTTTCGAAAAATGTGAATACATTTCCGCGTTGTCGAAAATCAATGACACATCGCTAGTCAACTAACACGGCTTGTTTTATGAGCCTGCTAACAATGTAAAGTAGTGTTGTAAGATGGAGACAAACTTCAGCTATATGATCTAACAGCCGGTCTTCAGGACGACATACAGACCCGTATGAGCTTACTGGGCTATCCCCTAAGTATGATTTGACAGGCAGCTAAACGAAAATGCCTTCCCAACCAGCGAGACCTGGGGGGTGTTCCATCAACGTCGCCAAAGGGAAACCTAGGCCCACTTCGCCAAGTCCCGCGAGACTCTTAAAAAGATCCAGGCATATCTTGATAGATCTCGCGAGACTTGTCAAAACAAGCCCAGACTTTCCTCCAGCGACGTCGATGGTTATAGAAATGACGTTGTTTTATTGATAAAAAAAATTAAAAAGGGTAAAACTGGAAAGAGAAAATTGAAAACTCACATTAATCCCAAACAATTTAACAAACTTCAGTTAACGTAATGTGGAGTCCGTTCATTGATCGATGCTGTCTGTTCAGTTCCCAGTGAGGCGCCCGTTCAGCGCTGGACATAATGGCATAGTGCGCATGCGAATCATGTTATATTATTATATAGCTCGCATCTAATCGTATCGGATGAGAAATAGACATTAAATGGCATATATAGGCCGCTACACAACAGTAATCACCGCGACAAACAGCTATATTAGATTTGGAGAAAAAAAAATATGATTTTGAAAAGAAAAAAAAAATATTATATTTTAATATGATGACCGGAATAATTCACGTTTGTCCGGTAAATCGAAATCTTCCCGGACACGATGTCCGGCGGCAAATTTTTCTAACGGAAACCCTGGTACACACTCACACACACTGTTATCTATAACATGTACACACTCACACACACTGTTATCTATAACACGTACACACTCACAGACACTGTTACCTATAACACGTACACACTCACACACACTGTTACCTATAACACGTACACACTCACACACACTGTTACCTATAACATGTACACACTCACACACACTGTTATCTATAACATGTACACACTCACAGACACTGTTCTCTATAACACGTACACACTCACACACACTGTTACCTATAACACGTACACACTCACAGACACTGTTATCTATAACACGTACACACTCACACACACTGTTACCTATAACACGTACACACTCACAGACACTGTTATCTATAACACGTACACACTCACACACACTGTTACCTATAACACGTACACACTCACAGACACTGTTATCTATAACACGTACACACTCACAGACACTGTTACCTATAACACGTACACACTCACAGACACTGTTCTCTATAACATGTTCACACTCACAGACACTGTTATCTATAACACGTACACACTCACAGACACTGGTCTCTATAACATGTTCACACTCACAGACACTGTTATCTATAACACGTACACACTCACAGACACTGTTATCTATAACACGTACACACTCACAGACACTGTTCTCTATAACACGTACACACTCACACACACTGTTACCTATAACACGTACACACTCACACACACTGTTATCTATAACATGTACACACTCACAGACACTGTTATCTATAACACGTACACACTCACAGACACTGTTATCTATAACACGTACACACTCACAGACACTGTTATCTATAACACGTACACACTCACAGACACTGTTATCTATAACACGTACACACTCACACACACTGTTATCTATAACACGTACACACTCACAGACACTGTTATCTATAACACGTACACCCTCACAGACACTGTTATCTATAACACGTACACACTCACAGACACTGTTATCTATAACATGTACACACTCACAGACACTGTTATCTATAACACGTACACACTCACACACACTGTCATCTATAACACGTACACACTCACAGACACTGTTCTCTATAACACGTACACACTCACAGACACTGTTATCTATAACACGTACACACTCACAGACACTGTTATCTATAACACGTACACACTCACAGACACTGTTATCTATAACACGTACACACTCACAGACACTGTTATCTATAACACGTACACACTCACAGACACTGTTATCTATAACACGTACACACTCACAGACACTGTCACCTATAACACGTACACACTCACAGACACTGTTACCTATAACATGTACACACTCACACACACTGTTATCTATAACATGTACACACTCACACACACTGTTCTCTATAACACGTACACACTCACAGACACTGTCATCTATAACACGTACACACTCACACACACTGTTCTCTATAACACGTACACACTCACAGACACTGTTATCTATAACACGTACACACTCACAGACACTGTTACCTATAACACGTACACACTCACAGACACTGTTATCTATAACACGTACACACTCACAGACACTGTTCTCTATAACACGTACACACTCACAGACACTGTTACCTATAACACGTACACACTCACCGACACTGTTACCTATAACACGTACACACTCACAGACACTGTTATCTATAACACGTACACACTCACACACACTGTTACCTATAACACGTACACACTCACACACACTGTTATCTATAACACGTACACACTCACAGACACTGTTATCTATAACATGTACACACTCACACACACTGTTACCTATAACATGTACACACTCACAGACACTGTTACCTATAACACGTACACACTCACAGACACTGTTACCTATAACACGTACACACTCACACACACTGTTACCTATAACACGTACACACTCACAGACACTGTTATCTATAACACGTACACACTCACACACACTGTTCTCTATAACACGTACACACTCACACACACTGTTACCTATAACACGTACACACTCACACACACTGTTACCTATAACACGTACACACTCACACACACTGTTATCTATAACACGTACACACTCACAGACACTGTTATCTATAACATGTACACACTCACACACACTGTTATCTATAACACGTACACACTCACAGACACTGTTACCTATAACACGTACACACTCACAGACACTGTTACCTATAACACGTACACACTCACACACACTGTTACCTATAACACGTACACACTCACAGACACTGTTATCTATAACACGTACACACTCACACACACTGTTCTCTATAACACGTACACACTCACACACACTGTTACCTATAACACGTACACACTCACACACACTGTTCTCTATAACATGTACACACTCACACACACTGTTACCTATAACACGTACACACTCACACACACTGTTCTCTATAACACGTACACACTCACACACACTGTTATCTATAACACGTACACACTCACAGACACTGTTACCTATAACACGTACACACTCACACACACTGTTATCTATAACACGTACACACTCACACACACTGTTCTCTATAACACGTACACACGCACAGACACTGTTATCTATAACACGTACACACTCACAGACACTGTTCTCTATAATAATAATAACAACAACAACAACTTTTTATTTGTATAGCACTTTTCCTGCAAACGTCGCAGCTCACAGTGTTCAGGTACCAGTGGTAGATGGTCTGTATGTATGTGCTTCTCCCAGCTGAAGAAAAGCTCTCTTCGGCGATGAAAAAGAGAGTTCATTAATTTCCCCTCTGTCAGTTGCCATTTACGAGACTACAGGAGGCAGTAATTAGCTCTATTTGTTAATCCTGGTTTTCACTATGTGAGTGGAAGGACAGGCACTAACGAGATTCTCTTTCTCTCTCTCTCCCTCTCTCTCTCTCTCTCTCTCTCTCTCTCTCTCTCTCCCTTTCCCTCCTTCTCCGCCTCTCTTTGAGGATTGAATATTTTATAGCCTGCCAGAGACAGACAGATCGTCCGTCTCTCATCAGCGCCCCGCCACATGTTCGTCTCTTAGAACAGAGGGATGAAAGCCCGCGTATCCTCGGTCAGATCGATCTGGCTCAGACTAGAATATTTGAAGGTGGAAGAATCCCCCTTCCTGTTATTTCAGAGTGAATGCTGATCAATACACTGAACGTCTCTTTCTGGCACAGTGAAAAACATGTCGTTGTTAAACGCTAATAGCCTCCTGCCCGGGCTACTGTACAGCACGTTAAAGTGTAGGTATTCTACGATAATGAAGACCACACAACGCCAAATTGGCCCCACTACCTGGTGTGGAGAGGGAACTGATGCGTGTAAGCAGGCGTTACACACACGCAAACACTCACACACACACACACCACACACACACACACACACATACACACAAACACACACACGCAAACACACACACACACACACACAACACACACCGCTTAGTGTCACAGCTGATGACCCGGTCCCCTCCAACCGTTCGGCTGTCACTTCAGCGAGAACGGCGAGCGCCACGTGCACACGTGCACAACGGCGTCCCGGCGGCAAATGAAGCGTGTGAACCAGGGTGGCGGACACGTCCGTGTTCTGGCGAGGGCACATCGGCGCCGGCGGGTTCAGGTGGCGTTCCCCTAAATAAAGACGGGATACAGATTGATGTACTCTACCAGATACACATCGTACACACTTAGAGCTACACACACGTGTGCGTCAACCACACACACACACACAGGCATGCGCACACGCACACACAGTAACACGGAAACATAATTGTCACTTTCAGTCACACAGCCGTAGAAACACCAAAGCCAAATAATGGCAGAAGACATCAGGATGTGGAGGTTGAGGAAGTGTTCACATCCCAACACACAGACAGACAGGCCCTTAGGCTACATGACCCTTTCATCTCGGTCACTGCTCATACATTCATTTCTTTCTCTCTCTCTCTCTCTCTCTCTCTCTCTCTCTCTCTCTCTCTCTCTCTCTCTCTCTATCTCTCTCTCTCTCTCTCTCTCTCACTCTTTTTCCCACTCTCTTTATCTCTCGTGCTCTCTCTCTCTTCTTTTTCTTTCTTTTTCCCATTTTCTCTCCTGCTTCCCCTCTCTCTCTCTCTCTCCCTTCTTCTTCCCATCCGTGTCTCGGCTGCCATGGGGATGATGTAGTTTCCATGGCAACCACCCAGTGAGCTGGGGGGGGTAGGGGCTTAGCTGCTTGTAGCTGGCAGAGAAAGATGGACTCAATTAGATAAGCCCCCCTGCGCCCAGACCAACACCACTGTGGGGCTTTTTAGAAGCTGTGTGTGAGAGAGAGAGAGAGAGAGAGAGAGAGAGAGAGAGAGAGAGAGAGAGAGAGAGAGAGAGAGAGAGAGAGAGAGAGAGAGAGAGAGAGAGAGAGAGAGAGAGAGAGAGAGAGAGAGAGACACACACACACACAGAGACACACACAGAGAGAGACACACACACACACACACAGAGAGAGAGACACACACACACACACACAGAGAGAGAGAGAGAGAGCGAGAGACACACACAGCAAGAGAGACACACACACAGAGGGAGAGAGACACACACACAGAGAGAGAGAGAGAGAGAGAGGTAGTAGTAGTAGTATGAGTGTGACAGATGTGTCTCCTGCCCGTGTGTGACAGGGCCAGTATGGTTTGTTGCTCTCTGTAGGTCACAGCCCACGGTGCAGTAACGTGTCTCTCTAAACACCCACTAGGTTTCTAATTTAGGAGCCGGTGTAATGGCCCTGCCTGTGGGGACCGGGGGACAGAGAAAGCCTGGCAGGCCTGCCCCCTCCGTCTCCGTCCCTCCACCGGGGTTATTTACGAGGGTCAGCGGCGCTCTCTGTTGCCTCCTCGCTGGCCTTCCAGTAGCTACAGGAGCCAGGAGGTAACTCTTACTCAGAGTGGGGCGGGGGCAGGGGGGCGGGGGAGGGGTTAGCTAGCTGGCTGCGCCATCAACACACAGATGATCCTATTTTACCGCACACCCCCACCGGCCGCCGCCCCCCCCCCCCTCCACCCCACACTCTACCCTGACCTTAGAGCTCCAATCTGAAAATGAAGCCCAGGTGCAATCAATCACAGACCACACACACACACACACACACACACAGAGAGAACTACCCCATCCTTGATGAAAAGGTGAGCGATTGGCGAGCCGCCGGAACGGAGAGACGAGGGGGGGGGAGAGGTTAGATTGACACGTCGGGAGAGAAGGGAGGAGATATGAAGATGTTTAGCCGTGTGAGATAACTAGCAAAGGGGAAAGGATGGATGGAGGTATGGATGGAGATGGATGGAGATACAGACGGATGGATGACGTCTGATGTGGTCGGCGGCGCTTACCCTGACAACCCGCTTCCCATCCGTCACTCCGTGCCTCCCCATCGTCACACGCTCGCTCATCCGTGCGCTTGTCAAAGTGGACAGGATGGATTCAGCCAATCATAATGATTGCGTTCAACCACTTTCTACTCCTGCTGTGGTTGTTGTGAAAAGCCCACCCCTCGGACACGGGAGAAAAGACTAACGCTCGTGTTATCGTCTTCTAAAAGCACAGAGGCACTCTGTTCCCCGGCCCTTCAATCTCAGTGTGACAGATCAGGTCGTTGTTGGGGCTTAAAAAAACGGAAGTGATTTCATTTGAGCAATCTTAGTATTTGGTTCCATCCGTATTCACAGTGTTCCTTTTCGATAGTCTTCTCAACGCCGTGCTCCGGAAAGAGCTAGAACAACAGCGCAGCCGCTAAGCAATTGGATGCTCGCTGGAATACTCTTAGTACCACATCTCGCTCCGATGATGCGAGACAGGGATTGGTACCAGTTTTCAAACAAATGAGATCTATATTCCTTTCTTTCTTGTTCATGACTTTCTCTCTCTCTGCTCTAACTCAAGAGGCCCACCTTCCTCTCCATGCGTTTCGAGATACAAATAGATATGTAAGGGAGATTTCGAGAGAAACTAGATTAAGGCCTTAGTTCTAGGGATGCACGATATTATCGGCCCGATATTGGGAAATTAATGTTATTAAATATTTATCGGTTTTATTACATTTTAGCCGATATAGAGCCGATGATATGAAGCCGGAAATATTTCCGGTTCTGGTTGTCGCGCTCATGATGCTGCGCCTGCGTACAGCCACGCAGTGTAGAGACGATAGCGAAACATGGCTTCCCCGGTGTGGACATTCTTCAGAGTTTCTGAGGCAGTGCGTTTGCAATTTGCAATACATGTTCGGCAAAAGTTCGGTGAACTACCGTAATAAGCCTAAAAAAAGTTCAACTGTTCAACAAGTGCAACTTCTCTGCTTTCAGAAACTGTTTGAATTTTTTAGATTGGGCATATAGTTCATGAATTACGATAGTTTGAAGGAACACTGTAAAATCCTGTCTGCACCGACAGCTCCGGTTTCGGGGCAAGACGCGAACCTATCGGCATTAGTCAAATACATGCTCACATCCAGTCATCCGCTATATCAATAATATTACATAATAACAACTGCTCTGATTAGATTGCTTAGATTGTTTAATACATCAACGGGGGGAAAAGCGAGATGAACTCGCGAGTATCATGCTTCCTCCATTGAACGGAAAGTCCTATCTATTCCATTCAAAGTGTTTTAGCCTTCCCCCTTTCCACTGGTAATAAGGAATTGGCAAGAATAGATCGATATAAATAGATCAACATAATGCAGCACTATCATGCACAGATCAGCCTTAAACATGTAAAGTTAGATATATAACGGAGCGATGTATTTCTACGGAAAGGCTGACTGAAGCAGGGCTCATACAATCTCCGCGTTTGTTATAGATACGAGTGCTCCAGTGTCTTGCGCGTAGTCAAATATATTTATTTATATATACAGCATATGGATGTTACGTGCCTGTTACCTGCCGCTTTCAGTTCTAGTAGTTTAGATCTCGCAACCAGGGAAACGCAGACATGTGTTAAAGGGAGCAAGAAGCGAATCTACCGGCATTTGACTCATGAGTGAACGGCGAAAATGGCTGGACGGCACAGCTTGGGATTCCATTGAAGTTACAGGGAACTATGTGTGAAAGAGGCTTAAATGATTTCAACATTTGAAGAGTCAGAAGTGTTCTCTTTGTTGTGTTAACAATAGTGATGTAAGTTAGATATGGTGAGATCACTATGGAATATTAAATCATCAATCTTTGCTCACTACATAGCCTTTCTTACCTTCAGGTCTGTGTTACGTCTTCTGCCTGGACTAACAGTAATAAGGATGCATGAACAAGGAGCTACAGTTTTCACTTCTTTACTGTCAACGTCAAGTTCAACAACCACATGTACATATCAATACGCACCAACATAACATGTACATATCAATGCGCACCCACAGTATCGCAACAACATAAAATAGTCCCATGCCTATTGCATACATAACAGTGTGCATGAACTACAGGTTATCAACTGTGAAATTATATCTGTTCTCATATCGGTTATCATATCGGTTATCGGCCACGAGAAGCGGGTAAACATCGGTTATCGGTATCGGTTGGAAAAAATGCATATCGTGCGTCCCTGCAAACTGCGACACTTTAAATGAATGTGCAATAACACTATGTGCAATATGACAACCCTAGTCGTCTATCTGTACAGTATAGTATAGTGGATAGTGTACATAGCCTTTATTTATGTAAACCAGCTCCTTTCCCTTCTTGTTTTTTTAGTTTTTTTTCTTTCCTAGCACCAGGGGAGCCACCCCTCCTAAATGTCGTTGTTTGGTACCTGTACTGTAGCAATGACAATAAAGACCATTCATTCATTAATTAATTAATTAATTCATTCATTCATACTTAGTTCAATAGGCCTACAGTTGAGGCTTGTTAAAATTGTCTTCCTATATGCTGTACAAAAAACACTTGTAGCAGCACTGCACCTACCATTGCATCAGAGGTGCTTTCCCAATGACTATTTGAGGTTATTTCGGTTATTTCAGTTATTTTGGGTTATTTCCATTTGATGTTTGTGCCCGATTTAGGCCAGGTATGTTTTAGAGCTGGTTTACATCAAAGTGACCACGGAGTTTCCATTTCTTTTTTACGTAGTCCTCTCTACACGCACCTGTGCATGTGTGCGTCCACAAATACAGGCACACGCCACACTGTACCATCTGGGGCGCAATTCTGGGTATTGTGTACCAGTGATGTAATTGACCGTGAACTGATGCACCCCCCTGTGATAGCTGACTGACTGATGGGGCTTGAATTCCCCTTAATTGTGGGCAAATCATCTACAGTGTTATTGGGTTTGAATCCACATCACCACACAGCAATTATCTATTCATGTTGCATATCCCGGACAAATATGGACTAAGGCTAAATGCTGAGCTCTCTGTCTTTAGAGACTGGAGGAGGAGGAGGGGGGGGGGGTTCATGTGGAGGATGGAAGAATGGTACGATATGAAAGGATTAATCTCATAAATGAGGGGTTTTGTATTATTTAGTTGATGTTTCTTTTTTTACGGACAAACACCCCTCAGTAACCCGTTGTCTCTCAGGCTTTTACATTTCACACATGGAGAAAAAAAGTCTAACATCAAAGGGGGCAGGAGAGAGAGCGCTGGCTTCTATATTCTAACCCTTCTCTGGCCCCTAATTGGCCTGGTAGTCACTATTCTGCCCGGTAACAAGTAGTGGAATGTGTGAGATTCAATCACAAGTATCGCCTCCATCCCTCCTCCTCTCCCCAGTGGATCAATAATACTGTATGTTTAGAGTTGCCAAATAGGAGAAGCATCCATCCATCCCTCCTCCTCTCACTCTCTTTGATCCAATGGGATTCATTCAGTGTGTTAGTTGAGTGAAGTCCCAGGTGTGTGTTGTTAACAGGAAGGCGAAGAGGTCGGAGGTCGGAGGTTGGGGGTCAGGGCGTGAAGAGTGTCAAAGTGTACAGTCAGATATCGAGATAGACAGGACTCAAGTTGTAAAAGAAAATCAGGGGGGATGGTGGATTTCATCATATGGGGACAATTTGAGCATCCCCACAGCGTCAGTGACTTCAGTGTCAGTGACTTGGTCAAAATGTCATTGCATGTGTGCGTGCGCCCCCCCCCTCGCCCACAGTATTTTTACTCAATATGCGCAAAACTAAATGTTGAAATAGCAGTAATCCGACGTTCATTGATAAAATGACGTAAGGGATGGAAAGGGGGGGATGGCAGTTTTAGATGGCAGTAATGTTCTGCACCGTGACAAATGCATCTGCTGGAGGAAATTAGAGGTGAAGGTATGTGGTTAGTTTTTACTTTCCTCTGAGAAAACGCCCCAACATCTACAGTGTTCCTCGACGGCCAGATGATGGCAGTGTTGAGCCCCACACCTGCTGTCTGTGTCTGTGTGTGTGTCTGTGTGTGTGTGTGTGTGTGTGTGTGGGTGTGTGTGTGTGTGTGTGTGTGTGTGTGTGTGTGTGTGTGTGTGTGTGTGTGTGTGCCTGTGGGTGCGGGTGTCGTTTTATTTTTTATTTCTGCATGCGCCTGTGTGTCTTTGATGGAGACGTCCATGCATACGACAGCACACCATCTGTAAAGACGAGGGGAAAAAGTGTCTGTTTGTGGGTGTGGGTGTGTGTGTGTGTGTGTGTGTGTGTGTGTGTCTGTTTGTGTGTGTGTGTGTGTGTGTGTGTGTGTCTGTTTGTGTGTGTGTGTGTGTGTGTGTGTGTGTGTGAGGAGGGCTGTCAATGGCACACAGCCCCTAGCAGCAGCAGCAGCAGCAGCTTCTCAGGGAGCTCTATTTAATCAGCCTATAAATACCTCAGCCTCTAATTGCTGTTTATAGAGAGTCTAAAGGTGGGGTGGGAAAATGAAAAACGCTTTCTCTCCGACAGCCCCCCCCCCCCCCCCAGCTAGCTGTAGTTGAATTCCGCCGAGTTGTAATTGTTTAAGATATGTGTGTATATATTTATTTTGTCTTCATTGGCCCAATAATGTTTTTTTGGTTTTTTTGGTTTGTTCATCCCCCAGGAAATGTTTTGAGTACAGGCTCCACTATGTCAATCAATCAAAAGAAAGTTGATTTCTGTGTTTTTTTTAGTGTTGTGAACCAATACACTGGAGACAAAAGTGTGTGTTTTATTGTGGGAGATAGCCAGAGGGCTGACGGCTATTTGAGCACAGGGAAGGAAAGATGAAGCCCGCCTCACGGTAAGACATCATCATCATCGTTCTTTATGATGTAGCCTAGGCCTTACTGCGTTATTACACTGATTCAATAAAAAAGAGCTATCCCCTTTTCCCCCATTGTCCACTCTCTCTCTCTTGCTCAGAGTAATAAGAAAGATCAACAAACACACACACACACACACCTACTGAGAAAACCCATGCTCCGATCCAAACCGCACACTCTCAATGCTTCAATCCCGGAATCATCCTCAGTGGGATCTCACGCTCTGGCCTTTTGCGGTTCTCCTAAACGGACCGCCCTTTGAGCACGTACAGTAGGTCGATGATTATCTTGTGCGTGTGTGTGTGTGTGTGTGTGTGTGTGTGTGTGTGTGTGTGTGTGTGTGGCTAGTGCAAGACCACGATACGTCTATTAGCCCCATTACACAGCTTTGTCGTTCGTATACAGAGCTTTGGACGGCGTCAGAGAAGGGACATGCCGCACATGGACCGCAAACATAAACAAAGCGTAAACGGCAAAAAGTTGTGACGTAGCTCTCTGTCGGCCCAGGGCCGGTCCAGGCCTAGACATGCATCGCGCCGCGTACCGTTCGCCGGTAATCCATTCGCCTATGGCCGTGAATCACGTGTGGGTTTTACGATAGGGAGACCGTGAAGGGCTAAGCCTTGCCCTGCCCTTCGACCTCTGCATGACCCCTCCCCCCCCCCCCCCCAACAGCCCTCCCCCGTCATCCTGTCACTTCTCATTAACTCTGACTGTGGACGGAACGCACAGGAACGTCATGACATGACGGTGGCATCATCATCATCATCGTCGTCGTCCATAACGACAGCTACCTCGTTTCTCCCCTAGTTCCCCTCAGGGTAACTCTACTACGATCAGCTCCGTATCAGCTGTTGCTAGCACTGCTCTCTCCCAGAGCTGCTGGTAGTGGTTTATATTAGGAGAGAAATGTCTCCCGGCAGGAACTCGACTGCTCCAGTTTCAGGTGGGGGAATTGGTTATCACTGCGATAGGGGTCTAACGTGACCCTTACCCCACGGTGTTTGTTAAGAGGATGGATGGCGCGTTCGGTATGAACGGGTGGTGCCGCCTGCTTTTTCCCCTCCGGGGGGTTGTGCTTTCCCGCCCGTTTTCCCTCGGGCCGTTTGTGTGTTTTCTGTTGCTTCCGTTCCCCCACAGTAGGAGACACACACTCTCACTCTCTCACTCTCTGCTCAGTCTCTGCCCCCATGGCCTCTCTCTCTCTCTCTCTCTCCCGATGGAAATTCCCCCAGGGACTTTGAGGGGGATGGGCTCTCTCTCTCTCTTATGGAAATTTCCAGGAGGAAGTGATTTCCCTGTGGCCCAGCTCTCATCCATCACCTCCCACGGGGCAGGGGGGACGACGACACACGAGAGAGGTGACACGGAGACGCTATACGTAGGGGAAAGGAGTGTTACACGCTTACACACACAGGCATATAAACACACACACACACACACACACACAGACGCACACACGTCGACCTGCAGCCCCCCCCCCCCAGCATACGGAGAGGAAGGTACATCGTCGAAACAACAAACATGGCAGACAGGGCTTGACCCTATGTCGGTAGCGTCACGCGTCAGTGATCACAGCGATCGCGGCGAACTGAACTGAAACAGGCTAGATCGGGCGGATGCTCTGTCTCCCCGCGAGCGCAGATGTTGATACTCCGCTGTTCTTTCTGGTTAGGTGGAGCCGATGGGGTTATTGGAGCGCCGCTATTGGTGATGG
>NC_137679.1:9944570-9949277 GCF_963989245.1 Nansenia antarctica | reverse complement strand
CACATCGTACACCACTTAGAGCCTACACACACGTGTGTGTCAACCACACACACACACACAGGCATGCGCACACGCACACACAGTAACACGGAAACATAATTGTCACTTTCAGTCACACAGCCGTAGAAACACCAAAGCCAAATAATGGCAGAAGACATCAGGATGTGGAGGTTGAGGAAGTGTTCACATCCCAACACACAGACAGACAGGCCCTTAGGCTACATGACCCTTTCATCTCGGTCACTGCTCATACATTCATTTCTTTCTCTCTCTCTCTCTCTCTCTCTCTCTCTCTCTCTCTCTCTCTCTCTCTCTCTCTCTCTTCACTCTTTTTCCCACTCTCTTTATCTCTCGTGCTCTCTCTCTCTTCTTTTTCTTTCTTTTTCCCATTTTCTCTCTCCTGCTTCCCCTCTCTCTCTCTCTCTCCCTTCTTCTTACCATCCGTGTCTCGGCTGCCATGGGGATGATGTAGTTTCCATGGCAACCACCCAGTGAGCTGGGGGGGGGTAAGGGGCTTAGCTGCTTGTAGCTGGCAGAGAAGATGGACTCAATTAGATAAGCCCCCCTGCGCCCAGACCAACACCACTGTGGGGCTTTTTAGAAGCTGTGTGTGAGAGAGAGAGAGAGAGAGAGAGAGAGAGAGAGAGAGAGAGAGAGAGAGAGAGAGAGAGAGAGAGAGAGAGAGAGAGAGAGAGAGAGAGAGAGAGAGAGAGAGAGAGAGAGAGAGAGAGAGAGAGAGAGAGAGAGAGAGAGAGAGAGAGAGAGAGAGAGAGAGAGAGAGAGAGAGAGAGAGAGAGAGAGAGAGAGAGAGAGAGAGAGAGAGAGAGAGAGAGAGAGAGAGAGAGAGAGAGACACACACACACACAGAGAGAGAGACACACACAGAGAGAGAGAGAGAGAGACACACACACACACAGAGAGAGAGACACACAGAGAGAGAGAGAGAGACACACACACACACACACACACAGAGAGAGAGACACACACACACACACACACACACACACACACACACACAGAGAGAGAGACACACACACACACACACAGAGAGAGCGAGAGACACACACAGCAAGAGAGACACACACACAGAGAGAGAGAGAGAGAGAGAGAGAGAGAGAGAGAGAGAGGTAGTAGTAGTAGTATGAGTGTGACAGATGTGTCTCCCGCCCGTGTGTGACAGGGCCAGTATGGTTTGTTGCTCTCTGTAGGTCACAGCCCACGGTGCAGTAACGTGTCTCTCTAAACACCCACTAGGTTTCTAATTTAGGAGCCGGTGTAATGGCCCTGCCTGTGGGGACCGGGGGACAGAGAAAGCCTGGCAGGCCTGCCCCCTCCGTCTCCGTTCCTCCACCGGGGTTATTTACGAGGGTCAGCGCTGTCTGTTGCCTCCTCGCTGGCCTTCCAGTAGCTACAGGAGCCAGGAGGTAACTCTTACTCAGAGTGGGGGGGGGCAGGGGGCGGGGGAGGGGTAGCTAGCTGGCTGCGCCATCAACACACAGATGATCCTATTTTACCGCACACCCCCACCGGCCGCCGCCCCCCCCCCTCCACCCCACACTCTACCCTGACCTTAGAGCTCCAATCTGAAAATGAAGCCCAGGTGCAATCAATCACAGACACACACACACACACACACACACACACAGAGAGAACTACCCCATCCTTGATGAAAAGGTGAGTGATTGGCGAGCCGCCGGAACGGAGAGACGAGGGGGGGGAGGTTAGATTGACACGTCGGGAGAGAAGGGAGGAGATATGAAGACGTTTAGCCGTGTGAGATAACTAGGCAAAGGGGAAAGGATGGATGGAGGTATGGATGGAGATGGATGGAGATACGGACGGATGGATGACGTCTGATGTGGTCGGCGGTGCTTACCCTGACAACCCGCTTCCCATCCGTCACTCCGTGCCTCCCCATCATCACACGCTCGCTCATCCGTGCGCTTGTCAAAGTGGACAGGATGGATTCAGCCAATCATAATGATTGCGTTCAACCACTTTCTACTCCTGCTGTGGTTGTTGTGAAAAGCCCACCCCTCGGACACGGGAGAAAAGACTAACGCTCGTGTTATCGTATTCTAAAAGCACAGAGGCACTCTGTTCCCCGGCCCTTCAATCTCAGTGTGACAGATCAGGTCGTTGTTGGGGCTTAAAAAAACGGAAGTGATTTCATTTGAGCATTCTTAGATATTTTGGTTCCATCCGTATTCACAGTGTTCCTTTTCGATAGTCTTCTCAACGCAGTGCTCCGGAAAGAGCTAGAACAACAGCGCAGCCGCTAAGCAATTGGATGCTCGCTGGAATACTCTTAGTACCACATCTCGCTCCGATGATGCGAGACAGGGATTGGTACCAGTTTTCAAACAAATGAGATCTATAATCCTTTCTTTCTTGTTCATGACTTTCTCTCTCTCTGCTCTAACTCAAGAGGCCCAACATCCTCTCCATGCGTTTCGAGATACAAATAGATATGTAAGGGAGATTTCGAGAGAAACTAGATTAAGGCCTTAGTTCTAGGGATGCACGATATTATCGGCGCCGATATTTATCGGCCCGATATTGGGAAATTAATGTTATAAAATATGTATCGGTTTTATTACATTTTAGCCGATAATATGAAGCCGGAAATATTTCCGGTTCCGGTTGTCGCGCTCATGATGCTGCGCCTGCGTACAGCCACGCAGCGTAGAGACGATAGCGAAACATGGCTACGCCGGTGGCGTCCTAACGATTCCCACCGTAGTTGGGGTAGACCACGCCCACACCACGCCCACGCCACGCCAACTTCTGGAATATGTAGGGGTGTTCTCTGTATCTTGTTCTTCCGCCCCGCAGGTCGTTCCGCAACCCCATTGGATTGTAGCTTGTGACGTAACACGGGGTGCACGATTAGATATAGGTTACCCATCTCTGTATGCAACTCGGCGGCGCTGAGTGTGCCGCGGGCCAACGGTCAATATTCGCCGCGGGCACGGCCGCAAGCGGCTGGGCGCGGCTCTCATTGCCCTGTGGGCCCTGGAACACGCGCCTATTCTTGGTGTCAGTGATTGAGAAAAAAATAAAATAAACACCCCTACATATTCCAGAAGTTGGCGTGGTCTACCCCAACTACGGTGGGAATAGTGTGTCCCCGCGTGTGGACATTCTTCAGAGTTTCTGAGGCAGATAGTGTGTTTGCAATTTGCAATACATGTTCGGCAAAAGTTCGGTGAACTACCGTAATAAGCCTAAAAAAGTTCAACTGTTCAAAAAGTGCAACTTCTCTGCTTTCAGAAACTGTTTGAATTTTTTAGATTGGGCATATAGTTCATGAATTACGATAGTTTGAAGGAACGCTGTAAAATCCTGTCTGCACCGACAGCTCCGGTTTCGGGGCAAGACGCGAATCTATCGGCATTAGTCAAATACATGCTCACATCCAGTCATCCGCTCACTGCTCTCCATCAAAAAGGGCACATCCATCAATAATATTACATAATAACAACTGCTCTGATTAGATTGCTTAGATTGTTTAATACATCAACGGGGGGAAAAGCGAGATGAACTCGCGAGTATCATGCTTCCTCCATTGAATGGAAAGTCCTATCTATTCCATTCAAAGTGTTTTAGCCTTCCCCCTTTCCACTGGTAATAAGGAATTGGCAAGAATAGATCGATATAAATAGATCAACATAATGCAGCACTATCATGCACAGATCAGCCTTAAACATGTAAAGTTAGATATATAACGGAGCGATGTATTTCTACGGAAAGGCTGACTGACGCAGGGCTCATACAATCTCCGCGTTTGTTATAGATACGAGTGCTCCGGTGTCTTGCTGGTAGTCAAATATATTTATTTATATATACAGCATATAGATGTTACGTGCCTGTTACCTGCTGCTTTCAGTTCTAGTAGTTTAGATCTCGCAACCAGGGAAACGCCGACATGTGTTAAAGGGAGCAAGACGCGAATCTACCGGCATTTGACTCATGAGTGAACGGCGAAAATGGCTGGACGGCACAGCTTGGGATTCCATTGAAGTTACAGGGAACTATGTGTGAAAGAGGCTTAAATGATTTCAACATTTGAAGAGTCAGAAGTGTTCTCTTTGTTGTGTTAACAATAGTGATGTAAGTTAGATTTGGTGAGATCACTATGGAATATTAAATCATCAATCTTTGCTCACTACATAGCCTTTCTTACCTTCAGGTATGTGTTACGTCTTCTACCTGGACTAACAGTAATAAGGATGCATGAACAAGGAGCTACAGTTTTCACTTCTTTACTGTCAACGTCAAGTTCAACAACAACATGTACATATCAATACGCACCAACATAACATGTACATATCAATGCGCACCCACAGTATAGCAACAACATAAAATAGTCCCATGCCTATTGCATACATAACAGTGTGCATGAACTACAGGTTATCAACTGTGAAATTATATCTGTTCTCATATCGGTTCTCATATCGGTTATCGGCCACGAGAAGCGGGTAAACATCGGTTATCGGTATCGGTTGGAAAAAATGCATATCGTGCATCCCTACTTAGTTCAATAGGCCTACAGTTGAGGCTTGTTAAAATGGTCTTCCTATATGCTGTACAAAAAACACTGGTAGCACTGCACCTACTATTGCATCAGAGGTGCTTTCCCAATGAGTATTTGAGGTTATTTCGGTTATTTCAGTTATTTTGGGTTATTTCCATTTGATGTTTGTG
>NC_137679.1:9929570-9939570 GCF_963989245.1 Nansenia antarctica | reverse complement strand
TGATTCACGAAAGGGGAGGTGGGGGGGGGGGGGGGGGGGGGGGGTGACAATAGTCAGCCATCCATTCCGGGCCGAGAGCTTGTTGGTTTTGGTGTTTCGTACGTGTTTTTCTTTGTCAGTTACTGCAGAGGGGGGAAGCTGGGAGGACTGATTCGGAGAGACGGCGGGGTGGGTCGCTGGTTTGAAAGGTTTTCGAGGAAGGTCGCTGTGGTTGAACCTTAACGAGTCGTGTGTCGGGAGCGCCCGTTGCGGCTCGTTCTATCCACCCTACGTTCTCTCACTTCCTTACATTCTCTCACTCCCATTAAAAAGTCCTTCAGAACATTGAACAATCGCTCTTCTATTCAAATGACATAGTGACGTAGTATTTGTGCCTCACTCTCACTTTCTCTCTCTCTCTCTCTCTCTCTCTCTCTCTCTCTCTCTCTCTCTCTCTCTCTCTCTCTCTCTCTCTCTCTCCCTCTCTCCCTCTCTCCCTCTCTCCCTGCCTGTTTCTCTGTGTTTATTATCTCGTTCTGTATCGTTCTCCTACGTTTCCACCTCTCCCTTTCAGCCCAAGGACTAAGAGAGAGAGAGAGAGTGAGTTAGTTTGATTGAAAGAGATTTTTTTGCAGAGCAGAATGCATGTGAACGAACCCTCTGAATAAAACCCACCTTCCTCCATGTCCCCTTCTTCTTCTCTCTCGTGTCTCACGTGCGCAGATGGAGGAGGGCAGTCGCGGCGTGCCTCTGGGCACCCTCATCGCCCTCATGGTGGAGGAAGGGGAGGACTGGAAGAAGGTGGAGACCCCTCCCCTAGAGGCAGCCGCAGCCGCCGCCCCGCCCGGCCCGGCCCCCCCCCCTCCTCCTGCTGCTGCCCCACCACCACCACCACCCAGAGCAGCCACCTTAGGACCGTGAGTCCCTCCCCCTCCACCTCTCTCAGCTATCTCCTCTCTTCCTCCCCCCCCCCGCCCCCACCTCCTCCTCCTCTGTCAGTTCATCAAATTGTTTGGATAGGGCTCGGTGCTTTTGAAAAGGATTAACAGCAAACCCTGACCCTATAAAACCCTGACCCCCCCCATAAGAGCAAGCAAGATAGTAACAGACAGTGGCATGAAAAAAAATAAGAAAAAGCACCCTATGTAAGGTAAGAAACCTTGAGAGGAGCCAGGGCTGTTGAGGAGGGAGAACACTCAACGACTTTAGATTAAGTTCAGATTACACACCGGTAGGTTCCGTACCACCGGCCTCTTTTTCCCCCACGTGGCCCCCCTGTCTCTTGTTTCGCATTCGCCCCCCCGGTAAACGCTAACCACGTAACGTGCTGAGTCAGGCTGTGTGTGTCAAACCGTTCCACGATCCAACACGTCAAAAACAATAAGGATCCTCTCCAGCCCCTTATTTACACAATAAATACTCCCTCCGGGAATGCAGAAGAGCTTGTGCTAAAAACAACTTTTCGAAGCAGGGCTTCTTATTTGATTTGCAAACACCGAATTGTGCTGATTCGGTATTTCCAGTGTCCACGCGTGTTCCCATGTCCCCCCCCCCCCCCCCCCCCGATTTGTTATTAGACAGACAGGAAATTGGCACTAAAAAGGCACTCCGAGGTACTTACGAGTGTCATCTGATTTGAACCTGGGCCGCTGTCTTGGTGTTATATTAGGTTTAAATCGGAAAAGAAGAAAGCAGTGTCAGGGCAAGGGTTCAGGATTTTGCAGTGAGTGTTATTGCCCTAAGGCAGCCCCATTCAAAAAAAGTCCTTCAGAACATTTAACAATCGCTCTTCTATTCAAATGACAGAGTGACGTAGTATGTGTGCCTCTCTCACTCTCACTTTCTCACTCTCTCTCTCTCTCTCCCTTTCTCTCCCTCCCTCTCTCTCTCTCTCTCTCCCTCTCCATCTCTCTCTCTTCCCCCCCTCTCTCTCTCGCTCTCTCTCTCTCTCCCCATCTCTTTCTTCCCCCCCCCCTCTCCCTCTCTCTCTTTCTCTCCATCTCTCTCTCTCCCTCCCTTCCTCCAGGTTGCGCCTGAGCCCGGCAGCCAGACACATCTTGGACACCCACGGTCTGGACCACCACCTGGCCACGCCCACAGGGCGCCGGGGGCCTCATCACTAAGGAGTGAGTACAGTCGGAGGGTAGGGGTTAGAACATACATAAAGTAAATTAACTTGTAATTTACATTTTGTCAATTAGAATTTGAGGTAATCACCATTGTTTCAGACATTAGAGGAATAGTATAATTGAAAGCAAAACCCCAGGTTTGCTAGAACGGTATGTTCTAGAATTCTATTGGGAGCTAGAGGACAGTAGATTTCATATCCGGGTGAGTTTTATATTGTTTGGATGGACATTTGGCTGCCATTTTGCTATTTTCGCTCGCCTGTCCTTATCACATTAACAGAGGTATGCAAAACATACGTTTACGCACGTCGGCGCTCACGCACAAGTCATGTGGGGTCAGAGAGAGAGAGAGAGAGAGAGAGAGAGAGAGAGAGAGAGAGAGAGAGAGAGAGAGATGAGAGAGAGAGAGAGAGAGAGAGAGAGAGAGAGAGAGAGAGAGAGAGAGAGAGAGAGAGAGAGAGAGAGAGAGAGAGAGAGAGAGAGAGAGAGAGAGAGAGAGAGAGAGAGAGAGAGAGAGAGAGAGAGAGAGAGAGAGAGAGAGAGAGAGAGAGAGAGAGAGAGAGAGAGAGAGACAGTCTGGTGGGTGCAGCTGTTAGAAATGGGGATGTGAGTTAAGTGAAAAGAGTGTGACTGAGAGAGAGATGCCAGGTGCTTTAACCCTGTTATATGGGTGCACTCACACCAGGGGAAACTGTAGGGGTGCAAGTATACACACACACACACACACTGCTCTAATGGCCACACACTGTCACTCGAGGCCTGACGGAATGCTCCCGTTTACCCACCTCGCACCCTGCTGGGGGATGTCATTAAGCCACAGCTGTCTCCATGGCAACCCAGTCTCCAGGAACTACTGGTGACCATAGAAACAAGCGGCCAGGGAGAGGGAGGGAGGGAGCGAGGGAGGGAGGGAGAGGGAGGGAGGGGGAGGGAGGGAGGGAGAGGGAGAGAGGTGGGAAGGTTTATGCTGTAGTGAAGTACCCAGAAGCATTTCACCAAAAAAACATCTCACTGTATCATGTGACAAGACACAAAACACTTTTATTTATTTTTTTCCTCACCATTTCAAATCTGTACTATTATCCGTGTTAGCCCTCTGTTTGCACGGTGGTGAATCAGTAATGACCATAAGATTGAATACTTTGAACCCTGCTAATAATGACCACAACCTCACTGACGAGTGACCTGTCAGATCGCGGCTGGGGAGAAACAAAGCACCTTCGCTCCCCAAACATTTACTGACCCGAACGACACGGACCTCCTCCGAAGGGGAACGGAAAAAAAAGCAGTCTCTCTACCCGCCTTTGTCTCGTGGCACATCAGATAAGGTTGAGACCGAGTGCCCCTCCTCCTCCTCCTCCTCCTCCTCCTCCTTCCGTCCCTCCCTCCCTCTCTCCCATTATCCTCCTGTTTTTGTGTGCCCCAATAGAGAGCACCAACAACACAGGGTGCCCCCCCCCCCCCCCCCCCCCTCCCGCGCGTTACCCAGGGGTGAGATCATAGGCTGTTACGTAAAGAAAGAACACAGGACAGGTTAATGAGAGAGCGGACGGAGAGGGGAGGGACACACACACACACACACACACACACACACACACACATACCTAGAGAAAGCCCATTTTGAGACATTGACAGAGAAGTGATGAGTGAGCAGCGCACACAGAGGAAGTTGAAAGGTGGGCCCCGCCTCTCAGGGCCTGTCGTTGTCCCTGGTCCCATGTTCCAGACGTGTGCAGCAGCCGGTATCGTGCTCCAAATGACAGTTGTGCCAGTTGTGTCTCCATGGAGACGGAACATGAGTATACCGGCGCATAGGTAAGGGATGGGACACTGAACACTGGAACAGCCGTGCCGTTTTACCTACTAAAAGAGCCGCCTCGTCAAATGACCCCCTCTTTACAATGCTCAAGCTGCTATTTACACACAACGACCACTAGTTGGCCGCTTGTAAATGAGCCTGCTTCCTACACAGAAAAACGGCAAAATAGCTTTATACTAGCTTATCCTGATGTGATTTTGAAAATGTAAGGATAGTGGGGTGGTACAACGCACATATCTAGGAAAAGTCATGAAAGGAGGGTCCTGAAATTTGATCGACTGCAGAGATATAACCTTTTTTCTTTACTCACATTTACTCAAATGACCCCTCGCGGCGGTTCTAGTGTTAAGAGTCTACCTGTATAGGGGCTGCACACGGGCGCCAAGCAGAGTAATAATAATTATAAGAAGAAGAAGAATAACTTTTTATTTGTATAGCGCTTTTCCTGCAAACGTTGCAGCTCAAAGTGCTCAAAGTAGCATACAGTTATACAAAGTATCTGCACAGTGAATTATTCTGAAAACGTCCATATATTATTATTAAGTTAAGTTTGCCCGATATGTTTCCCCATTAAGGTGCTGTTGTCGTGCTTCACCTTGAAATGCGTGTTCTTTAAGTGTTCTTAGTCAGTACCACTACATTCTCTGCATGAAGCAAAGACCTAGGTTCTGGGCCCTGGACAGTCTGGACGGATTGATGGCAGCTGCTGGATTGAAAAAATCAGGTGTAGTGCTGAGGCACAAATGTGTACATTTCAAGCCTGCAAACTGCGACACTTTAAATTAATGTGCAATAACACTATGTGCAATATGACAACCCTAGTCGTCTTACCTGTACAGTATAGTATAGTGGATAGTGTACATAGCCAGGGGTGCACATAACTTTTTGGGGCCAGTGCTCAGAGGAGCACCTAGGGATGCTGCTTGGTGCTCCCCGAGCTCGCGAGTCACGACCCGTCCCACAGGATGGATAAAAAAGGGATACATGGATAACTTATAGTAGCAAAACGACATTTATTCATAAATAAAGATGAACGAACAAATGATTGTGTGCAAAACAAAATAAACAAATGCAAAATCAAATGACTGCTCTTTAAGCATGAAAGTCTGTCAGACTCCTTTAAACACAATGAAATCAACTGACATCTCTTTAAGCACTGCTCTGTTCTGTAAACACTGAAATCAACTTTTCAACAAAAAGTTACAGCCTAAGCATTTATTTATGCTACAAGCTTAATCATCTTCATCACTGCTCTCTTGACTGCTGTTAATACTGTCCTCAATTTCAACCATGGTAGAGGATGTTGTAGGCCAGGGGTCGGCAATAGGCGGCCCGTGGGCCATTGCTGGCCCGTCACCAATAATATTTGGCCCAGCAGATTATTTTGAGAATCCACTTTTTTTTTTTTTTTTTTTTTTTTTTTTTTACAATATCGGACAGACAGTCCCACACCGCGCCTATAATTTCCGAATAGAGAATCTACCTCCACCTGAATAATGCTTATTGTACTTTTATTCATGTTGAGAGTGAATGACACAGGGACAGACAATCAGGCAGCGGGGTGCACCGAAGCGCACTGACGCTGAACCCCTCAAGGTGAATCATAAGTAGGTGGACATGGTGCGTGGTGCTGAAATAGCCAACATGCAGTGTGTGGTTTGAAAAAAATAACATCAGCTCATTAAATCATTCAAACGTAATGTTTTACGTATGTGACTGCAACAAACATATGAACAGTAACAAAGCAAATTCTGTTTAATTTTCTGAAAAACATTGACAACAAAATCGGTGCAAAAGTGGTGGTAGCCTATGCTTCTGAAACGACAGAGCAAACGCGCTATTAGGGATAATAATTACAATGAGCCATTCATTCAAAATATATAAAATACAATTAGGTTATTAAATACAATAACGACAGGCTTGGTACTCACTTAATGTGAAAAGTGGCATCTCCCATCAGTCACTATTTGCTTGATATCTGGTGATATGGACGTCACTTTAATCAGCAGGCAGTTTATTTTTATTTTTATGCATCAATCGATTCCTCTCGTGCGTCTTTATCACATTCATTGAGGAAAAGGACGACTCGCATGTATAGAAAGGGAACATTGTGAGCACGGAAGATGTGAGTCTCACAACGGCTTTGCATTGATGAAAGGTAGGATGAACGTATAGTTCGCTGTCCATTCCTCTTTAAATGCCCTGTTTCACCGTCAACTTTCCTCTTTAGACCTTTGGAGAGTGACATTATGTTTCAGGTTAAATGTTTAGCTAACTTCACCCGACACGCAAACAACCAATCCAATAATAATGTGACCTTGTCTGGGAGGAGGGGGGAATAATTATCAGAATAAAAGTATGTTAAATAATTATTAGAATAAGTTAGGCTGCGATACATCGTCAGTCCACACATTTATTATTCAAAACTATGGAAAAGGATGAAACTACGTTTCAATGTTGTTGAGAATCACAACACAAACTCGCTAGTCAAGCCAAAATACTGCAACGTAATGGATTGGACTGCTACCTAGTTAACTAGAACACTACTTTACATTATTAGCAGGCTCACAAAACAAGCTGTGTTAGTTGACTAGCAATGTGTACATTTCTCGAAAGAAAAGTCAAAGCATTAGAACGTGTCACATTTTTAAACAATCAATTACTTAAATGAGCCTTTGATTATGTTCGGGCCCGCCATCTAGTGGCTCAAATTTTTTTGGGCCCGAGGCCAAACCTAATTGCCGACCCCTGTTGTAGGCTATCACTTTAAATAGCTCATTATTTTGATTGTGCAACAAAGTCTTTTTTTCTTCTTTTTCTAATAGAATTCCCAACCATATTCCCTGGGTCAGGGGTCTATGTGCGATAATGAAGCTGTAAAACAAACGTCTGAACGTTTGAAAGCTTCAGAGAAAAGAAACGTGAAGTCCCTTGGTGTTGTTTTTCCTTTTAGCGACGAGTCGTTCGGGACAGAATTTTTACGTGGCGGCGCCGCGCGTGATAACCGTGCGATACGCGATACGCGGAATGAAAGGATACTTTCCGAATGTTTTCGTGAGGGGAGTCGCCGTGGTCGTCGTCGGTCGACTGTTGTGATGGATTACTCGTCGGGGACGGCAAATAGTTACTTAGTGGGGCTTGCAGTGATGCAGCAGTCAGCAGTCAGCAGGTGGATTTTGAGGAAGTAAATTCCTCTCCCAGCGCTTCCAGCTGTTGGTGCGCAAGAGCGCGTTCATGCGGCTGATCTGCCGCGCAGGATGCATTTTGGCGACGCATGCGCACTGGCGCACCAGTTATGTGCACCCCTGTACATAGCCTTTATTTGTGTAAACCAGCTCCTTTCCCTTCTTGTTTTTTTTAGTTTTTTTTCTTTCCTAGCACCAGGGGAGCCACCCCTCCCAAATGTCGTTGTTTGGTACCTGTACTATAGCAATGACAATAAAGACCATTCATTCATTCATTCATGAAGGACTACCTGGGAATTAATCCCACCTGGGAATTCATTTATCTAACTATATGTCAGGTCCATTCCTCTACACTTAATCTGTTCCTCGGTTTTTGGTGTCTTAGCAAATGTGCTAATTGAAACAAACAAAAAAAACACATTGCATTCTGTAGTGACAGCTCTGACAATCACAATGTGTTGTGTTTCTTCTGTCCTCTCGTCTACGCGTGGTGGCACAGAAGAAAGCTGTGTGTTACTGAGTAACAATGTCTATATCGAAACTCTCAAGATGGGGCCGGGGGGGTGGGGGGGGCTTGTGTGTGTTGTGTATGCCATGTTTGACCTTGGGAAACACACACAGGTATCCAATTACAGTGACAGGTATGTGGCTGACTAGCGAGTCTCCTTCTCCCTCTCCGTTAAGACAGATACAGCTTGTACAGAGAAACATACATCAGTAGCTATACTGTAGAGTACAAGTACCCCTACAGTCACATGCTTCACCACCCAATTACTGCTTATTATAGAACAGCCACAACTCTGTGAGTAAAGACACATGTTCTATCTTTGCAAAACTTCACATTTCAGGACCCTCCTTTCATGACTTTTCCTAGATATGTGCGTTCTACCACCCAGTATCCTTACATTTTCAAAATCACATCAGGATAAGCTAATATAAAGCTATTTTGACGTTTTTCTGTGTAGGAAGCAGGCTAATTTACAAGCGGCCAACTAGTGGTCGTTGTGTGTAAATAGCAGTTTGCGCACTGTAAAGAGGGGGGTTTGACCCCCGAGGCGGCTCTTTCAGTAGGTAAAAAGGCACGGCCGTTCTAGTGTTAAGTAGCACGTGACTCACGCTTTTTCCCTGTCAGTCGTGATTTACGACGAGTTAGGATGGCAACCTACGCCGGTCAACACAGCATTAATTTATGCGATACGTAATATCGTTAATCCCTATTTCCCCCCCCCAGAGGTTTAAACTAATCTATCGAGTGTTGTTCACTCTCAATTACTTAAATCTTTACATAATAGGTTATCGTGTCAGGACACGCTCTCTGGGTTTTGGCTTTGGAGACGTACTCATAATGTACATTAAGTCTGCCTCCGAGGGACACACACGTCTGAGCCCTGTCTGCATACAGCAGGATTGTTAGAGTCAATTATGTCCTCGTGTGTTAACATCAAGAGCAATTTAGAGGCACATTTGTCTGTATGCTTTTTTTTCTTCTGTATGCTACTGTACTGTATGTGCTTGCCTCCTGGAGGGGGGGGGGTGATGCCGTGGTCTGGTTTGGAGAAACTAGAAACTAGAACGTTTGTCTGTGGAAGCTCCTAGATGGTGATGGAGTTATTCCAATGTAATAATAATAATAATATTAATAATAATAATAATAATAATAATAATGGTAATGGTAAATGGACTGCACTTATATAGCGCCTTTTTTGCTGCTCCAAAGCTGCTCCAAAGCGCTTTACAACGGCCTCTCATTCACCCATTCACACACACATTCACACACCAAATGGCGGCAAGCTGCCATGCAAGGCGCCGGCCCGCTCACTGGGAGCAATTTTGATAATAATAGTAACAATAATACATTAGACTTGTATACCGCTTTTCTAGACACTCAAAGACGCTTTACAAACTGAAAAGATCGAGTAGTAATAATAAAAAGAAACAAAAAATGGATAAAATAAAGTATAGGGGCCTAATTGAGGTAGTGTTGGGGACACATGGGAAGGGGAGGGGGAGAGGGTTAATTGTTTAATGTTTTTTTTCATTTGTTATAAGTATTTTATTAGCGATCCGATAATATATAGGGCCGGTGTTTGACCGACTGTCTTTTGCTTTCGTCAGCAACACACAGTGTGTGTTTTATTCCCGGTCGCTTCACATTTCTGTAGGTGTTTCATGGGAGTGATTTGGACCTGATAAACATAGGAAGTCGATGTTGCTACTACATGGTACTGAGAAATCAGTTCTTAACATTCTTCTGTCCAATGTTTTTTTCCCCTTTGTTATAAAGGAAGTACAGGTTATTTTATTAGGGAGATGAAATGGATAGGGAAAGGTATTCTGCTGATGAGAAGATGGATAGCGGTTACTAAGCGTTAAGGCAGAGGTTGGACATTGTTTACATTTATTTTTATTGTATTTTATCTTTACTTTTTCTTTTCACTGTTTCCCCCTGCTTTTATATTCATTCTACGCTTGTATATGTCTTTGTGTATGTTTTTATATTCACTTCATGTTCTTATTCCTGTTGTAAAGCACTTTGAGCTGCATTTCTTGTCTGAAAGGTGCTATATAAATAAAGCTTTACGTACTTACTTACTTACTATTAGTGATCCGATAATATATATAGGGCCAGTGTTTGACCGACTGTCTTTTGCCTTCGTCAGCAACACAGTGCTTTATGTGCCCCTCTCGTACATTGTACTGTGAATGCAACATTTCAGACAGGAGTGCTTACCCCAGCTGCAGTGAATCCATGATCAAGCATGGAATTCATGAAGTAGCCTTTGAGGTTGAGACACTCAGATCTACTCCAGCCTTGAGGAGGGAAAGAGCAACGTGTCCAGTGGTGTGTTCTCATCACTCCCATCACTCCCTCTTCCCTGTCCCAGATG
>NC_137679.1:9894570-9927070 GCF_963989245.1 Nansenia antarctica | reverse complement strand
CTGTCTCTGTCTGTCTCTGTCTGTCTCTGTCTGTCAGTCTGTCTCTGTCTGTCTGTCTGTCTGTCTCTCAGTCTGTCTCTCCGTCCGTCTCCCTCCCATACCTGTACAGTACTGTTTGTCAGTATTCTGGTCAATATTCACCCTCCCCCCGTCGATATGACAGTGAGACCTTACAATACAACAATACAACAATCTCAATAACTGGGCCACTTCTTCCTGGTGAACAGTAAATAAACCGTGGGAACAATGTGTGAAAGAGGAAGTGCGGGTAACCGACGACAACAGAAGTATGCCCCTGTCGTGACTGACAACAAAGGGCCGTGCTCAGATTTATGTTCTTCCTGGGGAAACATTAGGATCCGTAATATCTGCCTGTGCTGTGGGGTGTGGGGCGAGGCCGGGCGGACACCTGCGAGGCAGTGGATTGGTACGATCTTGTGATAAGCAGGGGGAATTCATTCACTCGCTCACATCAAAAGACGACAAACCCGCCTTTCGAAAAAGGACAACGTGCCAAGGCCCTGACAGAGCGCGTTAATTACGCGCGAGGGCACGTTCGATGAAACTAACGATCATTTGGTGTCAGATGTTAGATTCTTCGTTTCCCCGGACTGCGGTTGCGAGTTGAGGTATTTGATTGGTAAATGACGTCACGGTTCATGGTTCAGAGACCCGTGGTGTGGGTTTAGTTGACGTAGTGTTCTTCTTCTTCTCTTGTTTATTTTAGTTCGGTTACCTCGATTAGTCTGCGTCTCCTGACTTGTTCGACCGCCACCTGCCCCTGTCCGAACGCGCATGCTCCGTTTCGTCCCATGCGGGGGGAGCGAGACGTTTTCTGACACTTGATCCCAGGCACCATTGTCGGGAGGTATTTGTTTGCGCTCGGTGGGTGGGGGAGGGCGGTGAGAGCTTCTCACGCAGTCATCGTCCTTGTGTGCTGGGTGCCCGGGGACAGAGAGATAACCGAGAGTTACCTCCCTGACTCTCTCCGTGTCTCTCTCTACCCTGCGGTGGCGGTTTGTGACTCACACACAGACAGAACAATGGAATCACTCCCAGGGACTAGTCGACCTGTCTCCCACCCCCAGGCCACACAGGCAGGAGAGTGCGTAGTGTGTAGTGTATAGTGACCCCCCCCCCCATCTAGACCCCGCCTAGTTAGGCCAAATCATCTCAAATGACCTTATACTTAATCAACATCCTTGGGCCGGATTTCAAGAATTTCTGTCGAACATCCGTTCCGTTAAGCAAATGTTTATTTTTCCTTCTGAGGAGTGAGAACGTTTGGCCTGATTTCGCCTCGCGTAAATGTTTATGCGAGTGAACGTCGCCTCAGCCCCAGTAGTACCTCGGTTTTAAAAAGTGTGTTTCTCATGTGTCGGTAATATTGACATTGTCCAGGTTTTTGGGGCCCCCACATACCCGAATATTTGTTTTTGAGCATGTTGGTGCCTAGAGGGGGGGGGGGGGGAAGTGGACTGCAGTTGTGGTTCAGGTGCATTTTCGAGATTGCTTGCTTTTCTCCCCTCCCTAGAGCATGGTTCATATCAATAGGCCCAGTCACACGTTGGAGGACCAAATAGTGCCGTGTTTACTCTGGGATAGAGAGTACATCGTGTACGCTGCTTTCCTTTAGGCTTACCATAACACTGGCTGAGAAAGGCTGCCTAGTAACCCTTCACACTGACTGACTGGCTGTTCTGTGCCGTCCTACTGCATACAGGTGTGTGTGGGAGCAGCGAGGATCGAGGCAGATCTTATTTGCATTGTGTGGATGTGAATGTGGATGTGTGCCTACGTGCCGAGGCTGTGTCAGGGTATCTGTCTGTCTGTCTGTCTGTCTGTCTGTCTGTCTGTCAGTCTCTCAGTCTCTCAGTCAGTCTGTCTGTCTCTGTCTGTCTGTCTGTCAGTCTGTCTCTCAGTCTGTCTGTCTGTCTCTCAGTCTGTCTGTCTCTCTCTCTGTCTGTCTGTCTCTCAGTCTGTCTGTCTGTCTGTCTCTGTCTGTCTGTCTGTCTGTCAGTCTGTCTCTCTATCTGTCTCTCAGTCTGTCAGTCTGTCAGTCTGTCTGTCTGTCTGTCTCTCAGTCTGTCAGTCTGTGTGTCTGTCTGTCTGTCTCTCTCTCTCTGTCTTTCAGTCTGTCTGTCTGTCTGTCTGTCTCTCAGTCTGTCTGTCTGTCTGTCTGTCTTTCATACAGGTGTGTGTGGGAGCAGAGAGGATCGAAGCAGCTTCTTATTTGCATTGTGTGGATGTGAACGTGGATGTGTGCCTACGTGCTGAGGCTGTGTCAGGGTATCAGAGCCAGGGGAGTGGCCCACAGGGCCCAGCATTAAGTATTTTCCAAACGGCTTCAAAGCTGTAATCCTCATGTCTCAGATCCACCCTCCTCCCTGAGTCATATTTATGCTACATTAGTCGGGTCTTGTTGAAGTCGTACTCATGATTGCATTGATCTATGCTGTAGGTGGAACGAGCTTCCCACTGCTGTCAAGGACTGGAGAATCAGGAGTGCAGGATTCCGTCGTAGACTGACGACCCATGTCTTCAGGCTACACCTTAACTGTCCCTCCTGAAAGCTCTCAATCCCCTCTACCCTGTGGAGTTTCTCTACTGTAAAAGAAAAAAGAAAACAAAGTGATAATAATTCTTCCTTCTTCTAGCATTATGACTAGAAGAATGCCAATGGCCCCTGGCCTGAGCATAGATGATTTTTTTTCTTGCGATGACGGGTGGATAGATGACTCACTGACTTAGACAAATGTATTTGTTGTAAATAGGCCTGTAACAATTCCACATTCCATACATTTTTCACAGTTATGTGACCCAGATAATGTAATAACACAGTAACCAAATGTAGGCTACTGTCCGTTTGCCAAATCCATTGTGGATTTTTTAACGTTCGAAAGCTGACTTGAGGTAGTCACGAGGTAGAGCCGGCCCCTCCTGTCCACATGTCGAGGTGTCCTTGGGCAAGACACTGAACCCCAAATTGCGCCCAATGAGCGGGCCACATTGGTGTGTGAATGTGTGTGTGGGGTGAGTGAGAGGCCATTGTCAAGCACTTTGGATAAAGGCGCAGTCCATTGACCATTTGTCTTTTTTTTTTTTTTTTTTTTGATTTATTTACCAGGGACAGTGCACATTAATCAACAAATCAGTTTCCACATCAATGGAAATGTGCCAGAGTTAGCTCATGAGCTATATTCCATCTGTAGTCCCTGAGCAGGCTATTACAAAATGAATGGTGTAGTGTCATTAAAAACATCAGTCAATACACAGTCAATACACTACATGACAAGACAAGACAAAGCAAGACAATACAAGATAAGCAAGCACAGCAAAATGACGCAACATTGCAATACAATACAAAACGAGTACAATACACAGATACATAACTAAGTGACCGATATAATTAAAAACAGTGTTTACGAGCTGATGCTTGAAATGAGTATGACGATGACTCATGATCACAAATTTGTTTTGTTTTTTTTCTTTTCCAGAGATGCCCTGAATCTGCTGAAGAAGACCCCCGCCCCCCTAGCGGCTCCATCCCTGGTCTCCTCGGCCCCCCCCGCCCCCCGGGTCGCTCCCAGCCCAGCGCCCCCCCCCTCTCCAGTGGCTGCCCCGTTGCCCCCAGGCAGCAGACCCATGATCCCTCCTCAGTCCATACCAGGGCAGCCTGGAGCACCGGTTAGTACACACACACACACACACACACGCGCACACACACACATGCAAACACACACACACACACACATGCAAACGCAAACGCACGCACACACAGGCTCATTATCTACCTCTCATGCCTCCCTCTAGCATATACGTAGAAGCTATGGTCTGTTCCATGGGGGACACTTGAAACATCATGGCTTCAAATCCATTATCATCTACGAAAACCATGTCAGGCCCAGGGTTAGCGACGAGTGGGTTTCACTAACTTCAAGTCCTGTCTGGTTTGTGAGAAGATCGATGGAGACAAGGACCTCGTGACGGTTTTTCGCTGAGTCACTATCTATCTCCCTAAAGGACGCCTTAACATTCCAATCCATAAAAAAAAAGCTACGTGAAATAAAGTGGAATGACACAGGAAAAGAACATAGAAAAAACATTAAACAGAGCTTATCCCTCTAAGGGGTTCTCCTATCTGTGCTAATTAGAATCAGCTGGGCTAGTGCATGTTGGTGGGTAAGTACCTCCACTCTTTTTGGAAAAGGGTTTCCACACCTCTGTATGCAAGTAAACAAATCATCAGTCACTAAGCTTTCCTGCAAGAAACATCTCAGGATGGGTAGAAACAAAGAGCTGGCTCAAGTAATGGCGCTGGCTACGGACGGATTTCTCGACTTCAAAATGTTCCTACGGACACCATTGGGGCCATTATCTGCAAGCGGAAGGAACATCACTCAACCGTCAACCCGGCGATGCAAAGGAGCTCCTCGCAAGATTTCTCTGCTGGGCAGTCGGAAAGTTATTCCGAAGAGTAGCCCAAGAGCCAAGGACCACTCGAACCATCTCACACATGCAATTGATCATGTTTCATTTCATTAAAAAATGTATTATAGCGATGTTCCCGTATCCATAAATTCTTGATTTTATTTTTTATTTATGTTTCATAATTAACCAGTTCTGCTCTGTGTCCGTTATCCCAGTCGCTAGCTAGTATAGCTGGCCCACCCACTGCTGTTTGACGGTTGCTATGGTGACGTTCTATTGAAGAGATCACATTTTCAAAGTTCTTCCGAAAAGCTCGATTTCTTTACTAAGATTTGAGGGCTTTGAAGACATTTCTTCGGAAGTTTATTTTTTCTGAAGAAAGATTATTTGTGAATCCAGGGCCCTGATCGTTATCGTTATTTACACATAGGAAGAGTATGCACACAGCCCGCCCCTATGCTTCCTAACAATCGCCAGATAAGCATGAAGACGTGTCGGCTTACACCCTCTTAACGGATGAGAGCCATCAGATAGAAACCCGGGGGCTGTTCAGACCTGATCTAATCCTACGACAGCGGGGAGAGAGACTCTGTAGAGAGGAGAGAGACTGTAGAGAGGAGAGAGACTCTGTAGAGAGGAGAGCACTGACATACTGGACTGTCCACCGCTGCTCTTTAGTAGGCTATATCCAGTACTCAAGTTGTCAAAGAAAATCAACGGGTGGATTTTATCATATGGGGCCAATTTTAGCATCCCCACAGTATTTTTACTCAATATGCGCCAAACTAAATGTTGAGATAGCAGTAATACCACGTTCATTGATAAAGTGACATAAGGGATGGAAAGGGGGGGTGGCAGTTTTAGAAGGGGGATGATTTTGACTGTTTTTATTTCAGGGGGGATGCCATCCCCCCTCAACTGGAGTGGTGGCTATAACCTACAATGAAGGCTGTGACAGGCCTGCCTTTAATGTTCTGCGTCTGAAGTCTCTGGTGGGACGTAGGGGTAAAAAAGACCCCAGATGATGATGCTGATCATGCTGCCTAGCCTTCTGCATCTCTCTCTCTACATGCTGTATTGGTTCAGTCTCAAGGTGTGTCGGGGGGGTAAGAGCACCACACGCTGCCTCCCTAGGAGACCATCCCCCGACGCCCGAGTCCCGGCTCGCTGTCTTGTCCTGTCTCGTCTCATCTCGTCTCACCACGGGGCCGCGGCGTGCGAAAGGAGAGCACCGACGGCCTACGACGACGACGGACAGACCGTCACAACATACCTGTTAACAACCAGGAGACGGAGAGAGAGCTTATTCTGATGGGTGTCCTCTGCCCTCAGCCCTGCCGCTCTCTAAAAGCCCCCCCCCCCCCCCTATTGCTCCTGTACCGCCGCATCCGACTCTATATCACCATCACCTCCGTGGTTCCCCTGACAGGCAGAGTGTGAGGAGGCAGGGAGGCAGGCTGCCGGGTGCTCCTATGATTCACTTTTTAGTAGTTAATTGAAAAAGAAGAGAACGCACACCGCGGAAAACGTAGCCGAGGTGCTGGCGACGGAGCAGAATACTATTGAACGAAGTAGAAGCCGCACACTCTAGTTCCAGATGCTAAAGTGTCGATTTTAATTGACAAGCGGTTTCGGCCGTAGCCTTCGTCAGGTCTTCCAAACAACATAGTGCATGACAGCCATTCAATAGACAGGTAGGCTAGATTGAGTAGGTAACAATAGGTGTCCTTTCATGTATTTATGACGTAAATATAATCTCACGTAGGTGTGTCCTCACAGGTGTTACCTATTCAATCTAGCCTACCTGTCTATTTAACGGCTGTCGTGCACTATGTTGTTTGGAAGACTTGACGAAGGCTACGGCCGAAACCGCCGTCAATTACAATCGACACTTTGGCATCTGGAACTAGAGTGTGCGGTTCTACTTCTTTCACTTTCTAGTAGCGCCTGGTAGCTCAGTTTTTTACTACTCCGCGAGTCCCACCTCCCCATTGACGAGATCCCATCGGAGAAACGAAACGCTTCCCTCCCCTCTGCTTCAAAGTAGGAAGTTGAAGGTTGGAGATCGGTCTGCTGCTCCTCTGACGACATTAGGAAATGAAATACGACGAGGTACTGTCCTGTTGGTGTATCGCATTGCACAGCTGTGTATGATCACTAGCGTCGTCGTAGGACGCCTTTCGGATTTGTTATAGTCGCATTTTCATTTGACAGGCTTGTTTTTTGTGTGGAGTCTTATTTGACTTCGGTGTAGCGTTTTATGTGACACCTCTGTTGTTTGTGGAGGGGAAGGGCTTTTTCACTCGGCTGTGGGCGGCTGTGGTGCAGGAGGTAGAGCCGCCCTCTAATGATCGCAAGGTCGGCAGATCGGCGGTTCGAGCCCTGGCTGGCCACATGTCGAAGTGTCCTTGGGCCAGACACTGAACCCCAAATTGCTCCCAGTGAGCGGGCCGGCGCCTTGCATGGCAGCTTGCCACCATGTGTGTGTGAATGAGAGGCCGTTGTAAAGCGCTTTGGATAAAGGCGCTATATGAGTGCAGTCCATATACCGTTTCCACTCCTGAAAAAAAAGGCGCCCCAGCTCCTAGCCAAGAGGCAGGCGGTTCAAACGCTCCATCTTGGTGAAGACCCCGACCAGAGTCTGGTTGGCCATGGTCAGGCATGCTTTCCTCCAATCAACCGTCTGGTTTCCACAGTCGGCCTTCACAGTAACGGGGACGGAAAGTCGTTTGGCTCAGTTGCATCGCTGTCGAATTACAGAAGTGTAACATTACCGCAGAGAACGGGCGTTCTTGCAGTTTTTAACCGACAGATTTTAAATAGAAAGTCATTACGACGACGGCAGGTTTTCCGCTAATATTAACGACCGGGTCGCAGTAAACGACCCAATATAGACCGTCACCTTCTCAGAGCGAATAACATTTTCAATAAAGTCAATTCCAATCCATTGATCCTTTTTTTGTGTGTTTATGAGCTCAACAATAGCTTCCCCCCCCACGGGGGTCCTCTTCTAAGTATAGCTCTCTCACTTAAAGATGAAAGCAAATCTCCCAGTAATGGAGTTATTGATGGAAACTGAGTGGGACACCAGTCATAAAGACGTCCAGCGACAATACATCTGGAGTGTGACCACCCTGACCTCTCCTCTCCTCTCCTTCTCCTCTACCCAGGGCACCTTCACGGAGATCCCGTCCTCTAACATGCGCCGTGTGATCGCCCAGAGGCTGACGCAGTCCAAGACGACCATCCCCCACGCCTACGCCACCGTCGACTGTGACCTCGGCGCCGTCATGAAGCTCCGCAAACAGCTGGCCCAAGGTACGACCGCTGCTGATGTATCAGAACAACACGACACACGTGAACAAGAGAGAGAGAGAGAGAGAAAGAGAGACAGAGAGAGAGAGAGAGACACACACAGAGAGAGAGGGGGAGACACAGAGACAGAGAGATGGGGGGAGAGACACAGAGAGAGGGGGGGGAGACACAGAGAGAAGGGGGGGAGACAGAGAGAGAAGGGGGGGAGACAGAGAGAGGGAGGGGAGACACAGAGACAGAGAGAGGGGGGGAGACACAGAGAGAGGGGGGGAGACACAGAGAGCGGGGGGGACACAGAGAGAGGGGGGGGAGACACAGAGAGAGGGGGGGAGACACAGAGAGCGGGGGGGACACAGAGAGAGGGGGGGAGACACAGAGAGAAGGGGGGAGACAGAGAGAGGGGGGGGGGACACAGAGAGAGGGAGGGGAGACACAGAGGGGGGGGGAGACACAGAGAGGGGGGGGGACACAGAGAGAGGGGGGGGAGACACAGAGAGAGGGGGGGGAGACACAGAGGGGGGGAGACACAGAGAGAGGGAGGGGAGACACAGAGAGAGGGAGGGGAGACACAGAGAGGGGGGGGAGACACAGAGAGGGGGGGGACACAGAGAGAGGGGGGGGAGACACAGAGAGAGGGGGGGGAGACACAGAGAGAGGGAGGAGAGACACAGAGAGGGGGGGGGACACAGAGAGGGGGGGGGGACACAGAGAGAGGGGGGAGACACAGAGAGAGCAGGGTTTCCGCGGATCCTTAAAAAGTCTTAAAAAGTCTTAAATTCATGTATATAAAATTAATGCCTTAAAATGTCTTAAATTCATTACAAATGTCTTAAACTGGTCTTAAATACTTTACCCAAACGTCTTAAAATTGTCGGGGCAGGACTATTTAATTTTACTTTTTCTCGCGGCATTTTTCTATTGAGCAAACGTTTAATTTCATTGAGTAGCGCGCAGACTCCTCCCCCTTGCGTTCCTTTGGTTATAGTCAGCTGCAGTGCTTGCTACCTAGCATTAGCCAGTCTGCGAGATGGGGAAGTGCAAGTTCAACGAGAGGTGGCTTGACGACAGAAGATTTTGCGATTGGCTTAAGTCCACCGGCTACCCAGAAGAAGCAAGATGCACTGTGTGTAGGAAAACATTCAAACTCGGCACCATGGGCATTAAGGCGGTTGAGAGCCACCTAAAAAGCGAGAGGCATAAAACGGCTGCTAAAGGCCAACAGCAGACGCCAGGAATCTCCCAGTTCTGCGTGTCTGCCCCGGGCTCAGCGCCCCAGACAACGGCTGCCGCTGCTAGCAGCACTGCTAGCGATCTCAGAGCAACGTTTGGTGGAACACCTACACTGAAATCGGAGATTGTGTGGGTTCTCAATACAGTGGTAAAGCACCAGTCCTACTCCTCCAACGAGGGGATTGGAGATATCTTTCGGATTATGTTTCCCGACTCCCAAATCGCCACTACATTTGCTTGTGGAAAGGACAAGGCGTCATACATAATACGTTTCGGATTAGCTCCTTACGTCAGAAACGAGCTGATCGCGAATGTGAACGAGTCAGTTTTTGTTCTAATGTTTGACGAGAGTTTGAATCATGCCACAAAAAACAAGCAACTCGACGTGCACGTGCGGTATTGGGTCGGCGATCAAGTGGAGTCGCGTTACCTGGGCTCGCAGTTCATGGGACACGCTAAAGCTCAAGATTTACTGCAACACTTCAAGGTAAGTGCATTTTGTCAATGACAAAGTATTAGCTTTACATTAATTTTGGCAGATACTGGCAATGTCATGTAGATTCAGTATAATAGTAGGCGTACCATAGGGAATGATGCGGTGTAGTCTAGTCATTTCCACGTTATAGAGAGCCACAGAGAGGGAGAGGGGACGCGGGAGCGGGCGGGGGGATGGTGGGGAGAGAGAGTATCTAAGGGCGTAGGGAGAGGGAGTAGATGGATGAGTTATAGTTTGTTAACTGAGGATGTGTGCAGACAGAATGTTAAAGTACATTGAACCATTGGCAATCATGCTATTATTATTGTTATTATAGTCATCATTATCATCATCATTTATTATTATTGTTATTATTCTCATCATATTCATGTCATTCTCAGGAGTGTGTGGAGAGACTGAACCTGAGGAACATGGTGTCCATCTCCATGGATGGACCCAATGTTAACTGGAAGTTTCTGGAGCTTCTACAGCAAGAGCATGCTGAGCAGTATGGTGGTGCCCAGCTGGTTGTTGTGGGTAGCTGTGGGCTCCATACCCTACACAACGCATTCAAGTGTGGATTCTCCATGTGGCAACTGGAGAAGGTAAGATGATTATAACTATGAGAAGTAATCTTTCATTTGTCCCACAAGGCAAATTGGAATATTACAGCAAGTGGACACTTGACAGGATTTAAAGAGAGCATGAATTTACAGATGTTTCATACTATTAACTCCTAAGTTATTTTTCTAAGGGTTTATGCAATCAAAAGTGTCTGCACACATTATGTGTACAGTTCAGTCATTCTGTCAGTTTAGTTCTGGTATGTGTCTGTGTGTGTGTGGTCTACTGGGGAGCGCTGCTGGTTGAGCAGTCTGATAGGGCAGTGAGGAAGGACCTGCAGTATTGCTCCCTTACACACTTTGTGTCATTCCCCATGAGAGATGATGGCTAATTCAGCATTCTCCTCTCTCCCACCAAGGTGTTGAGAGCAATGCACTTTGTTTTCCACAATACACCAGCGAGGAGGGATGACTTCATTGCCCTCACCAAATCCTCAGTCTTCCCATTACCATTCTGTGGCCATCGGTGGATTGAGAACCTGCCAGTTGTGGAGAGGGCTATAGAGGTAATTAAAATCTTGATTTATATAGCACCTTTCTAAACAAAGTTACAAGGTGCTGCACAATGTATGATAAAATAGACATGCATGATAAAATAATACATACACATGGTGGAATTAAAGGTATGGCCATCACTGGTGAAGTATGTGGATGCAGTGAAGACAAAAAAGTTGCCAAACCCTGGGACAGCGTCATTTGACACCATCGAAGCAGCCCAGGGAGATCCGCTCATCTTGCCCAAGCTACAGTTCTTCATGGCCATCTCAAGGACCTTCACTCCCTTTCTCACAAAGTACCAGACTGACACACCAGTCATGCCATTCCTTGGCAAAGATTTGGCTGACTTGTCCAAGGTAATCAAATTAATAATGAACAATCAACAACAAAAGCAAAACAAGTTGAGTGTGTGTGGGCATGCTGAATGTGTGTGTGAGCAGGGAGAAATGGCAGATGCTACTGGGTGGCTTGATTAATTAAACTCGTCCTTAGTCAATACATAAAATTACTGAAAGATTATGTTTTGGCTAAGTAAAGGTTACTTATCATACTGTTATTGATATATTGCATATGTGATATGATATTATTTTAAATAACTATATAGAAATGCATTTCATGGTTAATGTGGTTATCAAAGGTACTTGCTTTACAATCATCATGCATTTTCTTGTTACCCTTTCAGAGTGTGCTGAGGCGTTTCGTCAAGAGGGAGCATCTCAATGACATCACTCCACTGCAGCTGGTCAGGCTGGATGTCGCTGATCAGAAGAGCTGGGTCAACCCGAAGGAAGCCGACATAGGCCTGGGTGCTGAGGCAGCCCTCAAGGTAATTTAGATGTATTACTTAACTTTATATCAAATGATGGTCCATATACAGGCAGGAGAGAATACTGTGTTAGGCCATTCAGTTGTATTTAAAACACATTACCCATCTGTCAGGACCTCCAGAGAAAGGGGACCGTAGGGGAGCTCACTGCCCTAGAGTTTAGGAAGGACTGCATGACGGGTATGTCAAATATCCTAAAGAAAGTCCAGGACAGGAGCCCCCTGAAGTACCCCATCGTGAGACAGATGGCATGTCTGGACCCCACAGTCATGTACGCCAACCCAGACGGATGCCAGGGAAGAATGAAAAGTCTAGTGCAGAAGTTACTGCAAGACAAGCAGTTGTCTGGAGGTGTCTCTGCTGGTATGAATAGTTAATAGAAAAGCTGGAAATGTTGTCCCTGATTATTAGCCAATGGACAATTGGACATAAGCCTGTCTGCTAATCAGGATTAATCATGTAAATAATATTTCACATATTTCCTTTCATCTGTTTTGTTATAGGTGATGTGATTATCCAACAGTTTGGGAACTTCCTGTCTGTTGAGGCTAAAAACGAGCACTTCCTGTCCTTCCGGCCCATGGAAACCAGGCTTGACGTGTTCCTGCATGGCTACCTCAGCCAACCCTACCCTGAGCTCTGGGGTTTCTGTCAGAAGCTTCTTCTCCTATCCCATGGGCAGGCGACAGTCGAGAGAGGCTTCTCCATTAACAAGGAGGTGGAGACCGTTAACATTCAGGAGGACACTGTCATTGCCCAGAGACTGGTCTGTGACTATGTTGCAGTTTGTGGGGGGGTTGCCAATGTCCCTCTCACCAAGGAGCTGCTAACTTCGGTGGGATCAGCAAGGTCAAAGTACAGAGAACACCTAGACCTGGAGAAGAGGAAGAGGCAAAGCGCTGCACAAGGGCAGAAAAGAAAAGCAGCAGAAGAGCACATCATCGAGCTGAAAAGGAAGAAGCAAACTCTTCTAGTGGTATCTGATTCTCTGGAGAAGGATGCAGACAAGTTTGCTGAGCAAGCTGAGGGGAAGTCCGGCACCTTGATGGCTCAGCTCATCACAAAGTCTAACGTCCTCAGGAAGAGATACAAAGAAAAAATGTGTGATTTGAAAAAAATAGAGGCAGAACTGGAGAGTAAGGCCACAGAATTGAGGCTCATGCCGTGAGTGTGTTAAGTAGATGGGGTTTTTTTGTTAGATGTTTCCGACCAACTAATTGCACTTTTAATTTAATTAAGTTATTGAACCAGAGCTTTTATGTTCAATAAACAAAACAAGTAAACTTGAATGAGTCTCATTGATTGACATGCTATGCTTGTATTGTAGTACAGTGGAATCCCCTAACCATCGCATATATATATTTTTTCGGTCTTAAATTCCATTTAAAGTGGCATTAAAAAGGTCTTAAAAAGTCTTAAATTGAACTTGCTGAAACCTGCAGAAACCCTGGAGAGGGGGGGGAGACAAAGAGACGGGGAGACACAGAGAGACCAGTCACACCTTCATGTGAGGCCCGGATATGGATCACGTCTACAGTACAATATTGTACAGCGCGATACGGTACAGTACTTCACAGGGCAGGAACGATAAACCTACCTAAAGACACATACAGTACATAGTCAGACACACACACACACACACACCAACATGACAACAGCTTTTCCAACATGGAGGGGCCAGTTTGTGGTGGAAACATTCACATGTGTACCCTGCATGGCTGCCAGTGTCATGTCCTTCAATTAAGGCTCCATAGGGGATTCGGAGGTGCTAAGATACCGTCCGATAACCTCCCATAAAGTCTTTCATCGGCAAGAGAGACGCTATTTTCATTTCCACAACACTTAGGTTCCCCAAGAGTATCCCCCCCCCCCAAGGATAGTCCATTTTTCTCAGGTTTAAAGCCATGTCACATTGTCACTCCTTGATGTACGATTCCTTGATTTCATCAGCGCAAGATGTCATCTAAACATCTTACAGGACGGGTAGTGGGAGAGGAAGGTCGAGGGAGATGGAGACAGTCAGTGAAAGAGGGAGGAATTGTGTGAATGAGAGAGAGAGAAAGAGAGAGATGGAGACAATATGTGAAAGAGGGAGGAATTGTGTGAATGAGAGAGAGAGAAAGAGAGAGATGGAGACAGTAAGTGAAAGAGGGAGGAATTGTGTGAATGAGAGAGAGAGAAAGAGAGAGATGGAGACAGTAAGTGAAAGAGGGAGGAATTGTGTGAATGAGAGAGGGAGAAAGAGAGAGAGAGAGAGAGAGAGAGAGAGAGAGAGAGAGAGGGAGGGGTGCAGATAAGAGAGCAAGGAAGGGAGAAAACAGAGAGAGAGAATAGATGTGATGTGATGTGAACAGGCAGTTGGCAGTGGAAACCCCAGACCCCTGCAGGGAGTTTCTGTTGCGCACTTCTGTCACTCTCACCTCTCCTTTCCCCAACCAACAACCAATACAGTCGTCAAAGTAACCAGTGCGTCATACGCAGAGCGCAACCGGGGACGTTAGTTCTGCTTTAGTGGGTATTCTCAGTAAAGGGTGGTACTCCAAAGAGAAGAGAGAGAGAGAGAAAGAGAGAGAGAGAGAGACAGAGCATGTCACAACAATTGCTCAAGGCCATTGTTTTGTGGAATGCAGGCCAGACCCAATCCAGAAACCCCTTGTGGAGATTGGGAAAAAAGGAGTGTCATCGTTTCGGTAAGAACCAAGAGCCATTCATTGATCCTCCCAGAGGAGAATTCATGAATGGTTGAACTGTTTGTGCTGGGTTAGAACGATAACGCTTCTTTGATTTTTTTGGGGGGGGTGATCGTTATCAGAGAGAGAAGCACAAAAACATACTCGTGACTTTCTAAAAACCTGACCTGGTAACTGTTACGGTTACTTTTCTATACATCCTCAACCAAGATGACGACATTTTGGATTTAGAGAGAGAGGGGGGGGGGGATAATAAAGGAATTAGTATATAATTTAGCCTCATTTTTCGGTCGACACGAATAAAGCTCTTCAGCCTCTGTCTGTGGGGCAAAGGAAACAGAGTGGCCGTTCCAGGGCCATTACGTGCTCGTGTATGTGTGGGGAGGGATTCTCTTTCCCGGTTGTTGTTGCTGTCGGCCTTTGTTCGGGAGCACAGCGATTTCACGGTTAGCTCGTTAATCATCCCGCTAACAGCGTTCATAACCCGTCTGGCGCTAATAGGCAGTCGTAAAAAAAGAACAAAATGGCAGGGACGGCAGTAAAGCCACACCAGACCCCTGGCCCACCGAGGTAAAGATTGGAGGAGAGAGAGAGAGAGAGAGAGAGAGAGAGAGAGAGAGAGAGAGAGAGAGAGAGAGAGAGAGAGAGAGAGAGAGAGAGAGAGAGAGAGAGAGAGAGAGAGAGAGAGAGAGAGAGAGAGAGAGAGAGAGAGAGAGAGAGAGAGAGAGAGAGAGAGAGAGAGAGAGAGAGAGAGAGAGAGAGAGAGAGAGAGAGAGAGAGAGAGAGAGAGAGAGAGAGAGAGAGAGAGAGACACAGACAGAGGGGGGGGAGACACAGAGAGAGGGAGGGGAGACAGAGAGAGGGGGGGAGACACAGAGAGAGGGAGGGGAGACACAGAGAGAGGGAGAGAGAGAGAGAGAGAGAGAGACGTTGTTGATATTTGTACCAGTGTGAGGTGAGACCTCGAATGTGTTTTGAGATGGAGGTGAGAGAGTCAGGCTTCTGAACTTCGAGAGAGAGAGAGAGAGAGAGAGAGAGAGAGAGAGAGAGAGAGAGAGAGAGAGAGAGCGAGAAGGGCGTTGTTGATATTTGTAAAAAAAAAAAAACAATCACCTGGGATTTCCAACATCTTTTTTTCTTCATTTTTCAACAATGTGTTAATTCTGAAATTGACCTTTTTACGACAAAACCAGCTCTATTCCTGCCCTCCACCCCTATTAGATAACATAGGCACTGAGGCCGAAGCAGGAAGAGAAACCCTTTACTTCTGTAACAATAGTAACAATTTAAGGCTTCCCTGAGTCATATACAGACTGCTGTACAAGCCCTCCCCCACGACTACACAATACACAACATCCTATCGCATGCCATATGTCATTTCCTGTTGTTGTCCAGAGGTAACTGAATACTCACTTCGCTCTTGAGCGATAGATCCTGAATGAGACAATTGATGGATGACAGCTGTTTCTGTTCTCTCTTTTCTTTTCAGAGGAGATCAAAGTCTCTGTCAATGATTTCATCATCAAGGCAGCTGCAGTCACACTTAAAGTAAGTCCTGACGGAGTCTCTCTCCCCCTCTCAGTCATTCTAAGAAATGTATTCAAAATCCTCATGAATCTTTCCAACACATAAGTCCCATCATTGTTTTAGATCCCCCCCCCCTCTAGCAATGTTCCACACATTTTTCCGCGTTCAAACGCTCCCATGTAGTATATCTATCGACTCTGGGTGGCTGAAGGTCTGCGTCACATGACAGATCTAAAAATAGACACCAATTCCCAGATAATTTCGTCCTTTCTTTCCGCCACTTGATGGGAATTCTGAGGAGATTATCCGAGCATCCATCTCCTTGAACAGACGACGGGTTTTGAAGATTTGTTCATTTCGAGAGATGGAGAGAGAGAGAGAGAGAGAGAGAGAGAGAGAGAGAGAGAAAGAGAGAACCAATACCTAGAAATGTCTCCTCTGCTACTTGTATAGTAATGACACTTTTCTTGATAGGAGGCAAACATGTTCCGTTGGTGGTGCTGTAGTGTTGTTCCAAATGTTATCAACCATATCAACCTGCCTTATTGAGTTCTATCTGATCATCCCTCATGTTGATGTACCTATGTACTCCCCCCCTCCCTCTCCCTCTCTCCCTCTCCCTCTCCCTCTCCCTCTCTCTCTCTCACTCTCTCCCTCCCTCTCTCTCTCTCTCCCTCTCCCTCTCCCTCTCTCTCTCCCTCTCCCTCCCTCCCTCTCCCTCTCCCGTGGTCTGAGGGCATGGCATGTCATTGCCAAACCAAATCCATTCAACTCAGATTGGTCTGCTCTCTTGAGTATGTACAGTTGACCAGAAAAAAATGATGCTCGATTTTCATAAAACGTTTTCAGATGGCCCCTTTGTTTGTCCATGTCAACGGTGGTGAGAGGTGGAGGCGAGAAGAGGATGAGACCCCCCCTCTCTCTCTCTCTCTCTCACTGTTTGGCATTGTCAAACTTTCTATGTCAGAACATAGGGACAACCGTTGCCCGGTTGGTGGGGAAACCACATCAGACAGGCCGACACCCTGCCAACATTTAAACAGGCCCTCAAAACCCACCTCTTCAAGCTCGCCTTCACCAGTTAACCCTCTCCCCCTCCCCTTCCCATGTGACCCAGCGCTACCTTAATTAGGCCCCTGTACTTTCTTCTATTTACCTTTTTTGTTTCTTTTTATTATTACTACTCGATCTTTTCAGTTTGTAAAGCGTCTTTGAGTGTCTAGAAAAGCGCTATATAAGTCTAATGTATTATTATTATTATTATTATTATTATTATTATTATTATTATTATTATTATTATTATTATTATTATAAAAGTCACTAGTGAAGCCATTGGAGGAGTCGACCGTCACGGTGATGATGTCATGTTCCAGGTCATATGGAACATACCAGGTAGCATGGTTCACGTTGTCTGCCCCCCCCACCCCTCATGAACTGTAAGTTACGCTAATCGCGCCGCACAGAAAGCCGCATCGATCGCGTCGTCGCGTAGTCCGTCTGTCTCGTCCGTAACCCGACGCCGCTGTAAACGAGGTCCGTCCCTCGACGAGTCGTTTGAGTTTTTTAAGTCGAGGTAATATCTCACCACTCTCCCTCGGTCTCCCCTTTCCATCTCCGTATCTCTGATGTCATCTGAGAGGTGCGCCGCTGACCTCTGACCTTCCGTCCCCCCCCAGGAGCTGCCGGAGGTGAACGTGATCTGGTCGGGGGAGCGGCCTCAGGCTCTCGACTCCATTCACATCTCCATCGCCGTGGCAACCGAGAAGGGCCTCATCACCCCAATCATCAGGGACGCCGCGGACAAAGGGGTGCAGGAGATTTCAGCCAACGCCAAGGTAGGATAGACACTCACACACACACACACACACACACACACACACACACCAGGAGAACGGCTCAGTAATGCCACCGTCGGTCTGCTGAACTTGTATTCATTCAGTATGGTAATGATCTAATGGAGAAATTGCATGGTAGCGAGTATTTGGATACCTGGGACACAAGCAAAAAGCAATTATCCTATTCTCCAGTAGCGTGTCAGTGTAGTTAAGGACATAACTAGAATCGAAAGTCATGTCTAACTCTCTCTACTCTCACCTTGTAGTCTTACCAGCACCCTGGAACCGCATTCCAGTGATGTTTTCTTTGGAAAGCTCCGAGACTGAGTAATTACTTGTAGTGGGGGCATGTTGTGAATCGCTCCGACGTCAACACATTAACTGTGTTGTTGTTTTCATGGAGAGACAAGGGTGTGTTGATGATTCAGTCTTGTACTTCGTCTACTTTAATCCCTCTCAGCACTGAAGTCTTGCACCACAATAAGTCTTCCCATTATGATTTAAGTATGTGGATCAATAGAATTAAGCCACTCTTATTATTTATTTTTATTTTAATTGTTATTATTTCATTTTTTTACTGCTTCACGATTAGTTTGACTTGAATGATACTCCTCTATGGTCTACTACTACACCATTGATGATTGACGTTATGTTACTGCCGATCATCATAGATGACAGTGTTGGAAATGAGCATCTCTTGAACAGTATGTATCATGATTGTGCTCGTGTAACTCAATTTCAACGATAAAGATGATCAAATGTTTGAAGCTCTTTCCTGTTCCTCTGTGTGATGGGCCATCACAAACAATCCTATTCCCTCCACCTCAGCAGTCAGTGATAACTATCAGAGATCACTATAACAGATCAGAAGGACAGTTATAGAGGGTTTGTTTTGGCCTGGTACAGAGGCCTCAGCTGCCGTAGGCCACATACTATGAGCTGAGAACTGCGGATGCATCGAAGGTTCGGCCACCAAATGTATTCGGCCGCACATTCGGTATTCGGTGTGAAAAGACTAAATGTTTGCAAAATAAATGGAAAAACTGCCGGTACACACTCGGTATTCGGTATTCAGCCGAAGTGTTTCCTTAAGTTTGGTTTCGGCTTTGGCTTTTTCATTTCAGTGCCTCCCTACTGAGAACCAGTGGTCAGTCCTTTCCCCTAGTGACTGTCAGCAGCTGGGCATACACACACACACACACACACGCGCCTGCACACATTTTGATTCATTCTCTCTTTCTCTTTCTCTCTCTGTCTGCATGTGCTAGCTTAGGAAATAGACTTGCGTCTCGAGAGCCCAGTGATTAGGCCATGTCACCAGCACTGACCGAGAGTAATTCCTTGTAAATGATGCGGTGGACAACATGAGGTCCAGATCACTGCTCCAGCAAGCTGACTCTCTCTCCAGGCATGCTCTCTCTATGCACACACACACACACAGACACACACAAACACAAACACACACGCTCACCGTCTTCTTCTTCTTCTTCTTCTTCTTCTTCTTCTTCTCCTTCTCCTTCTCCTTCTCCTTCTCCTTCTCCTCTCCTTCTCCTTCTCCTTCTCCTTCTCCTTCTCCTTCTCCTTCTCCTTCTCCTTCTCCTTCTCCTTCTCCTTCTCCTTCTCCTTCTTCTTCTTCTTCTCCTTCTCCTTCTTCTTCTTCTCCTTCTCCTTCTCCTTCTCCTTCTCCTTCTCCTTCTCCTTTTCCTTCTTCTTCTTCTCCTTCTTCTCCTTCTCCTTCACCTTCTCCTTCACCTTCTTCTTCTCCTTCCTCTTCTCCTTCTTCTTCTTCTTCTTCTTCTCCTCCTCCTTCTTCTTCTTCTTGGTATACAGCGACCTTTGTGGAGGAGATGACGGTTCTTGTTCTGAAAGACTCTCCTCCGAAGTGTCACAAAGGTGGCCGACGCCTCTTTAACGCGGCTCTGGATATCCTCGTGGCTATCCTCAGAGACGACGCCCCCCCGGTATCTGAAAGGTGGCACTAACTGACAGCTGTTCGTCAACCGACAGTGAAGGCGGATAGCGTGGGTGGGACACTGGTACAGGGTTCCCGCGCTGGTCTTAAAAATCATTAAAGGCTAAAATCCAGCAATCCAATTTATAAGGCCTAAAAAGGTCCCATATTTCAGTTATTCGGTCTAAAAATTAGGTGCTAGGCCTTAAAAAAAATATCCAGCAAGGAAATCAGTCCGACCACATCTATTTACGCAGAAATGAATCAAGCTGGAAACGAAAAAAAGGCCAATTTGCTTCCTTTTTTGTCTGTATCGCAGTGAAATCCCTAATTTCATCACCTCGAGGATGACAAAAAAGCTATGTTATGGTGTTGCGAATAGGTAAAAAATTATATTCAAAGAGGTCTAAAACTCACTTCTGTCTTGACGGTGTTGACAGTCAGACCCATCCTTCTGTGCGTTCCTCCACCGCCACAGCAAGCACAGTTTGAAGACCCTCTGGAGTATGGGCCACAAGAGCACCGTCGTCTGCATACTGCAGCTCCAGGGCCACGCTCTCTACAGAGTTTAGGGGTTTTGCGTGGAGCCTCCTGAGGTTAAGGAGATTGCCGTCTAATCTCAAGTCCACTGCCACACCACTGCTGTTTTCAATCTCTCTCTTTCTCTCTCTCTCTCTCTCTCTCTCTCTCTCTCTCTCTCTCTCTCTCTCTCTCTCTGCATGCGCCAGCTTAGGAAATAGACTTGCGTCTCGGCAGCAGACCTAGTGATTAGGCCATGTCACCACCAGCAGTGACCGAGAGTAATTCCTTGTAAACGACGCCGCGGCGGACCAAGCTGTGGTCCAGATCACTGCCCAGCCACATCTGATTACAGCCCTCTAAAGCTGACTCTCTCCAGACGCATGCTCTTCTCTCTATGCACACACACACACACACACAGTCACATTGCTGCACACACAACACAGAGACACCCTAACACGCCCTCTACACACAATATACCCCATCAGTATTATACGACTCACCCATGTACCATTTACTGGCAGACGGTGTTCTGTCTTTAGCCCCCCAGAGTCGGCAGGCAGTGGTGCTGCTGGTTTGAGTTAGAGCCCCTTATCAGGGCTCTAATTGAATACAACATGTGGTCTGGAAAATAAGCCTTTAACCATGCCTGAGCCCCTACACAACATTTGATTGCTTTTTTTCCGCTTCGTGCTCCTATCACGAATGTCTCCAACGCGTGTGGCCAATGTATGTCGCCTCTCGCTTCTTTTGGACATGCTCTATTTTAGGTTAGGCCTAATAGTTTGGGTTCCTGCAATGTTCGAAATGTTCGAAGCTGGTTTTCCAAGTGTGTGACATGGTAGGCTGTGTTGCTGCTGTAGGATGTGTTTATGTACTGTATGGGTGTGTGTATGTGTGGTTGGTCTGTTGTAGACAGGTGAGAGGGACCTATAGAACACACACACACACACACACAATGGAGGCCAACTTTCAGTAGGATATACAGGAAAAGGGTATGCAATTCAGCTTAATATAAATATAATTTATATTGTGTGTGACAATATGCTAATTTGTTAGTTTTTTATTAAAGTCCCAATACACTGCTGCGTGTTTTGCATTTTCGAACGACAGACTCTTAATTAAAGTGATTTTTCATTAAAAGGAACAGCCTGCAGTGTTAGCCAATTTGGTTCCATTATTGTTTCAATGAAAAAAGCGATGTGTTGCCTTCGACAAGGTTCACCGAGTGGTATTGCTCTGCAGTAGCTCTCTGTGTGCTGTGTGTGGCTCTGGCCAGCTGAAGACATGTTGTCAAGTTTAGACAGGAACATTGAACAGTGAAAATTGACCCTTCCCCACCTCTCACTTCCTGTAGTTCTCTGTCCACGTCTCACAGTGGATCCTGGACTCTTCAAGGTTCCCACGGGTCCTTGAAATCCTTGAAAGTTTGTGAATTTGAGGAGAAAAAAATTCAATGTCTTAAAAGTTTTTGAAAATAGACATGGGTCATTGAAAGTGCTTGAATTCCCCTCTCTCTCAAAAATATCTATATTAAAATATATATATACGTATATATTTTGCTTAACTTTACACATATTTCACAATATGTTTTGCTGTGCTGTGGTAGAGAAGGCAAGAGACCATCTAGTGTTCACACATCCAAGCCTCTCTTTTCAATTGTTGTCTGTGAGCAGCTAGTTCCTATTACCGGTATATAAATTCTCATCTAGATCTGTCTCAAACTATGCCGTGTTGGGTCCTTGAATTTGAGGGAATTGAGTCTTGAAAGTCCTTGAAAGGTGCTTGAATTAGATGTTTCATTTTGTTTCATTTGATGTGGGAACCCTGCTCTTTCTCCCAGTCCAGCCCAGTAGGTGACTGTCTCCTGATCTCTGTTCCACAGGCGCTGGCCCAGAAGGCTCGCGCTGGGAAGCTTCTCCCTGAGGAGTACCAAGGAGGTTCCTTCAGGTAAGCTTACTATGCCGCATCTCTTGACTAGTCCAATATATTAGTCAGGCTAACATATAACATATAACATATTAACATATGGACAAAAGTATGTGAACACAATGGACCTATCGCTAAGCCACGCCCCAAAATAGAAATTGTCCAATCATATCACAGCAAAAGTCACGACAGGCAGAAAACCTGGACAAACAACTTCGCTGATATCTGATGGTGAAAAGCTTCTAGACGAAATATTCTTGTCATCTTTAAAACACATGTCTATTACTTGCTGTGGTAAATCAGGAATCAGAAATTTGCCAACAGTCGGTCAGTCAGTCACTGTCAGTGAAGCGTTGTTTGTTTGTCAAAGGGGGCGTGGCTTAGCGATAGGTCCATTATCGTCTGGGGCTGTTTTTATGGTTTGGGCTAGGCCGCCTTAGTTCCAGTGAAGGGAAATCTTAACGCTACAGCATACAATGAGATTCTAGAGAATTGTATGCTTCCAACTTTGTGGCAACAGTTTTTGGAAGGCCCCTTTCCAGTTTCAGCATGACAATGCCTCCATACACAAAGTGAGGTCCATAATGACATGGTTTGCCAAGTTTGGTCTGGGAAAACTGGAAAAAGACTGGCCTGCACACAGAGCTCTGACCTCAACCCCATCGAACACCTTTTGGGGTGAATTGGACCGCCGACTGCGAGCCAGTCCTTCTCGGCCAACATCAGTTGCCCGACCTCATTAATGCTCTTGTGGCTGAATGGGAGCAAATCCCCCCGCAACCATATTCTAACATCTGCGTCTTCTCAGAAGAGTGGAGGCTGTTATAGCAGCAAAGGTGGGACCAACTCCATGTTCATGCCCATGGTTTTGGAATGAGAGGTTCAACAAGCACATAATGGGAGTGATTGTTCGGGTGTCCCAATACATTTGTCCGTATAGTGTATATTAAGTCCAGGGTTCCCACGGGTCCTTGAAATCCTTGAAAGTTTGTGAATTTGAGAAAAAAGAAATCAAGGTCTTCAAAGTTTTTGGAAATACACATGGGTCATTGAAATGGGTCATTGATTCCCCTCTCTCTCTCTCTCTAAAAAAATATATATAAAAAAAAGTTTTACTTAGCTCGTCAACTAACTTCTGTCTCAAACGATGCCGTGTTGGGTCCTTGAATGTGAGGGAATTGAGTCTTGAAAGTCCTTGAAAGGGGCTTGATATTTGATGTTTCAGAAGGTGCGGGAACCCTGTGTATATTAGGCTAAGTCAGGCTCACAATTCGTAGTCGTGTCACATGGTTTCTGTATGCAGCCCATACAGGCCTATGGCACAGAGGCCATGTGTATTAGACTGCGTTCAGAACTCTACCTGTAATGGCACTGACTTTACAACTGTTATTAGGATCGCCCGGGGGTGTTTATGCCACACGCTAAGCTTGTAATATCCTGTAGCGCAGTGGGCTCCTGATTTATAAAAATAAAAAAAAGCAGCCATAAATGTCATAAAATGAGTTATGTCCTAGCCCCCACATATAAAGCCCCATCAATTATGCATATTCTACATTACATGCAGACATGAACAGAGTATGTTGCCACAGACGACAGGAACCATCAATTCCAGCGCCATCAATTCCAGTGGAGGGGCTTTGTTTAACTCATTAGAATGAATGGGGTCATTTAAAACGTAAATGGGGTTTCTGTGTCGGGAGGGGGGGCGGGTGGATGAATTCTCATGGAGTTATGTCTATCCCCTTGTTGTATATGTATGTGTACCCCCTTCCTCAATTCCTCCACCCCTCCCTCCCTCTCTCCATCCATCCATCCATCCATCCATCCCTCGCGCCTGGCATTCTCATTAAGGCGTACAGTAGACTGCCTGTGGGCGTTAGCTAGTGCTCCCCCCACACAGAGATGAGATGGCGCTCGCCGGGTTCACTCCAGGCATTATTCTAAATACTTCTTTGTCTCTTATTTGTCAATTGGGGGAAATGGGTATTTCTCATCTCCTTTTTTTATTACCCTGTTTTGTTCACCTCTCACGTACTCTCTCTGTAGTCTAAATGCACCCGGTTAATGTTTCTTCTCTTTGAGTCGGTATCAGGGAGCTGATAATCACGCCACCATTATCTGCCCTTTAGTTAATCGGCGTGTTCTCCCTCGTCGAGCCAGACTAATGATGCAATGCCCATTCTCTTTCACTTCCCTCTCTTTCGCTCTCCTCCCCCTCTCTCCCCTCTTCCTCTCCCCCTCTCTCTCACATTCTCTCCTCCACTCCACCTATCCTTTCTCTCTGACTCCCCCTTCCTCTCTGTCTCTCTCTCCTTCTCTCTCTCTATATCCTCCCCCTCTCCCCCCCCCCATTCACATTCTCTCCTCCACCTATCCTCTCTCTGACTCCCCCTTCCTCTCTGTCTCTCTCTCCTTTTCTCTCTCTATCTCCTCCCCCTCTCCCCCCCCCACTCACATTCTCTCCTCCACCTATCATCTCTCTGACTCCCCCTTCCTCTCTGTCTCTCTCTCCTTTTCTCTCTCTACCTCCTCCCCCTCTGCCCTCTCTCACATTCTCTCCTCCACTCCCCCTTCCTCTCTGTCTCTCTCTCCTTCTCTCTCTCCTTCTCTCTCTCTCTCATCCCCCTCTCCCCTCTCTCACCTATCCTCTCTCTGACTCTCCCCCTTCCTCTCTGTCTCTCTCTCTCTCCTTTTCTCTCTCTCTCTCCTCCCCCTCTCCCCCCCATCTCACATTCTCTCCTCCACTCCCCCTTCCTCTCTGTCTCTCTCTCTCTCTCTCTCTCTCTCTCTCTCTCTCTCTCTCTCTCTCTCTCTCTCTCTCTCTCTCTCTCTCTCTCTCTCTCTCTCTCTCTCTCTCTCCGGCAGCATCTCTAACCTGGGGATGTTTGGCGTCAGCGGGTTCAGCGCGGTGATCAACCCCCCCCAGGCGTGCATCCTGGCGGTGGGCACCTCCCGGGCCGAGCTCTGGCTGACGGAGGCCTCCCAGGAGGGGGGCGAGCCCGTCCTCCGCACCCGGCAGCTGATGACCGTCACCCTGTCCAGCGACGGGCGGCTGGTGGACGACGCGCTGGCGTCGCGCTTCCTGGACACGTTCCGGGCCAACCTGGAGACCCCCCAGCGCATGACCCTGGCCTGAGCGAGAGAGAGAGAGAGACAGAGAGAGATAAAAGGAGAAGAACGATGAAAGAGAAAGGGAAACACACCTCCTCCGTTCTAAAAGCTGTGTCATGTCACGCTCGGAGGAGCAGGGGGGGGGGGTCTTAAAAAGCGAATTTAAGTTAGCTGTTAACAAAACGAGAAATGTGATGACGTGTCTGGATTACGGAGAGGTGTGGTGTCGTTCGTACAGTAGTTCTGATAGCTTGTTACCCTCTGCTTTGTCACAGTGTTCTCTCGGATCGCCTCTAGGCTTTTGTGTTAGGGAGGGGTTCAACGTCGACTGGAGCGCGGGGGTGTATATCCCATGTCCATATGCACGGGGGCTATTCTAACACACCAACGGCACATGTGTTTGTATATACAGTAAAGTGGTTTATCCGGTTCAGTTCAGAGTCAAATTGTTGTCCCGAACCACCGACACCCACATCACAATGAGTTCTCGTTCACCTGTAAAATGCAACAGATGCTGATGTATAGACCTTTAATCTTTTTTGTACATTTCTCTCATGTATTTATTTACGGGCCCCTCCACAGCACTGCGTTTTTCTTTTGTGTGAATCCGCCCCCTCTGGCAGAACGGAACGTCCGAAATTCCTCTCGGGGCGTTCTGATTGGCTACTTTACTGATTGTAGGCTAGTAGGCTAGTGTTGGGGGCGACGGAAAGCACATCCACTGAAGGCTCTCGAGATTATCCATGTCCATAACGTCTCCTAACTTATTTTAAAACCGGTGAGATATCATAACATCATCATCATCTGAAAAACATGTCGAAACATGTACCTGGCCAAACCTAACCAAACCCAACCAATAAATTGCATATTTGCTGTTCAACCTACAAAAGTGTTGTCGTGTGTATTACTGAAGAGTTTTTTGTTTGTTTGTCCTTGTCCTATGTATAACACACCCATGCTGTGGCCTGGGGTGGTCCAGTGGTCTAGCACCGCGGTCTACAGTGCACACATATGCCCATGTCGGCATGGGTTCGAATCCGGCCCATGCCCCGCTGACATGCCCTCTCTCCCCTTCTTCTCCTTACTTTCCTGTCAGTCTTCATTATGTCTGTCCAATAAAATGAAAAAAAATATATGAGTGGGACTGCCCCACTCAGAAAAATTAAAATTAAAATAACACCCATGCTATAGGACCCATGCTATAGGATGCTTCTTGAGCTGTGTGTGCTTCATTAGAAACTGAAGTCAAGGATGACGTAATGATCGTTGCACAGAAACCAATTAACATAATTTGTAGGGCAGAGAGGGCTGTCGAGTCTCAGGTAGCAGATTGTGTGTGTGTGTGTGTGTGTGTGTGTGTGTGTGTGTGCACGCGCGTGCGTGCCAGGGTTTCCGTTAACCGGTAATTACCGGTCTTTGTCCGGTAAAAGTTGTTGAAGTCCGACAAATTGAAAACTCGTCGGACAAAATGTCCGGTGAAAATTGGCTTCAGCCACCATCTTCAGCTGAGCACCAAACACACACACACCCACACACACACACAACACCGCCTGAGAGAGAAGGACCCGCCCCCTCCAGCCAGCCTATAGGGTATAGGCTAACCAAAGGGGGCGGGTCCCTCCCTCCCGGGCAGTGCCGCGCGTGCACGAGTGTGTGCGTGCCCGGCGCCCAGCCGAAAATGGCGGCCCGAGGCGGAGCGCCTTAACTTTATCGCACAATAACAAGGATAACAAACGAAACGGACAACATTTACACTAAGATGGAGACAAACTTCAGCGATATGATCTAACAGCCGGTCTTCAGGACGACATACAGACCCGTATGAGCTTACAGGGCTATCCCCTAAGTATGATTTGACAGGCAGCTAAACGAAATGCCTTCCCAACCAGCGAGACCTGGGGGGTATTCCATCAACGTCGCCAAATGAAAATCCAGGCTCACCCCGACAAGTCTCGCGAGATCTATCAAGGTATGCCTGGATCTTTTTAAGAGTCTCGCGAGACTTAACGAAAATAAGCCCAGACCCTCCTCCAGCGATGTCGATGGAACACCCCCCTGGTTATAGAAATGACGTTGTTTTATTGATTAAAAAAAAGGGTAAAACTGGAAAGAGAAAATAGAAAATAGAAAACTCACATTAATCCCAAACAATTTAACAAACTTCAGTTAACGTAATGTGGAGTCCGTTCATTGATCGATGCTGTCTGTTCAGTTCCCAGTGAGGCGCCCGTTCAGCGCTGGACATAATGGCATAGCGAGCATGCGAATCATGTTATATTATTATAGCTCGCATCTAATCGTATTGGATGAGAAATAGACATTAAATGGCATATATAGGCCGCTACACAACAGTAATCACCGCGACAAACAGCTATATTAGATTTGGAAGAAAAAAGAAAAAAAAAAAATATTATATTTTAATATGATGACCGGAATATATCACGTTTGTCCGGTAAATCGAAATCTTCCCGGACACGATGTCCGGCGGCAATTTTTTCTAACGGAAACCCTGGTGCGTGCGTGTGCGTGTTGGGTGTGTGCGTGTGCGCGCAGGCTTGTTTGCTGTAAGCGAATGCAGAACAGCTGTTTACATGTGTGTCAACCCTGCTGGGGGGGGGGCTGTATCCTCCATCAGCACAGACATGTACTGGTGGAGATAGCGTGTTCTGAGACAGTATCTGTGCCGGAAAAAGGGAAAAGGATGGAATGGCTCCAGTAAGTAAGTACAGGGGTGCAAACTTGTCACCTTTTAGCTGTTTTTACCTCAAAATAGGTCAACAATTTTCCTAAATGTTCTTTTGTCACCTTTTTGGGCCATCACCAGGTTCGATTCCGGCCGGGGACATATCCTGCATGTCATCCCTCCTCTCTCTCTCACCCATCCTTCCTGTCTAAATCTCTACTGTATCTGTTAATAAAAAAATAAAAAAAAGTGTGGGACTGCCCCACTCAGAAAAAATAAAATAAAATAAAAAAGTGTGTGTGTGTTTAAAAAAAGAAAGAAAAATATTTGTTCTGAGGGAGTGGCTCTCAGGTCAGGAGGGAGGGCGTTCCAGAGTCTTGGGGCTGTCACCTCAAACGCTCTGTCCCCTTTTGTTCTAAAGTCTGGTCCTGGGTACGACCAGGAGCTCCTGGTCGGAGGACATTGGTGACCGGGTGGATGAGATCCGAGATGGAGGCGGGGGGGGCTTGGCCATGAAGGGCACTGAAAGCGAACGCCAGCGCTACAGGGTGATGCCCCAGCCAGCCAGTGTGATCTCTCACAAGAATCAGAATCAGAAGACTTTATTGCCATGACATGTAAACATGTTAGGAATTTGGTTTGGGAGCAGTGGAGCACGGTTTACAGGGGGGGGGGCAGCAGCATTTAGTAGCCGGATGGGAGGGGAGCGGGGCGAAGAGACCGTGTCCTGGGTGTGCGGGGTCAGACGAATCTTAGAATGTTTCTGATCTTCTACTCAGAGTACATGAAGTGCCCCACATGAAACAAAGTCAGCGTCTGTTAGGGCCGAGTCATGGATGTTTTGGTCGTTAACGTGTTTAGACACAGTGAAAACAGTTGGCCTCTCTGTCCTTGCTCGGCTTTCATGAAAACACTGATCATATCTGGTGTAGATAAGGAGCTAGATAGTGACGACCAAACCACCCTCAAGACCACCAGGACCAAGCTCCGGACCTGGGGTGATAGGGCCTTTTCAGCCGCAGCCCCGTCCCTCTGGAACGCCCTCCCCAACCACATCAGACAGGCCAACACCCTCCCAACATTTAAACAGGCCCTCAAAACCCACCTCTTCAAGCTCGCCTTCACCAGTTAACCCTCTCCCCCTCCCCTTCCCATGTGTCCCCAGCACTACCTTAATTAGGCCCCTATACTTTCTTTTATTTATATTTTGGGTTTCTTTTTATTATTACTACTCAATCTTTTCAGTTTGTAAAGCGTCTTTGAGTGTCTAGAAAAGCGCTTTATAAGTCTAATGTATTATTATTATTATTATTATTATTATTATTACAAGGAGCTAGACAGTACTGTTATGTAGCTACGTTCATCGTTTCAGAACGTGGTTTGTCAGACGTCAGTATGCTTGTTTAGACCGTGAGGGAAAGAAACATGCCGATTAATCATGGTCTACACGCGATATTAGATATTAGAGACCAGTGCCCGATGAAGCATTCCCAACCCGATAGTAAAACTGATTGATAGCCTATCAAAACAAAACCAACAAACTCTAATCTACCATTATTATACGTGCTACCCAGTTCCGTTCCTTACACGGCGCACAACCGCACGCCAATGACTCTGGTGAGAGAACATTTTGTTCTTCTTTTGTAGGTTGAACCGTTGCTTTGGTAGCAAGGGAGAGATGTGTGCATTCTGTGTTGAGAGGTAGAGGGTGGGGGGGGGGGGGGGGGGGGTGCGTCTGGGGGAGAGAGATAGACAGGCGTGGGGGGGCGAGAGAGTTGGAGGGCAGGGGGGGTGGGGGGGGCATACAGGCAATTGGCACCACACAGCTGCTTTTTTACAGTGTGCCCACTGTTCTGCTACCCATTTTCCACCACGCACCCCACCACTGTCTCCTAGTTACCATGGCGATGGGAGGTGCACACTGAGAGAAAAGGACAAAATACCCCTGAACATTTACGCTGGAGTTATAACCTCCACAGTACAATGGAGGGGGCGGGGGGGCGGGGGGGGAAGTCTCATGTCATTTATGTAGATACAGAATGCCATTTATTCTCTTTCCAGCATATCTTATAGCTCAGTGAATGAATCACTGTAACCTTGAATATTCATTCGAGTAGCTAGTGCAGCTATGGTGTCATGTACTGTCACTTCTCATATACCATCATAGGTTATGTTCTTTGGGTGTGTACAGGATGTTTTTGAGTCATTCTCTGTGGTGAAATGGTGAAATACACTTCCTCATATAGGACGCTTCCCTATATGACCCCCTAGATCTGTAACAGTCAAGCTAACCTCTCATCTCTCATCTCTCATCTCTCATCTCTCATCTCTAGCGATCTCCTTTTTTTCATTTTAATAGAATCCAGCGTATTGGAATGGTATCCAGTATCCTTAGCTCGATGTTTTTGGCTTCTGGGTGTATGCAGCACTCCAGTTGAGGGGGGATGAGAAGGGATGGCATCCCCCCCCCTGAAATAAAAACAGTAAAAATCATCCCCCTTCTAAAACTGCCATCCCCCCCTTTCCATCCCTTATGTCATTTTATCAACGAACGTGCTATTACTGCTATTTCAACATTTTAGTTGTGGACATATTGAGTAAAATACTGTGGGCGAGGGAGGGGGCACGCACACATGCAATGACATTTTGACCAGGTCACTGATACTGAAGTCACTGACGCTGTGGGGTTGCTAAAACTGTCCCCATATGATAAAATCCACCATCCCCCCTGATTTTCTTTTACAACTCGAGTACTGACTACATCCCTTTCTTTCTATCTAAACCTTCTCTATCTATCATTATCAAAGTAATCTCACTCATTTATGATTCATATTATCATATTATGATCAAATCCGCCATCCCCCCTGATTTTCTTTTACAACTGGAATACTGGGTGTATCTGTATGCCGGGGAAGGCACCAGCTGTTAGAGGAGGAGATACAGTAGAGTTTGATGCCCCCCCCCCCTCTGAGGAACGAGCCCCATACATTAGATCTGGCCAAACGCCTGACTCGACAGAACCGTCAGGAGAAAGGGAGCGGATGTGGAAGGATCCATCAAAGACTCACATCCCGGGGAGATTCACCGAGAGGGCGCTGGGGGGGCTGGGGGGGGTGTGTCTTTGCCCCCTGAGAAGGCTGTATACATCCTTTCAAGACCCTCGTTGAGATGCCAGACGCGAGAGGCCAGACCCCGCAGAACCTTGGCAGCAGACAGAAGATGGAAGCACTTTTTTAATATGGATCAACGGCTCACAGCAGAGCCAATGTCTCAAATCAAATGTATAGATTCAGCGAGGGTGATACATCCCTGATTCCATATTGTTTTTTTTATTTTATGTGTCGATACTGTAGGTTATGACGATAAGACGTGTTTACACTTACAGTATATCCGGGCTTAACACTAGAACAGCCGTGCCTTTTTACCTACTAAAAGAGCCGCCTTTTTACAATGGGAAACTGCTATTTCCACTAGTTGGCCGCTTGTAAATTAGCCTGCTTCCTACACAGAAAAACTGCAAAATAGCTTTATACTAGCTTATCCTGATGTGATTTTGAAAATGGAAGGATACTGGGTGGTAGAACGCAAGGAAAAATCATGAAAGGAGGGTCCTGAAATTTGATCGAGTGCAAAGATATCACTTATTTTTTTACTCACAGGGGTCAAATGACCCTTCATGGCTGATTAAGTGTTAAAGCACACAGTACAAGCGCAGCTACCAGTACATAACGTCATTGAATAAAAGTAGAACTATTATTACATTACAAAACATTACGTTAAAACACGACTGTCCCTTGCACAACTCACTATCCCAGAATCTTATTGACAACCGTCTGGGCTGTCTATAAGGTGTTTTTTGGGGACGTAAAAACCTGGCAGGACGGATCGTGACATTTGCGCCAGCCTCCTGCCACGGGGTGACATTTACGTCCCTGAGCTGAGGCTCAGACACACACACACACACACACACACACTCGCTCACGCTCACCCACCCACACACACACACACACACACACACGCACACACACACACACACGCACACACACACACACACGCACACACGCTCACCCACACACACACACACACACACACACACACACACGCTCACGCACACACACACACACACACACACACACGCACACACACACGCACGCACACACATGCACGCAGGCTGCCAATCTCTGCCAGGCAATCTCATTAACGCATAACGTCTGGAGACGCCACTGCCGGAGAGGAGGAGGAGGAGGAGGAGGAGGAAGGAGGGAGGAGGAGGAGGAGGAAGGAGGAGGAGGGAGGAAGGAGGAGGAGGGAGGAGGAGAAGGAGGAGGAGGAGGTGGAGGAGGAGGAGGAGGAGATGGGAGGAGGAGGAGGAAGGAGGAGGAGGAGGGAGGAGGAAGGAGGAGGAGGAGGGAGGAGGAGGAGGAGGAAGGAGGAGGGAGGAGGGAGGAGGAGGAGGAAGGAGGAGGAAGGAGGAGGAGGAGGAAGGAGGAGGGAGGAGGAGGAGGGAGGAGGAGGAAGGAGGAGGAGGAGGAGGAGGAAGAAGGAGGAGAGGGAGGAGGAGGAGAAGGAGGGAGGAGGAGGAGGGGGTGGAGCAGGAGGAAGAGGAGGAGGAGGAGGGAGGGGGGAGGGAGGAGGAGGAGGGAGGAGGAGGAGGAGGAGGAAGGAGGAGGAGGGAGGAGGAAGGAGGAGGAGGAAGGAGGAGGGAGGAGGAAAGAGGAGGAGGAGGAGGATGAGAAATCCTGATTCGTTTCGCCGAATGAACCTGACTGACTGAGAGCTGGGTGTCGGTCTGAGAGAACAACGTGGCTGGTGGGAAGTGTGAGGGTGAGGGTGAGGGTCAGCTATCAGGACACGCTG
>NC_137679.1:9881520-9889370 GCF_963989245.1 Nansenia antarctica | reverse complement strand
CTACTCCCCTCCCTATCTCTCCTCCCTACCGCTCCCTGTCTCTCCACCCTACCCCTCCCTGCCCCTCCACCCTACTCTTCTCTGCCCCTCCACCCTACTCCTCCCTGTCTCTCCACCCTCCCCCTCCCTCCCCCTCCCTGTCCCTCCTCCTTACCCCTCCCTGCCCCTCCACCCCACCCCCTCCCTGTCCCTCCACCCTCCCCCTCCTGTCTCTCCACCCTCCCCCTCCCTGTCCCTCCACCCTACCCCTCCCTGCCCCTCCACCCTACTCCTCCCTGTCCCTCCACCCTCCCCCTCCCTGTCCCTCCACCCTCCCCCTCCCTGTCCCTCCACCCTCCCCCTCCCTGCCCCTCCTCCCTCCCCCTCCCTGTCCCTCCTCCCTACCCCTCCCTGTCCCTCCACCCTGCCCCTCCCTGTCCCTCCTCCCTCCCCCTCCCTGTCCCTCCACCCTACCCCTCCCTGTCCCTCCACCCTGCCCCTCCCTGTCCCTCCTCCCTCCCCCTCCCTGTCCCTCCACCCTACCCCCTCCCTGCCCCTCCCTGTCCCTCCTCCCCTCCCCCTCCCTGTCCCTCCACCCTCCCTCCACCCTACCCCTCCCTGTCCCTCCCTGTCCCTCCTCCCTCCCCCTCCCTGTCCCTCCACCCTCCCTCCACCCTACCCCTCCCTGTCCCTCCACCCTCCCCCTCCCTGTCCCTCCACCCTCCCCCTCCCTGTCCCTCCTCCCTCCCCCTCCCTGTCCCTCCCTCCCTACCCCCTCCCTGCCCCTCCCTGTCCCTCCTCCCTCCCCCCTCCCTGTCCCTCCACCCTCCCTCCACCCTACCCCTCCCTGTCCCTCCTCCCTCCCCCTCCCTGTCCCTCCTCCCTACCCCTCCCTGCCCCTCCCTGTCCCTCCTCCCTCCCCCTCCCTGTCCCTCCACCCTCCCTCCACCCTACCCCTCCCTGTCCCTCCACCCTACCCCTCCCTGCCCCTCCCTGTCCCTCCTCCCTCCCCCTCCCTGTCCCTCCTCCCTACCCCTCCCCTGCCCCTCCCTGTCCCTCCTCCCTCCCCCTCCCTGTCCCTCCACCCTCCCTCCACCCTACCCCTCCCTGTCCCTCCACCCTCCCCCTCCCTGTCTCTCCACCCTCCCCCTCCCTGTCTCTCCACCCTCCCCCTCCCTGTCCCTCCACCCTACCCCTCACTGTCCCTCCACCCTCACTGTCCCTCCACCCTACCCCTCCCTCCACCCTACCCCTCACTGTCCCTCCACCCTCACTGTCCCTCCACCCTACCCCCTCCCTGTCCCTCCACCCTACCCCTCCCTGTCCCTCCACCCCACTCTTCTCTGCCCCTCCACCTCCCTGTCCCTCCACCCTACCCCTCCCTGTCCCTCCACCTCCCTGTCCCTCCACCCTCCCCCTCCCTGCCCCCTCCCTGTCCCTCTACCCCTGCCCCTCCCTGTCCCTCCTCCCTACCCCTCTCCACCCTACCCCTCCCTGTCCCTCCACCTCCCTGTCCCTCCACCCTCCCCCTCCCTGTCCCTCCACCCTACCCCTCCCTGTCCCTCCACCCTCCACCCTCCCTGCCCCTCCTGCCCTACCCCTCCCTGCCCCCCTCCCACCCTACCCCCCCCTGCCCATCCCTGCCCCTTACCCACTGGGCCTGATCAAAGCAGTGGACCATACATTCATGTCTTAACAGGTTGTGAGGTTTCGAGAGAGGCTGGATTTATATACGATATCAAAGAGGTCTCTCGGTCTTTTGAAGAATATTCGTGGGTGTTGCAGCTGTTCACCTTTTGTTCACATGCGTACACAAAGCAGGCCATGTGGATTCTGTCCTAGAAAATGTGCTTGTGTTGGGATGTGCTTTAATTAATTAAACAGCAATTGATTGGAAGCGCTTTGCACAGTTTTTACTTAACAGACCCAAAGCCTTGTTTTGATATTGATGGTTTTCTTGTGGTTCTTCTCTAGAATCACACACACTCACGACGCACACACGCACATACGCACGCACACACACACACACATGCACGCACGCACACGCACACACACACGCACGCACACACACACACACACAGGCACGAACGCACACACACACACACACACACGCACCACACACACACACACACACACACACACACGCACACACACACACACACACACACCCACACACACCCACACACCCACCTCTGGGTAAGCAGGCTTTGTGAATGATCACCAGACTTGGTGAACAGCCCACTCCCATCTCACGCTCCAGTTTATACAACCATTGTTGACAGGATTTCCTCTAGTCTCCCCTTTTTGCGTCCATTTCTGCCGCTCTCTATTGTAATCAGCCGTTCTGACGGGGGGGACGTTCCCTAGCTGTGCGCAAAAATACACTGATAAAAGACACATCCAGTTCCTTTTTTTGTTTTTTTTCAAAACTTGTATTAGCTTCTATTTCGGTACCTTTCGTCATTTCTTTGAACATGTCTCCCCCCCAACCGTCCAATTACATACCATTTCCTGTTTCATTCGTACCGGATCTGAGAGGAGTTTTTTTTGGGGGGTGTTTTGTTTTTCGGTTTAGTGCCTCTTTTAACTCCAGATGCTCAGTAACAACGTCGTTGCTTATAATGCCACGCCTGTGTGGTTTCTGACAAACTATGAGTAGGCCTATACAGTTATGATGCATGATGACATGGAGGAGGGGGGGGGGGGCGGGTGACACAGGGCATTCCAGCTGACTATACAGTAGTCTGTGACATGGTCAGTCACCCTCCAAACACGGCCCCGTTCGTGCCGTCCCGTCACCCAAACACAAGCGCGGCTCCCGGCTCTGTTGTTGTAGCGCAAAGCCCTGTCCTTTTGAAGCAGTCCAGTCATGCTCCCATGATGCCGAGCAAGCTCATTCAGGGTCTGACGCTACTGCCACAACTCGGTAGGGTGAGGTAGGGTTGGGGTTGACCCATCCGCCCGTAAACACGCAGTACCCACACTCAGACACGCACACCACACGACACACACACACACACACACACACGTTAATCTAGGGTTTGTTGAAAACATCCCCCGGTGTTTCCGTGGTTCTGGAGAGGTAACCCACACCCACCGCCATCAGCACAGGGCCACATCCTCGCTACGGATACCGTACCCCAGAGCTCACAGCTCACAGCGACGAGCAGAAAGACAGGCGACAGAAGAACACGACACAGTATTAGTCACACACAATGATTGGTTTAAACCGTTAAGTTAGGATTTTGTGTCAAATGAGTACAAAAAATAACACTGGCTTACTGTAATGTCACTAAAGTACGAAATGTACCATGAGAGGAAGTGGGTTGTGGAGACATTTACCACTGGTACAGGGTTGTGGGGAAAACACTGTACAGTGGTAAATGTCTCCACAACCCCCCGCCCTCGAATGGTAAATTGCTACAAAAGCTACCACATAATATCAAAAATACGCAGTTGTAACATTAAATTCATTTATTTACAATCACGAATCGTTTCAGAATACATATATCCTTCCGCCACAGAATATAGTCCCGTAAACAAAGATCAACGATTGCATTGTAGGCTAGCTAGGCCACATTCACTTTTCGCCTTTGAGATTGAGGTGGTCTTAATCAGATCGATTGGGAGGCGCATTGATACTGGAAAATGCGGTTGGAGCTGAACTGAAGGGAGTTGGGTAGGGTATTTACCACTGTTGCTAGCCAATCAGAATCCAGTATCCAAACATACTGTTGTCGAAGCTGGGGTTGCTGAATGTCTGCTGCTACTGTCATTACTGCGACTATCATTACCCCTCTAACTGATAATGATTACCCTGGTCTATTCACCACAAGGGGTTCATCAGCTCCCCCCCATCCACCACTGGGCAGTCTAACAGAGATGAAGTCTATTAGTCCAACCCTGGCTCTAGAGTACATCTTCCCTAACATCATGCCCTCATGGTTTTGAATGATTGATGGAAACCCAGCTTTCTTCGCGGCGCTTGCTCTGTACGTATAAGGATATCTCGTGATCCGCGTCTAGCCACATTCCACTCGATGCGCTGCTCGGAGAGAAGGAGGGGAAAAAGGCACGTCGCCTGAGTGGAATGCGCGAGGAAGTTCCATTAGCCGGCCGGGGCCCGGCTACCACAAGGAGTCCCGACATGTTTTCTGTCTGATGTGTGTGTGTGTGTGTGTGTGTGTGTGTGTGTGTGTGTGTGTCTGTGTGTGTGTCTGTGTGTGAATGTGCGTCGGCCGTTGACTGTGTGTCGGCACTGAGTAAGCCCAGAGAGCGGTGGAAACTCTTACTGGATGTGTAAGCGGCTGACTCAGCAGTCTCATGTGTAATTTGGGTTTAGGCATGGCTGGCACAGAGACGTTAACCTCCTGTGCTCCTGTGCTACTCTCACGTCATACTTGGTGTACAGATGGGCCGGAGTAGGGGTAGTTTGTAACTAAGGGCTTGAGTTGAGTTGTTTTGGCCAAATCATTGAAAATGCAGACACAGGATATTCCTCAAGGGCATTCTTATCTGTCTCTCTCTCTCTCTCTCTCTCTCTCTCTCTCTCTCTCTCTCTCTCTCTCTCTCTCTCTCTCTCTGTCTCTCTCTCTCTCTCTCTCTCTCTCTCTGTCACTTTCTCCCTCTCCTCCATCTATGTCCCTTTCTCTCTTTCACTTTCTAGGACATTCTTATCTCTCTCTCTCTCTGTGTCTCTCTGTCTCTCTCTCTCCCTCTCTCTCTCTCTCTCTCTCCCTCTCTCCCTGTCACTTTCTCCCTCTCTCCATCACTTTCTTACGTCTCTGTCCGCTACCTGTCTGCAGACTTTCATTTCACATTCTTCTCCGTAAGGGTTTAGACCAGAGAAAGGAAATTTGATCAACTATCATAATCCACGGCCCAAAAAGAAATGAAATGGACTCCTATAAGAGCAATATGATCCACTCGGTCAAGCATACCTGCAAAAGCAGCTCCCTGAGTACTTTCCCTGGGTTTAACTCAGGTAAATAGGTACGCATAGGTAACATGGAAGGTGTTTGAGTGGTTGGGGTATTCCATTGTGTCTCAACTGTTGACAAAGTCGTCCATTTTGATTTGGATCTGACCTACATATGACCATGCCTGTCATTGTATGCCCAAGTGTTTAAAAAGGCATCAATCGACAAGAGCAAATATTACCCTCCAAAAAAGCTCAACTCGCCCATCAAGCAATGGAACGTTGTCGCGGCTTGGACCATGGTCGTTCCTCCAGAGAAAGGAACTAGGACAGGCATTGTTCTGTGTGGGGCAACTAAACAGAGCTCGCTGGGTGCTTCGAGCTCTCTCTCTCTCTCTCTCTATCTGTCTGACTCTCAATCTCCCTCTCTCTCCCCCACCCTTCTCCTCTCCCTTTTTCACTTCATCTCTCTCTCTGTCTCTCTCTGTCTCTCTCTCTGTCTCTCTCTCTCTCTCTCTCTCACTCTCTCTCTCACACACACACACTCTCTCTCTCCCCCCCGTCTCTCTCTCTCTGTCTCTCCCTCTCTCTCTTTGACATGAAACCCTTAAACCTTTAGAAGACCAGCATAGATAGTTAGACTTGCCACAATGTGTTGTTTAATCAGTCCTTAGGGTCCTGTTTGCCCATGTAAGTGCACTTTCATTACCTATTAGTAGACGATGTGTGGGAGTGGTTTGTTGTTTGTGTGCCTCAGTATTTGCATTTGGCTTTGTTTCCTGTCTTTACCTTAGAGATGAAAACAAACAGTTGTTGCCATACCAAAGGCTGCGGCAGGAAGTGACACCATAATAGAAATGTGATGTAGAATACTCAGAAAGAGGAGGAACGTAGATTAGTTATTAGTCACTGTGTGTTTAGTTTTTTTTTACTCCTCCTAATTCTACTGTACTGTATTATCATACATCTCTCATGTTGAAGAATCCTCTCATGAATGTATCTATACAGTTGATTTACCTTCCCTGGTCGTCATCATGTTTTTTAAGTGAATTAATATGTTTGTTTGTTTGTTTATTAGGATCCCCATTAGCTAATGCCATGACATTACGTGACGTTAGAATTATAAGGTTCTATCTCCTTTTTTGGTCAAAATTGAGTTTTTTTACACAATCTGATCATTAGGTGTTTATTAATGCCTGTGTGGCGTTGTTTTAAAATGTTGAAATTGTTTAGTTAGTAATTAATAAAAATACAAAGGTTCCATCTCACAAAACATAATGGAATGTAAAAACGTTGACACTCAATATCTCTGAACTACCCTAAACGGAGATAGAACCTTATAATTCTAAGCTCACGATTAGCTACTCTTCCTGGGGTCCGACAAATATATGTTAAGATAGATGGATAGGTTTCAAATGTCATAAAGCCACGTGCCTCTAGACTAACTCAGCTACAGCCTGAGGTTTGGGCCCGTTGGATTGGATTGGATTTGAATGTGGGTTCAAGTTAATATATACATCAACAGATGTACTACTACTACTGTAGATCCCAGAGGATAGCACATTAATGAAAGGCATTAATGAAAACATTCCTCAACTTTTCAATGTGGTCCTTGATTTCCATCCTCCTCCTCTGACATTAACATTCATCCGAATGTTCCATGTAAAGTAAAGCCCACTGTCATTTTAGTAGTACCCACTTCCTTGTCCTCTCTGGACACTCTCTGTTCTCTCAACTCAGCGGCCTCTTGTGAAACCGGCCGACGTCTCTGTTGTTGTTGTCATGTCGATGTCCACTCAGGGACAGGGCAGGTCTCCTACCCTACAATCCCATAGGGACTACATTGTTCTCAGGGTTTTTTCACTATTGTTTTAAAGTTCAGCAATTCATCTAGCGTGTGTATTTCTAGAACGAGGCATTTCCTACGGTCGTTATCGGAGACGATCGTGATCAAAAGGCGTGAAGATTACGACGTGGTGAAGTCCGTATAAACCCGTCACGTTTTACTGTGAAGTTATTTCTTGGACGTGCGTCGCAAAGCTGACAGTTAAACCGATTGCGTGTCACACAGCTGGTACACAGTGACAATAAGCAAGAATTTAATTGGCATCCTAAACCCCCCCCCCCACACATACACTCTTTGTCACAGTGACCAAGTCCATGTCTCTGAGAGCTTTCGTCAAGAGGGTTGTTTCATCAGAGGAGATCTCTGTCTGGTGGTGGGAATTGCCACCGTAGTTATCTGTATTCACATCTTTTATTGCTGTGATAAAGATAACCCGATAACACCACTATCTCATTGTCTCTCTCTCTCTCTCTCTCTCTCTCCTTCTCTCTCTCTCTCTCTCTCTCTCTTCTCTCTCTCTCTCTCTCTCTCTCTCTCTCTCTCTCTCTCTCTGTCTGGGTCAATGAACTACGGTGAGTGGTTTAAGTCAGATCGACTCTCACTATGGATTCTCACCTATACAGATAAGCTTTGTGTCTTTTTACTGTTGGATCTTTACAGTATAATTATGGGGATAAAGGTGCTATATACCTGGAATTAGTTGTATTAGGCGGTCAGGACCATGTTCGCAAGGCCAAACAGACTGAAGCTCAGCTTCTACACCAGGGCCATTCAGGCCCTGAACACAGCAAAGACATAGGTTCTAGGCCCTGGACAATCTAGACAAATTGATGGCAGCTACTAGATTGAAATCAAGTGTAATACTGAAACACAACTGTGTACATTCAAACCTGCAAACTGCGACACTTTAAATGAATGTGCAATAACACTATGTGCAATATGACAACCCTAGGGTACATAAGGTGCAGAGATAGGAAATGTTAGAATAGTATAGCATAGCATAGAGTACAGCACAGTGTTTTATTTGTACAGTATAGTATAGTGGATAGTGTACATAGCCTTTATTTATGTAAACCAGCTCTTTTCCCTTCTTGTTTTTAGTTTCTT